>NC_079312.1:169527919-169827919 GCF_029931775.1 Euleptes europaea
TCTCTAAGCCTGCATTCGAGTGTCCTTACAGAACAACGTGCCAGTCACCCCATCTCGCCCAGCACAGAGGAATGGCCACGGAGACTGACACGTTCTAACAGGCCATCACACCGCCGAGCTCACATATACAATAATCCATCACCACCCTACCTACTTACCCATCACGTTATATAAGATTTAGGGCGGTAGCAGCTATAACCAGCAGCCGAGCTAGTTCACGATGTTCCGGTTGGTGACGGGGGGGGGGATACCAAAGGCCAGCGCATTTAAAATAAACCAAGTCCTTCACGGAAGCCCGGTCCTCTACTGGCTTCTGCTCAAAGGCAACTCCACTCTTGTGTCTGTAGCAATAAAAACTAAAGAGCATACATAAACCAAGAGCTTAGAGCGGTAACTCAACAAATAAATCAACTTGCAAATGAAGACTCTTGGGCTTTTTAAAAACAAAAATAAATAAAACGAAGCCAGCAAGGATAATTACCATGGGGTGGGTGGGGAGAACTACCCTAAAACAGGGTAGAAGGAAGCGTTGTTTTCAGGGTCATTGCAAACCTTACATAGGGGCCAAAGCAGGTTTGCCAGTGTGTGCACATTCAACAGGGAGACAGAATCAATGAAGGCACCCTGTACAATACACGTGCTGGTTATTACTCACTATATTTTTAGGGGTACACATTTTAAGCATCTTAGGGGTTTATGCCTAAATGAGCCATGCGAAGCAGCCTTTAGACTGAAATTCTAAGTACCCTTAATTGGAAGTAAACGCTCCTGCAAGTAATTGACTTGCAGGCCAATCTGCTTGCGGCTGGGGCTTAAACATTTCAAAGGCTTGACAAAAACCAGGATTCTCTGACTTGCGCAACTGAGCATGCATGGTATGTCGTGTATCCGTCTTGGAATCTAAAATCTGTTGCTGATTTATGAGACTCTCCAATTGCTCTTCTTTAACAAACAAAATAATGTTTCTTGAGCGCATGACTGAAGAAATGCGACTTGCCTTCCATATGTTCTAGAACAGGGGTGGGGAACCTTTTTCCTGCCAAGGGCCATTCGCACATTTATAACATCTTTCGGGGGCCACACCAGGTGTAGATCTCCCGGTGGGGGGGGGGGGAGGCTAGGGTTGCCAGGTCTCCAGCCACCACCTGGAGGTTGGCAACCCCAGGGGAGGCCACCCAGAGAAGGCCTGCAGGGCGCCCCCACTCCCCCCTCCCAGGTGGGAGGGCAGCCAGGGGTGGGCCCCAGAAAACGCAGCCCACAGTCGATTGGCAAGGGAGGAAGGGAGGAAGGAAAACAGAGAAAGAGGAAAAGGGAGGGAGGGAGAAAGAGAGAGAAAGGGAGAAAGAAATGGAGAGAGGGAGAAGAAGAAAGAAAGAAAGAAAGAAAGAAAGAAGAAAGAAAGAAAGAAAGAAAGAAAGAAAGAAAGAAAGAAAGAAAGAAAGAAAGAAAGAAAGAAAGAAAGAAAGGGAGGGAGGGAGGGAGGGAGGGAGGGAGGGAGGGAGGGAGGAAAGGGAGAAAGGGAGAAAGGGAGAAAGGGAGAAAGGGAGAAAGGGAGAAAGGGAGAAAGGGAGAAAGGGAGAAAGGGAGAAAGGGAGAAAGGGAGAAAGAAGAGAGAAAGAAAGAGAGAAAGAAAGAGAGAAAGAAAGAGAGAGAGAAAGAGAGAGAGAAAGAGAGAGAGAAAGAGAGAGAGAAAGAGAGAGAGAAAGAGAGAGAGAGAGAGAGAAAGAGAGAGAGAAAGAGAGAGAGAAAGAGAGAGAGAAAGAAAGAGAGAAAGAAGAGAGAGAAAGAAAGAGAGAAAGAAAGAAAGAAAGAAAGAAAGAAAGAAAGAAAGAAAGAAAGAAAGAAAGAAAGAAAGAAAGAAAGAAAGAAAGAAAGAAAGAAAGAGAGGGAGGGAGGGAGGGAGGGAGGGAGGGAGGGAGGGAGGGAGGGAGGGAGGGAGAAAGGGAGAAAGGGAGAAAGGGAGAAAGGGAGAAAGGGAGAAAGGGAGAAAGGGAGAAAGGGAGAAAGGGAGAAAGGGAGAAAGAAAGAGAGAAAGAAAGAGAGAAAGAAGAGAGAGAAAGAAAGAGAGAAAGAAAGAGAGAGAGAAAGAGAGAGAGAAAGAGAGAGAGAAAGAGAGAGAGAAAGAGAGAAAGAGAGAGAGAAAGAGAGAGAGAAAGAGAGAGAGAAAGAGAGAGAGAAAGAGAGAAAGAAAGAGAGAAAGAAAGAGAGAGAAAGAAAGAGAGAAAGAAAGAGAGAAAGAAAGAGAGAAAGAAGAAAGGAAAGAAAGAAAGAAAGAAAGAAAGAAAGAAAGAAAGAAAGAAAGAAAGAAAGAAAGAAAGAAAGAAAGAAAAGGACGGAGGGAAAGAAAAAAAGGACGGAGGGAAAGAAAAAAAGGACGGAGGGAGACAAAGAAAGAGACAGAAAAAGAGGAAGAGAGGGAGAGAAAGGAGAAAGAGTGACAGAAAAAGAGGAAGAGAGAAAAGCCTCCCTCCCACACACACACACACCTGCGCATGCCGGCCTGCGCGACCGGGCCCCAGCCACCCCACCTCCCCCTCCCACACACACACACCCGGCGGCACACGGAGCACCAAGCAGCCGGGCCCCAGTCTTCGTGCACTCCCCCCCCCAGAGTCCATAAAAGCCCTCCCCAAGCCCAATTGGTTCTGCATGCATGCTCTGCCGCCGGGAGCCGCCAGCCTCTCCCCCCCCCCCCCCCCGCTGCTCAACAGTCGACAGGCAGCGAGAGGGGCTTACAATGTGCCACAGCGTTCCTGCACGCCGCAGCTGTAGGGGGCAGCCTTGGGGGAAGCGTCCCTCCCCCTCCCCTCTCGCCGACCAACAACCGACAGTCGGTGAGAGGAGGTCCAAAGGGCGCGGTAAGCCGTGGCCCCAGGAACACCCTCGGGGAGGGCCACCCTGCGACCCGCCCCCCGCGGCAGGGTTCCCGGAGCTCCCGAGGGCCACAAAAAATGTCCTCGAGGGCCGTATGCGGCCCCCGGGCCTGAGGTTCCCCACCCCTGTTCTAGAAACATCGTTTTTAGTTCCGTTGGTGCCAGCACAGTGCCCCAACGACAGCGGCCCAACGTTACGCCCCGCGACGTGGTGTTTGCACAACAGTTGGTAGGAGCTATCCTAAGCACTTATTTGCTGGTACAGGGAGTCTTAAAACAGGCCAGAAGAAAGGAACGCTGTTTGCCTCTTAGCCGATGAAGGTGCCAACCTAACTTCAAAGAGGATAACGTATTGGGGGGGGGGAGCTGCAGCACAGTGGCAGAGAACATGCTTTGCATATGTAAAACCAGTCCAGTACCTCAAGTGATCTCAAGTATCAGAGGTGGGAACGACCTCTGATAGAGACCCCCTGGACAGCTGGCGCTTGCTAAGAATGGATGAACCCCTGATCTGACATAGTATGAACACCTGACGCAGACGGATGCTCTGCCCGAGTTTCTCCCCTTACAACCTGCACCACTGACCCAAAACCAAAAAACAAATAGAAAAAAGTGGCTTTGTAACTAGATAAAGATCAAGTTAGTTCGGTTCCTCTAGATTTTTTGTTTGTTTGTTTTAAGCAGGCTAGGTATGTCTTTTGATTATTGTCTTATGTTACACTGAGGAGTCGCTGAATGGAGCTATCATTTTAAGGTTATGATTATGTTTTAATGTGATATTATTATTTATCCAACTGTTATATATTTTATCTTGTTGTGACCTGCCCTGAGCCCACCTTGGTGGGGGAGGGCAGAATATAAATCTACTATTATTATTACTACTACTACTACATGTGATTTCTTCATTTTCTGCATCAACAAGGTAATACGTATGTTGGGCTGCATCCACGCGGAGGTTTTGGTCCAGTTTCTAACCGGAGCGGGATTTTTTGGGAGCATCTACACAATGACCCTTGGTTAATCATCCTGCTTCTATGTTTGCCCCTGCTTTGCAACAATCCTTCCCAAACATGTTCCGGCACCATCTTTTGGGAAAGACTGATATCCAAGCACTGTTGTATGCCACACAGATGGGAAGATGCACATTTTTGCAGGTCCCATCCCCATTCAGTGACCTTGGAGATGCTCAGTGGTAGAGCATCTGCTTGGCATGCAGAAGGTCCCAGGTTCAATCCCCGGCATCTCCAGTTAAAGGGACTAGGCAGGTAGCTAATGTGAAAGACCTCTGCCTGAGACCCTGGAGAGCCGCTGCCGGTCTGAGTAGACAACACTGACTTTGATGAACCAAGAGTCTGATTCAGTATAAGGCAGCTTCATGTGTTCCTGGGTTCAATATGTTCATTAGAGACACTGTCCTGGTCCCAGCTCTCCATGGCTGCTATTTCTCCACCACACCACCACCAAAGGGATTTAAAAAAAACAAGATGTCTGGTAACTGACATATCGCTTGAGCTTAATGCTTTTAGTGAAGTATCAATTTCAGATTTTAAGCTACAGCAATATTTTAATGAAAAATATAACTGATGCAGCATTATAGCTTAAAAACCAGCCATTCGTGTATTGCTTAAGCTTAACACTGTAGCGAAATGTCAATTACTTTTTAAAAGATTCCTCTGATGGGACCAGGGAGGGGAACGGCAGCTGTGGGTGGGTGGATCAAGGTAAGTGCCGGGAAAACTGCGCTGAGGATGCTCCCTAGCTACATGGAACAGGGAAAATTGTTGCCAGATGGATGCATCCGTAGGTCCTACCCAATGGGGACATTTCCTTCACAAACCAACATAAACCATAAGCAAACAGAGCCAACGCTAGATAATTCCCTGTTTGTTTCAATACAATTTTTACTGGAGCAGCTCCTACAGCTGTGCTCACTACACTACAGGGTGTCGTCTGCACTACCCTACCAGCTACTCTGGTGGTGGAAAATGCCGTCAAGTCACAGATGACTTATGGCGACCACACAGGGTTTTGAAGGCAACAGACATTTGGAGGTGGTTTGCCACTGGCTGCGTCCGTGTGGGCTGCATGAGTCCTGAGAGAACTGTGACTGGCCCAAGGTCACCCAGCAGGCTTCGTGTGGAGGAGTGGGGAATCGAACCCGGTTCTCCAGATTCGAGTCCGCCGCTCTTAACCACTTCGCCACGTTGGTTCACCAGAACATGCTTGGGAAGGATTGTTGCAAAGCAGGGGAAAACATAGAAGCAGGATGATTAACCGAGGACATTGTATAGATGCTCCAAAAAACCCCACTCCAGTTAGAAACCAGAGCAGAACCTCTGCATGGATGCAGCCCAACGCAAGTGTTACCTTGTTGATGCAGAAAACTACTGCATCAACTACTACCACATGGAAAAAATGCCCTGAGATTTTTCCTTGAGGATGGTCACCACACCCTATATTGAGTCTCTTTGATCTTCTTGTACTACTAAACTACCTGTAGGCACTCCCCCTCTCATTGCCCATGTTTAAAACTCTGTATCAGTAACGGCTGGTCTTCTGGGTAAGTGCATGAGATAAATTAGGTCCAAATTATCACAGTCACTTCAGTGTACACTGCAGAACATACGCAGCCCACCCTGTGCTTCGGTATGATGCCTACCTCTTGCCTTCAGAGCTCAAAATCAGACAGCAGGATAAGAAAGCCAAGCATGTCATGGTGGCCTGACTCTCATACCATAGATAGATTTACACGTCTTCCTGCTCCGGCCCAGGAATGCTACAGTTCTCCACTCTCCATGCCATGCGTAGAAATGGTGCTCCAGATTGGTTATCCATTATGCCTCTACACAATTCTCTCAAATTGAAGTATTTTGTGCCTAGCCACAGGGAATTCAACTTTGAGAACCACTGCTTCATTGCCTGTATGAGTAGTGAAGCAGGACATCTACACAGTCAGTGAAAAGTATCAGGGATGGGGCTGTGGCTCAGTGGCAGACCATTTGCTTTGCAAGCCTCATCTCCAAGGTTCAACCCCTTCTACCTCCAGTCGAAAGGTTCAAGTAGTAGGTGATGAGAAAAACCTCAAACCCTGGAGAGCCACTGCCATTCATTGTAGACAATACTGACCTTGATGGGCCAATGGACTTATTCAGTATAAGGCGGCACCATGTGTTAATCATCAAAGAAAGGAGCTGTGGGCTCCGCGATAGAGCATCTACTTTGCATGCAGAAGGTCCCAGCTACAATCCCTGGCATTTCCATCTAAAAGGACCAGGTAGTAGGTGATGTGAAGGACCTCTTTCCAAAGTCCTAGAGAGCTGCTGACAGAATAGACAATACTGACCAATAAAGCCTAAGGAAATACATAGCACAGACTTGAACACATGAAGCTGCCTTAGACTGAATCAGACACTTGGTCCATCGAAGTCAGTATTGTCTACTCAGACCAGCAGCGGCTCTCCAGGGTCTCAGGCAGAGGTCTTTCACATCACCTACTTGCCTAGTCTTTAACTGGAGATGCCGGGGATTGAACCTGGGACCTTCTGCATGCCAAGCAGACACTCTGCCACTGAGCCCTCACTAAAAGCAGCCTTCATGGTACGCAATTAGCAGGCAACTAAGGGGGAGAATGTAACATATATAAACTAGCAGGGCTCCTATGAGACTAAACCACAAAGGTCTGAACAAGCAGTGAAAAAACCACGAGAAAGATCTAAGAAGACCAAAGTTTTAAAGCCAACTATGAGGAGTACGTCTGAGATGGTCTGGGGTGTGCAGAGGCAGAAGATGGCCAGATGTGCGGAAGTGGCAATATTATCCGAGAAGCCAAAAAGGAAGGGAGGGGTGATGGATGGAGCGATCCATTTCTAAAGCCAGAAGGACTCAAGCATGTCTGGAAATCACACCATCCCTGCCTTCGGTAAGCTCCTAATCCTAGGTGGGTCTGAGCCGGTGACTCGGAGGCGAGAGAAAGCCACTCTGCACGTGCTCCGACAAACTGTTACAATCTCTTACGCTTCGGGGGGGGGGAACTAAAACTAGTTCGCGAGGGCTAAGCTCGCCACTGCAGAAGTCTTGTTCAAAATAAAGCTCTAAAAAGATGGACGTCGTCCAAAGAGACTTGGTGAATTGCAGAACAGCTCAGCCGCTCACGCAAGAAGAGAGTGATGGTTGAGAACAGGAAATGCTGACCTATGCAAGGGTGGGGGGCACCCTGAGGAGTGAAAGAGAATTTAAAATACATCTGCTGACTTTAGAAATTGCACAGTAATGATAGATTACTCAGTTATGGCTCAATCACAAGATGCGCTAAAGTTTATGACGAGGCACTACCTGTTATATCCAGTGTGCGCCACCAACGTTTATGCAGAGGGACTGGATCCTGCTTAAAATGTCCCCCCACACAAGAAGGGAGGATTCTCTTCTGTTTCCACCCCCCCACAGCTGATTTCCACCCCCTCCTCCAAGTTATTCCAAGGGACCCCTTCCCCAAGGAGCAGCATTTGGGGGACATTCTGGCCTGTGATCGGAGAGGAAGACAGATACAGCGCAAAATGAGGGCTTGTATACAAATGAGCATTTAGGCGCAACTTGATTATAACTTTCGGCGTATCTTCAAAGCGGCTGCTAAATAATAAACTGCGGGCAGAGTAACAGCCTTATCTTTACCAGACAGCAGATGGATTAGATTATAGCCGTGAGAACATACAGGGAAGTGTGAAATCGATGGAGTAACAAAGATCTTATAGAAGAATATAAATCACAACTAAATAAAAAATGCGGGTTTCTGTCTCTGCCTTTCCCCACGGGCAGACTCTCTGATCGACTGGACTATCTAAGAATCTGCAAAATAATTCGTTGAGGGGTAAGGCATTATGTCTGGCCAAGAAGAAAAGTCTTTGAAAGGTTGGGATGGTTAAGAATTCCAGACAATCTGGAAGCCCTGGAAAAGATGGGGCGCTCTGGGGAAGCAGAGAAGTTGCATTTCCGCTGAAGGAAACCTTTCGTCCAATGGAAATTTTAGGTGGGATCCAGGCCAGAGGGTTTTACACATTACAGAACTGTTCCTTTTCTATGAGCTGTAGCCATTATGACCAAGCCTGACTAGGGAACCCAAACCACAAACTTCACCTCACACATAACCCATAAACGGTAACGGAGACGGTGCAGGGTGCACCAACAAGAAGCTGAAATTGTTCGGATAAAAGACAGATGGGGGGGGATCCAAAATGGACCTCTCCATTTCCCAAAACCAGAGCTTGAAACACCCAAGTTATGGCTCACGTACCCATAACTTTGCAAGAAATCTCAGTAAACCAGCTCAGTTGAAGAAAGGCTTTTTTTACCACTACAAACAACAGATATATTCACTATTTTCAGGCCACTGAGCAGCAGTGTGTGACGGGCAGATTCCTTGCCTGGTGTTTCTTCAGGCTGAAGCCCCCCATGGGAGCAGAGCAAATGAGCACATTCCTGCACCCCACTGACAAGCCCCCCGTGTTTTGTTTGCAAACCGGCCGGCCTCCCCCCCACCCCTGGCCATCGCCACCATCTTCCTGACCGCCCCCCAAGTTTAGAGGCGCTCTTTTGGAAGCGAATTGACCACCGTCCCCCAGAACTCTGGGTCTTGCTGTGCTTGGGATTTGCTATGTCACGCACCAAGGGCGCACTGCAGCCTATACCTTGGCTTGGATTCGGGTGTGGAGAAGCAGCACCGATTTGGCAGATGGCCTCTCCCAGCCCGGATTCCTCCACATCTACCAAGGCTTCGGCCAACAGCATCTCCAGGTCCGCCTTCAGGACGGTCCATTAAATATTCATACCTGACCGCCTTTCCATTCCTCCCTCTGGTCCATTTCGTTTAGTGTCCAAGTCTGGCTTCCCGGCCAGCCAGAGGTATCGGAGGTAGGATTTGAAGACCGGGTCCCTAAATGCCAGACCTAGAACATGGAGCTACAGGCAGGGATGAAGACCCCGGGAGAAGGGTCTACTTACTGAAACCAGAAAGGAAAGAGAAGTTTCACGTGAGCAATCGCTTGGCCATTACCAACACCATGCAGCTGTGAATGGGAGCAATAAAACGATTCCTTCTCCCAAAAATAATGATAACCAGCGGGGGTGTATTTACACTTGGAGAAAACACGATGCTCGTCCACATTTCTTTTTCACTCCTCTGCTTTTAAAGCGGCACAGAGGCATATTCCAGTGTACCAGGGCCAGATTTCATCCAGAGCTCTCTCAGAAGCGGATGCCGGTTTTAACAGACTCATCCTTCGTCTCCCCCACCCCAAACACACAACCCAAACTCCAGTCCAGCAACCTTGATACGCGTTCACACATGCCAACATCTTCCCAGGAAAGAAAATGTACATAATGGGATGCATTCTGTGTGCATGAAAGGGGGACGGGCGGACGCAGGCTAGTGAATGCCAAATATGCAGCATCCCTCCCCTACACCCCCCCAATGCATGATTTTTTTTAAAGCTCTGCGGCTTTGTTCAAAACTGCAAAGCATATGTTGAATCCCTAAGAGCAACAATCTCTCCCCCCCCTGCCACCACCCCCACCCCGGGAAGGGGGAAGAGCGACCATAATAATACCCTTGTTGCAAGAAGCCATGGGGCGGCTCTGTTGTTTATAGCAGGAGAGGTAACCGCAGAGAGGCAACCTAATAAATAAAGACATTTGGCATTTATTCCATCAGGAGAAAAACAAAAGGCACGTAAAAGGGAGAAAGACGGGGGTGGGGTGGGGAAAGAGGTTTCCAACTCACCTTCAAGGGCAAAAAGAGGGGCGACCCCTAGTAGTGTGTGCAAAAATCCTAGGAGCAGCAGCCAGGGCCCCATCATTTTCACCCTGTGGGTCAGCATGCTTGTGCAAAAAAAAAATAAAGATCAGGTCTCTGAAGGCAGTCCTCGCAGCCTCCTCTTCTTCACTCTCTCCTTCTTCTTCACTCTCTCCTTCCGAGGGTCTTCAATCCTTCCACCATCCACTGAAGGAAGGGAGGGAAGGGGGGGGGAACGGATTGCAAGGAGAAGCCCCTCGCCCTCCTCCTCTCTCCCTCCCAGCCTAGGGGATGAGGGAACCCAGCCGGCTGCAAAGGCTGGGGAGGGCAGAGAGGAGGGGGGGGGGTGTTTCAGCCCTCCTTCGCGAGAAAGGGAGGCTGCATGCAGGGGGGGGTGGAAATAATAATAAGCGGGGTGGTGGGTGGGGAAAGGAGGCGCGCACCGGCTGCAATGCAAGCCGAGGGACCCGGACCAGCTCGAATGCAAGCCGAGGGATCCGAATGCAAGCCGAGGGACCCGGACCAGCTCGAATGCAAGCCGAGGGATCCGCACCGGCTGCAATGCAAGCCGAGGGACCCGCACCGGCTGCAATGCAAGCCGAGGGATCCGCACCGGCTGCAATGCAAGCCGAGGGACCCGCACCGACCACGGAAGGCTCCCGGGAAAGATGCACGGAAGGGAGGGAAGAAGGGGAAGGGAGAGGGGGTCCCTTTTGGATCCGGGGAGAGGGGAAAGAAAGAGGCAGCAGGGTCCTTTCCCTCCCCGAGACCCTCCTGGGTGGTGCAGAGGATGCACTGGGCTCGGTGCCGCTTGGGTCCCGGCGTAGTGGGCTTGCACCGGGGTGGGGGGGGGACGCCCTCCGCCTGGTGCAGCCGGAGAGAGCAGCAGAAGCCTCGGCCGCCCGACGGAGCTCGCGCCGCCTTTGGCCTGCGTGACGTCATGGGCTCCCAGGGAAAGGCAGGGGAGGGCGCTGCGAGCGGGGGCTGCGCGGGACGCGGCCCAGGGCGCATGCGCGTCCCAATATCCCCCCCCCTCCCTTCTTCCAGTTGCTGGAAAATGGGAGGAAAGGCAGCTTTTAAAAAAAAAAAAAAAAAAACCGTTCAAAGCAGCCATCCTCTGGATTCTGACCCTGCAATAATCCTTCTCGAATCCAAAGGGAAGTTCTTTCATCCCAAATTAACACTTATTCAGTGTGACACTATTAACATAAAATCCCAAGTCGTCATTGAAAGCATGCAACCACGGCTGGTGTCTCGGTTTCTGTGAGCTCTGGGTGTCAGAAAGTGGGGGACCCTTTCCCCTCTTGCACAGCCACTTTTTACTCTAACCGCATCCCTTCCATTTGGCCCCTTCCTTTTGGCTCTAACCATTCTGCTTTAACCACTCCATTTTCCATTTCAACTTGCTTACTCGGATAGATTGGGGGACGGGGGGGGGGGAGTGTGGTCATTTATGCATGGGAGGTTTTGCCCCTCTCTAGATGTACATTTCCCCCCATCTGAATTCTCAAAACTCTGCATGGGGGCTTATTGGGTTTTTTTGGGGGGGGATGAGAATTCGGGTGTGGGGGGGGGATGTGCCATCTAGAGAGGGGCAAACCCAAGGCAAAAACTCCCATGCATAATTGTCCTGTTGTGCCAGAAAGAGCGGGAGGCGGGGGGGCGTGCACGTGGATCCCCCCCGTGGGATCCCACTCCTTTCTCCAGAAGCCACCCACCCCACCTTTCAGGCACCTCAATCGGACGTGTGTTTTTTAAGTGATTGCAATTGCAAATCGCTTCTCTCTCTCTCTTTTTTTTTTTAAAGCAAAACGCCGCTGCATGGAATGCAGCGGTGCCTAGGAGCAAGCAGAGAGCCCCCCTTCCCATTGCACAAAGGGGAATGCATTGGAGCCGGCGAGCAGCGAATTGCAGCCCGGCCCTCCCCCTTCTCCCCGTCGGCTTATGGGGAAGCGGCCCCTCCTCCCTGGAAAGGTAGTCGCCGCGCGCTCGCGCGCTCCCGAAGAGAACACCTCTTCCCGTGCTCGCGTGTCGAGTACGGCGGTGCCTTTCCACGCACGCCCCGGCGATCGCTCTCTTTCTCTCCCTCTCCCCTCCGTGGCCATCTCCTGAACGGGAAAGGGGGAGTGTACAGGCATGCATGCCTCTTGCAAAAAAAATATATGCACTGGCATGCAAGCCTCTTGCAAAAAAAATATGCACAGGCATGCATGCCTCTTGCAAAAAAAACGCACAGGCATGCAAGCCTCTTGCAAAAAAAAAGGAATGCACGCGGATGCCGTTTGAATGCATCGCCACGGGGGCGGGGGACGTGGCGAATGCACACGCGGCACTCTCGGAAATGTCATCGGAAGGCAGGGTTGCCAACCTCCAGGTAGTGGGGGAAATATATGCACATGTACTAATTGCTATTATTGCATTTTTGGAGAAAAATATGTTGATATACATGAAGATGTCACCTGATGAAGCTGCTTGTCAGCAGTGAAAATGCTCCAGAACGTCCGGATGGCGTTACTGTTGACTTCTCCATCTTCATCATTAGTCTTCCTTGTCCCGTCGCGTCCCATGGGAGCAGAGGAGAGACAGCTTAATTCTCGCACAAACCTGAAATTATTCTGTCCTTTAAAACACAGAAAGAACTTTTGCTCTGCAGCGCATATCTCAGCTCAAAACCTTTCCCCCCCTGGCCTTATCTCATACCCAGGAACAGTTGTGGTTAGTCACTGGCAAGGGGAGGGTTAAGAACATGATGGGGGGCTGGATTTGTCATAGAGTCTAGGAGAAATGGAATTCCTAGCCTGCCATCATATGCCCGAGCTCCCTCTTCTTCCCGACCGCCGCCCCAAACTCTCCAGGAATTTCCTAAATTAGAGTTGGCAACCCTAGGTGAAGAAAAGGCCTTCAGTGTGCTTTAGGATATGCCAATGACACCCTGCTTCGGATGCCATCTTTCCTGGAAGCAAGGCAGCCACCTACTAGAACAGTGGTTCCCAAACTTTTCGGCAACTCAACCCCAGCGCCCCCCTACCCTGTCCTATAAAAAGCATTATATCAAAATAAGGGTTTGCACGACTCACTAAAGAAGATAATAACAATACAAATTCAAAACAGCAACGATGAATCGCACCATCTATTCAAAACCAAATTAAAAACATTTAGCTGACGTTTATTCATCAAAACTGATGAACTTGACCCAGTGGTGCCAGCTCTGCAAAGCCTGGAAAAATATTTTGATAGTTTCCACCAAATGTGCCAGCATGGTGCAATAGCTTGAGCTATTGTACATTAGTGAACAACATAGTTGAAGGGGCCCACCTCTAGCGCCCCCCCCCCACCGCTGCCCTCTTGCCTCTTAGTGCCCCCTTAGGTAATCCCACCGCCCCCAGGGCGTGGAACTGCCCACTTTGGGAACCACTGTACCAGTAGAAGAAGAGTTGGTTTTTATATGCCGACTTTCTCTCCCTTTTAAGGCTTGCAATCACCTTCCCTTCCTCTCCCAACAGACACCCTGTGAGGTAGGTGGGGCTGAGACAGTTCGGAGAGAACTGTGACTGGCCCAAGGTCTTCATGGGGAGAAGTGGGGGAACCAACCCGGTTCACCAGATTAGAGTCCGCCGCTCATGTGGAGGGGTGGGGGATCAAACCCAGTTCTCCAGATTAGTCCACCGTCTTAACCACTACACCACACTGGCTAGGAGAAGGGCTTTCTCATAACTATAGGGTACTGTGAAATACTCTTCTTCAGAAGAGGTGGGTTTTGTCCCATCACTTGCCTCATCCCAATAATTAACAGCCGCAGATTTTTTTCCACCAGGTTTTTGAGAGGAAGGCCTTTGTTTACCAACAGCTGTTCTGAGACTGCGGGCAGATCGCATGCCTGTGGGTTTTTATACGGTTTTTGTTTTATTATTTGCAGCAGTTTATTGGACATTTTTTATATGATGCCCTAAGCGGTTTCTAATAGTAGCACACAAATATGGTAAATAATTGTTTCATTTTTAAAAAAATTAGTGCATTATGACACTGAAAACTACCACTTTATCTTAATTCGGTTAAACCTTGGGAAACTGCCAACGGGTTATTGTCTTCTAACTATGGATTCCAAAGCTTATCTAACTATGGATTCCAAAGCTTAGCTCAGAAATGAAACCATTGTTGTGGTCTCTAGGAAGGGTTGCCACCTCTGTGTACCATAGAGTCCAATTGCCAAAGCGGCCATTTTCTCCAGGTGAACTTATCTCTATTGGCTGGAGATCAGTTGTAATAGCAGGAGATCTCCAGCTAGTACCTGGAGGTTGGCAACCCTAAGTATTTACCAGCCACCTTGGGTGCTCTAACTTCTGGTGTGGGTTCCATAACAAGTAGGCAATGCACATTTTTAAAGTTGCAGTTTCCAAAAAAACTTTATACAGTGGGACATGACCACACTGGCCTCTTGAGGTAGTTTCTGGACCTCCTGAAGCTGTTATTCATGAGGGACTATATTCCCATGCACCTGCTATAGCCTATTTCATTTCTCTTAATTATTTGTTATATTTATACAAGTTCCGCCTCCAAGGAGCAGATCTCCCATCTACGGACTAGCCAGGCCCAGACATGCTTAGCTTCAGAAGCAGATTTGTATCAGACTTAGGGTTTGCCTGCCAGTCAGAATTTCACTGGCCCAGCCTGAATTTTAGCTTGTGAGCCAGTTGCCAGAAATGGAGGGTGCAAGCCTGTAGGAAAAAAACAAAACCCTAGGCAAGCCATGAGATCTATCTCACATTTTTATCACCCTCACTGGAGCTCAGGAGAGCTGTCTGGTCCCTTCCTCTGCCATCTCATTATTGTAACAACTGAGGTAGGTTAGGGCCTAACTACATGTTACACCATTCATGGGTCTGCCCTGGGCCCTGTCCCCCCAGATTCTTTCAGATGTGTTTTGGGAGGTCCATATTAAAAAATAATTCCAAGGCATGCATGGTTCCGGGGCCATGGAACAAGGAGAGAAGGGCAGAACTCACATGAACACATGAAGCTGCCTTATATTGAATCAGACCATTGGCCCATCAAGGGCAGTATTGTCTACTCAGACTGGTAGAGGGTCTCCAGGGTCTTGGGCAGAGGCCTTTCACATTAACTACTGCCAGATTCTTTAACTGGAGATGTCGAGAATTGAACCTGGGACCTTCTGCATGCCAAGCAGATGCTCTACCACCACGCCATGACCCTTTCCTTGACACATATCGCTGTCATTGGCCTTTTATGCAGCAATATCCGGTCCCAAACCTACTTTTGAACCATGTTGCTGCCTCTGTGTCTTTAGCTCATTGCCTGGATCAGGAGGGAAGCACACATGTCACACAGTTGGCCTCTCCAGGGGAAGCGTTTCACAGTTGCAGCAGGAATTGGGGTGTATCAACAGAGGCATAACATCCAAATCGCAAGATGTCATCATTCCACTGTACCCTGCATTGGTCCGGCTGCACCTGAAGTATTGCGTACAGTTCTGGAGGCCTCACTTCAAAAAGGATGTGGACAGAATGGAGCAGGTGCAGAGGAGAGCAATGAGGATGATCAGGGACCTGGAGACCAAGCCCTGTGAGGAAAGGCTGAGGGACTTGGGAATGTTTAGACTGGAGAAGAAGAGGTTGAGGGAGGACATAGAATCATAGAGTTGGAAGGGACCACCAGGGTCATCTAGTCCAACCCCCTGCACAATGCAAGAAATTCACAATTACTTCCCACCCACCCACCCCCAGTGACCCCTACTCCATGCCCAGAAGATGGTCAAGATGCCCTCTCTCTCATGATCTGCCTGTCATAGAATCAGCATTGCTGACAGATGGCCATCTAACCTCTTCTTAAAAACCTCCACACCATGATTTCTCTAAGTATTTGAAGGGCTGTCACTTAGAGGAGGGCAGGGAGCTGATCCTGTTGACAGCAGAGGATAGGACTCACAATAATGGGTTTAAATTGTGGGTGGAAAGGTACCGGCTGGATATTAGGAAAAAAATGTTTACAGTAAGAGTTGTTCAACAGTGGGATCAGCTACCTAGGGAGGTGATGAGCTCCTCTTCACTGGCAGTCTTTAAGCAGAGGCTGGACAAACACTTGTCGGGCCGATCCTGTGTTAAGCAGGAGGTTGGACTAGATGGCCTGTATGGCCCCTTCCAACTCTATGACTACCAAAAAGCCCTTATCCCT
The DNA here is from genome assembly GCF_029931775.1 of Euleptes europaea. Taxonomy (NCBI): domain Eukaryota; kingdom Metazoa; phylum Chordata; class Lepidosauria; order Squamata; family Sphaerodactylidae; genus Euleptes; species Euleptes europaea. Next base: position 169,543,766 of record NC_079312.1, read on the forward strand.
TCTGCCACCATCTCCATCATATGGGCCATGGATCACAGCCTCATTTGATTATCTGAACTTCACAAATGACGGCTTAGCTAAAGCATCATTTTGTCTGCAAATCCGTGTCCCTGGAAAGTGGGGGGGGGGAATAATGAGGAAGAAAAGGAAAAGCAGGAGTTGCTCTCAACGTGCAAATAGCGTGAAAAGCAACAGAGGGGAAAAAGCATGAATCATGTCTGCACAGAACTGTGGCCGGCAAACTGCGAACCACCATTCCAATACAGTAGCATGACTTTTCATCTTAAAGGGCTCCTGGCATGTGGTGGGAAGAGACATATTCCTTAAATATACAGGGCGGAGAGACCGATGCACTTCTAAATGTAGCCATTGATACTGGTGAAGTTAGATATGCCGATTAGTAAAGTCTTGCCCTTCTCAATGTAACCATTGATATACGTTGGGCTCATTGGTGAATAAACTCAGAGGGGGAAAAGTAACCTTCATAGTTCAGGAATTTATGGGAGCAGCCAGTGTGTATACACAGCACCTTTAAAGGGGTGATACTCCTCTAAGCAAGTCAAAAGCAAAAAAGAAGTTAGTGGCTCCTATTTACCTATTTACCAGAAGAAGAAGAGTTGGTTTTTATATGCCGACTTTCTCTTCCACTCAAGGGAGACTCAAACCGGTTTACAATCGCCTTCCCTTCCCCTCCCCACAACAGACACCCTGTGAGGCAGGTGGGGCTGAGAGAGCTCTAAGAGAGCTGCGACTAGCCCAAGGTCACCCACCTGGCTTCATGTGCGAGAGTGGGGAAACAAATCCGGTTCACCAGATGAGCCTCCGTTGCTCATGTGGAGGAGTGGGGAATCAAACCTGGTTCTTCAGATCAGACTCCACCACTCCAAACCACCACTCTTCACTACGCCACGCTGGCTCAACGCACACGCACACACATCCCCCTTAAAGCAGCAGCAAGTACTGTTTGTGTGGATGTGATATGCTGTCAAGTAGCTTCCAACTTATAGTGACCTTATGAATTAAGTACCTCCAAAACAGCCTGTCACTGACATCCTTGCTCAGGTCTTGCAAACTGAAGGACGTGGCTTCCTTGATTGAGTCAATCCATCTCACGTTGGGTCTTCCTTTTGTCTTACTGCCTTAAACTCTTCCTAGCATTATTGTCTTTCCCAGTGAGTCTTGTCTTCTTCTCATGATGTGATCGATGTAGGGTTGCCAGGTCTCTTCTGGCCACCGGTGGGAGATGTCGGGGGTAGGGTTGCCAGATCCAGGTTGGGAAACTCCTGAGGATCTGGGGATGGAATTGAGTACCCAAAGATCAAGAAAAAAATTCAACATTCAAGGTTATACAATATAAAGGTTATGTCAATACAAAACATGTATATATTTATTACAGGCTAAAATCAATAACATATATAAGGCCCTGCAATCGCCTACCAAAGGAACACGCTCATGTAAACATGCAACACAAAACAATCACAGTTCCAGACAACCAATATACCAAAAATCTTTTTGGCTGTAGGTACGTTGTGTTCTAAAAGAAATAAATAAATAAAAAGATATAAACATTAATTAAACAATTATCCTGTATACATCAATGGTATAAAAAATTCTCCAGGGGAACTGATCTCTATAGTCTGGAGATGAGCTGTCATTCCGGGGGATCCCCAGGTTCCACCTGGAGGCTGGCATCCCTAGACCAACATATAACAGCCTCACTTACTTTAAACGTCCTAGTCACGTATTAAAAAGTCTCATTTTCTGCTGACTTGGGGAAAACTTATTCCAATTAATATGCGAATCCCACAATCTTGGCATATCTTGTTCCATAGGCAAGGCCGACTCAAAGTATTTTGCTGCCCCATGCAGGCCCTGGGTGGCACTGGTTGGGAAGTGAATGAATATTGCCTTCCCACACTGCTGTCTCCAGTACCAGCCAGGTGGAAGACGGGCCCCGGCAGTGCTACGCTGGAGTTCACTACACCAGCGTGATGTAGTGGTTAAGAGCGGTGGTTTGGAGTGGCGGACTCGGATCTGGAGGACCAGGTTTGATTTCCCACTCCTCCACATGAACGGTGGAGGCTAATCTGGTGAACTGGATTTGTTTCCCCACTCCTACACACGAAGCCAGCTGGGTGACCTTGGGCAAGTCACACCTCTGGTAGAGCTCTCTCAGCCCCACCTACCTCACAGGGTGCCTGTTGTGGGGAGGGGAAGGGAAGGTGATTGTGAGCCTGTTTGATTCTGCCTTATGTGGTAGAGAAAGTCAGCATGTAAAAAACCATTCCATTCCATTTATTTACTAGCTCCTTTGACCAAAGGTCTTGAGCTTAACCATAACAATAATACATAATACAACAACACATAATCAATTTACAACACCCAACGTATACTTAAGGTTAAAACACAGTAGAAACAATTACTAAACATAGCATCACTAATACCATAACAATATATTCCCCCTGAACCAGTCTCATTGAAATCACAAAATCTGTTTCAACTTTCAACTCGTAGTTTACGTGCTTGTTTTATTTTGACGTTTGAGCGACATCACCTCCGCCAAAAATCTTGCAACAGAACTAGTGATATCAGGATGAATATCTCCCATTATGTGGGATATCACCCAGGACTCCAAGGGAAGTTTGTATTTAGACAATATTGGGGTGATCCAACGCAACCGAGGAGCTGACCAGTGCTGACAAAACAATAAGAGATGGTGTAAAGTCCCAATATCTCCAGATTTACATTCACAAACTCGATCTGAGTATGGAGTTTTCGCAAAACGACCTGACATCTCTGCAGTTGGGTAAGCATTTAATCTGGCAAGCATAAAGGCACGTCTATGGCTTGGGATTGTCAGCAAGCTCACATAAGAGGGCACGAACTCAGGAGGACATGTAAAAAACAACAACTACTACTCTTCCTCTTCCTCCTCCTCCTCCTCCTCCTCTTCCTCTTCTTCTTCTTCTTCTTCTTCTTCTTCTTCTTGGAACCTCGGGCCAGGTGATGGTGAGATCCAAACAAAATCAGAATACAAAGTCCAAGTCCAAAACGACACTTGCGGATTCGTGTACCCATGTTAAACATTATTTGGCACTGTATGCAATGAAACAGACGGAAATCAACTGAAGAAGCAACTTTATTTGCGAAACGTACACGAATACGGAAGTGTCGTTTTGGACTTGGACTTTGTATTCTGATTTTGTTTGGATTGTTTTGGATCATGAGTGCTTAACTGACGGGTGAAGTAACCCGGCTCGTTTATTTTGGATTTGGGACTGTGGACTTTTGGGCGGATCTGTCTGCAGCTTGCCGGGTGGAGAGCCCGTTGGCTATTATTCCTGAAAACAAAGGACAAAAGGATAGTTCTTTACTTACTTACTTACCTTGGTTGTCTTTTTGCATTTTGAAACATTTGAGCTGCTTATACAAGAGGTTGCACTCTGTATAGTAAATTTGTTTAATTTGAGCCCTGGTGCTGTTGTTATCTTTAACTAGTACCTGGAGGTTGGCAACCCTAATACAACTAGGGAAGCTACTGTTCAGCATAGAAAGTTCTCACACATTCCAAAATGAAAGGAACTCTTCACCATGCTGGTCAAGCAATAGATCCAGAATTGTGTATCTGTACCCATATGCATATAAGAGATTCCATATTGAGCTGCTTGAAAAGACATGGAGGATATTTGAGATGGCAAAGTCAAGAACTGGCCATTCACTGAGACTAAGAACCTAGTATCTTCCTTGCAAAACAGGTGCAACTTTACAACGCCATTTGTGCAGTGAACCAGAGCTGTCTACATCTTGGACTTTATTAAGCTGCCCTTTGCCGCTCATACGCTACAAACTCAGCACCAAATGGCCAAATCTGCACCTTCCAGAGTACAGGGGCTAGTTCTGGGTTCCCCACCCTGTGTCAGATGTGAGTTGTGGGTTCTCAATTCCCACCGCACACTGCCCGATTCAGGTTGGGACTTCAGCGCACACGAGGAAAGGGCTTCAGCACACACAAAGAAAGGGCGTTCCACTGTGTTGTTTTCCTAACCTGAAATGGGTGGGCCCATTGGGGAAACTCATGCGAACTCCAAGAACGTGTAAAAATTGCCTCCACTTGGAATCACCCTTTGGTTCTCTGCCTGTGGAGAGCAGGCTACCACACACAACACGGGATCCTCTTTTGTATGCCACCTCAAGAGCAAATATAAATGTGGTTTAGGGGAGGGGCCGTGGCTCAGCAGTAGAGCATCTGCTAGGCAAGCAGAAGGTCCTAGGTTCAATCCCTGGCATCTCTAGTTAAAGGGACTAGGCGAGTAGGTGATGTGAAAGACCTCTGCCTGAGACCCCAGAGCCGCTGCCAGTCTGAGTAGACAATACTGACTTTGATGGACCGAGGGTCTGATTCAGTATATGGCAGCTTCATGTGTTCATGTGGTTTGACAGTCATGTGCTAAAAAGGCTATCCTGCACCTTGCAAGGCCTATATGTGGCTGGATCAACATAGGCAGGAAACCTTTGTTATTGTGTGCAGCGAACTGAAGTCCAGATGATTGTATGAATCCGCCTTCAGTCCTTTCAACAGACTGCCTTTCTCGATGTACAGAGTGGAGCCACGGTACCCATAAGCATACAGAGCACATGTTTCCGGCACCACAACTAATATAATGTATTCCCAGCAGAGACAAAGTGGGAGGCACTTTTGCATCAGAAGGAAGACTGGGTGGTTAAACCGATAGACACATGGAAGGATTATTTAGTAAATCACCAACGGATAGTGTTATCCTAAACAATTTCAGAGGGTAGCCATGTTGGTCTGCAATAGAACAGCTAGATTCAAGTCCAGTAGCACCTTGTGTATGTGTGTGTGTATATTAAGTGTCGTCAGGTCACTTCCCACTATGAATTAGTGACCTCCAAAATATCCTATTGTTAACTGTCTTGCTCTGATCTTGCAAACTGAGGGCCGTGGCTTCCTTTATAGTCAATCCCTCTCACGTTGCGTCTTCTTTTCCTGCTGCCTTCAACTTTGCCTAGCATGATTGTCTTTCCCAGTGACTTTTGTGTACTCATAATGTGACCAAAGTACAACAGCCTCAGTTTTAGTCATTTGAGCTTCTAGGAAAAGTTCAGGCTTAATTTGATCTAGAACTGACTGAATTATCTTTTTGGCAGTCCATGGTATCTGTAAAACTCTCCTCCAAATGATTCATTTCAAATGAATCAACTTTCTTCATTGTCCAACTTTCTTTGTCCAACTTTCACACCCTTACATAGTAATGGGGGGAAATATGGTATGAATTAACGTGTTCTAGGTCACCAGTGACACATCCTTATACTAGAGAATCTTTTCTAGCTCTTTCATGGATGCCCTTCCTAGTTTCAATCTCCTTCTGATTTCCTGCTTGCAGTCTCCCTTTTCGTGAATAATGGAGCTAAGGAGTAGAAAGCCTGTAATAATTTCAATTTCTTCATTGTCACCCTTAAAGTTGAATAATTCCCCAGTGGTCATCACTTTTTCTTCTTGATGTTCAGCTGTAATCCTGCTTTGGCAGTTTCTGAGAAAGGGGCTGTGGCTCAGTGGTAGAGCATCTGCTTGGCATGCAGAAGGTCCCTGGTTCAATCCCCGGCATCTCCAGTTAAAGGGTCTAGGCAGGTAGGTGATGTGAAAGCCCTCTGCCTGAGACCCTAGAGAGCTGCTGCTGGTCTGAGTAGACAATACTGACTTTGATGGACCAAAGGTCTGATTCAGTATAAGGGAGCTTCACATGTTTGCTTTAATCTTCATCAGTAGTCATTTAAAGTCTTCACCATTTTCTGCCAGTAGCATCCTAGACACCAACAAACTTTAAGAGGTAAGAGCTTTCAAGAATCAAAGCTCCCTTTGTCAGATAGGGATCTGGTGAAGGGAGGTATCTGACGAAGGGGACTTTGACGCTTGAAAGTTCATATCCCAAAAATCTTGTTAGTCTCTCTCTCTCTCTCTCTCTCTCTCTCTCTCTCTCTCTCTCTCTCTCTCTCTCTCTCTCTCTCTCGGTGCTGTCAAGTCACATCAGAGTTATGGCGACCCTGTAGGGTTTTCAGGGCAAGAGACATTCAGAGGTGGTCTGCCATTGCCTGCCTCTGTGTCACGACCCCAGTATTCCCTGGAGATCACCTATCCAAATACCAGGGCTGACCCTGCTTAGCTTCTGAGATCTGATGAGGTCAGGCTAGCCTGGAGCTGTCCAGGTCAGGGCCAATCTCTAAACTGGATTCAAATTCAGCTGTTTTCCTAAGAGTTATACCTTTCGAAGGCCATTGACTTCCATGGACTTTGAAGCATGTAACTCTGTTTAGCATTCTAGATGGATAGCCATGCTGGTTGCTGCGAAAATAAACAAGAGTGTACTTTAAAGACACTAAATTTTATTCTAGCATAAAACTGACATGGACTGGGTCCCGTTTCTTCAGATGCAGTAAGTGGATTTTCACTATGTAGACATTTTATGTAGGATGATTTGGGGGGGGGGGTCAAGGGGGCTCAAAATAGAAGCAGTAGTACAGGGTAAAATGCAATTAAGTAAAAACATGTAAAACAGAGGCTATTTCTAGACTTTAGGTAAATGTAGTGATTTCGTCTTGGATAGGGTTAAGCTCATTGGTTTCCTCATAATTTTAATACTTTGTTTTTCTTAATCACGTCTCCCCAAATTTATTCTGACCTCTGCAACATCCTGTCTCCGTGTTGATCGGATGTTTACAACAGAAAGGATGACTTTTCTCGGGAATTGTGTGTCACGCCCATTCATCTGGCAATTGCCCTCTGTGGCTGGCGTGGTGCCTGCCAGGTTCCGGGTCAGCCCCCAGTCCAAGATGGAGTAATACAGGGGAAAGGGCTTCCATACTGGATAGCGCGATTCCCCCCACCTCCCCCGGAAATAAAAACTGCAGCAGCTCTTCTTCTCTGCCACCAGGAATTACTGGAAGTTGTTAATATGACGCAAAGGGAGGGGACCCTAATGGTTTCCAGATGCTTCTTAGTTCGTCAGTTAGTTTCCTTCGTTTCTCAGTTAGTTCCAAATGGTCAGAACATCACTGAATTCAATAGAAGTCTCATTTTTTCAGACATCAGCACCCTGATATGTTCCCGATGTTAAAATGCTTTTAATCACACGGTTATAAGAGACAAAAATATGTCTGTAAGGAGAGATAAAAGGGCAGTGGGTCAGGAGGAAGAGATACATATATGAAAACCAGCACTTAATTTGGTATATTCTTGAAGCTGGTGGATTTAGAATTGGGTAGGCTTTGAATCCTGACTCTCACAACTCATTGTTGTGCAAAAACCAGCTGCCTGGTGAAGCATGTGGGCAATATCCTACCTTAAGCTATTTCGGATGGGTAGCCGTGGTAATCTGTAGCAAAAAAAAAAAGGTAAAGGTCCCCTGTGCAAGCACTGGGTCATTCCTGACCCATGGGGTGGCGTCACATCCCGACGTTTTCTAGGCAGACTTTGTTTACGGGGTGGTTTTGCCAGTGCCTTCCCCGGTCGTCTTCCCTTTACCCCCAGCAAGCCGGGTACTCATTTGACCGACCTCGGAAGGATGGAAGGCTGAGTCAACCTTGAGCCGGCTACGTGAAACCAACTTCAGTCAAGATCGAACTCAGGTCGTGAGCAGAGCTTGGACTGCAGTACTGCAGCCTACCACTCTGCGCCACGGAATTTTGTTCCACAATTTGAGTCCAGTAGCATCTTAAACGAAGTTTTCCGGGATATAAGCTTTCGTGAGTCCTTGTCAGATAATGCCAGGTATCTCCAGAATCTCTGCCCCTCTTTCTCAGGTTCTGCTGGGCCTAACTAGTTTGCGTGCACGCATGCATAGGTGTGTATGTGTGCGAATGCAAGAGAGAGAGAGGCTCAGTTCAGACATCATACTAAACCATAGTGAAGAACAGGGCCTTTCCAGTGGAAGCCCCCATGACTGTGGAGCAACCTTCCCAGGGAGGTCACCTAGCCATCTCACTTTCAATCTTTAGGAGGCGGTTGAAGACAGGGGTTTTTTTAGGACTGCATCTGGTTAAATTACTAGCTGGCCTGAATTATTTTTTTAAATCTTGGTTTTTATGTTGATAATGCATTTTATTTTTATGTGTTTTATCTATGCTGTAAACAATGAATACAAGGGGGAATAAATGTACTAAAAATATCAAATCTGCAAAAGCCCACGACGGTACCCCTTATCAAAAGTTACAATGACTCCAACGTGAGTTCACCAGGTAAAGTACATAATGAGCATATGCTTAATGAAAATCAAACAAATTCAAGTTGTAGGTAAGTCAAACACATTGAAGTAATATTTCTAAATATATCCAAGGTTGTAGTTCCACAGGTAATGTACAATAGTGATTTCACAGACAAATTCCCGGGTATATGCTTGTTTTGTAGAAAACGTCTTCAGTTAGTATTCTAAATTTGTTTCTTGAAATAGTTTCTTCTGTTAATATTCTTTGTTCCTTATTAAGCCCTTCTCAGAACATGCTGAGAAGGAAGATACAATGTGAGAGATGGCTTAATTAATGAAATCACCTCAGATAGCAACGTTATGAAGGACCTATAAGAAATCGTCTGTATTTGATAAGGGCTTAATAAGGAATTACAACCGGATAAGAGTATACATTACCTGTGGAACTACAACCTGAATGTATTTAGAAATATTATTACTTTATTGTGTTTGACTTACCTACAACTTGAATTTGTTTAATTTTAATTAAGCATAGGTTCATTCTGTACTTTACCTGGTGAATTAAGTACTGGTTGAAGGGCTGTCATATAGAGGAGGGTGCCGAGTTGTTTTCTGTTGCCCCAGAGAAGGTCGGACCAGAAACAATGGGTTGAATTTGAATCAAAAGAGGGACTTCCGGTGGTGCCGTTGGAGAGAGCACTCCATTTCCCCAGGTTGTCCTGGGAGAAATCCAAGTTTGCGTTGTTTTTGGGGGTACATAGATACCCCAATCCGACCCTTGCAAGTGGGTTGGAAAGCAGGAACTCCCTGCAGCCCGCAAACGCGGTTTGACCTCCTAGGTACTCTGAGGGGGCTTTTTTAAGCCCCTCGGAGTCCTAGACGCCGGTCCTGCGAGGGCACTAGGGAAGGACATCGCCAAAACGCAACTTTGGCAGCAAGCTCTACCCTCCACCGCCTTAATACCAACATAAGGACTACATAAAGAAAAGAACCTCACCTCTTGACACCCAAGTGAGTACAAAAGAACTCTTCGTCTACTTACTAGAAATTTGAACAGACGGGAGGCTGATAAGAATATTTCTGGGACCCCCACCCCTCCATAATCCGAACTGAAAAAGTTTGATCTGAGTTAGTCATCGGGATTAGCGACAGGAGCCTTATCGGATCGATCAGCCTAAACCATAACAAAGAGTCGGAAGGATACCTTTTAGACTGACAAGAATTATCACCAATGAGAGGTCCGAAGGAAGGGGAGGGTGATTTCTCTTCCTGATTTTCCGGCGAATTCCTGCCACGTTTGCAGTAAGGGAGTGCCTGGAACGGAAGACTCTCTATAACACCCTCTCTATCATTGGAACTAAAACAACAGGAAGTAGCCGCGGGACTGAATATCCGTCGCACTCGAGTTACTTTCAAATCATTCCTGAAGGAATAACCATCGAGAAGAGGCGATAGAAGGTCTGCAGCACTAGTAACTTCCTGTTTACTTCCTGATTAATCCGATCTAGAGCGACCGAAAAAACTCACTGGTATTTTAAAACTTTAAAATGCAATTTTAAAGCCAATTTCGACTCTTTTCAACCCGAAAAAATTACTAGGCTGATCTTTGAACTATCATCTTTTAACCAGCACCTTAAAGGCCCTGTCGGTGGACATGTATTTTACCAGCTTTTTTTGAATGTAAATGTCTCGACCCCGCTCTGGCTCACTACATAGCCCTGCCTATACTAAATTAAGGGACTCTTTACAAACCTCGACCATGGAAAAAAAGTTACAGGATATGCTAACTAAACAAACTGAGGCAACAAATAAACAGTTTGAACAGATGTCTGCACAGATGGCACAGTTGACTTCTATGATGACAAATCTTGGTCAAGCATCCCAAGCTATTAATCAGAAGTTGGATGTGGTCACTGGAGACTTGAAAGAAGTAAAAACTCAAATGACCGTTATGAAGACAGATATGCAAGCGATGGATGTATCAATTAAGAAAGTGATGGATGAGCACAAGGACACAAAGAAAAAATTAACAAGCCAAGAAAAACAGATTGAAACAATACAAGCGGATCAGATGGCGGCAAAAAATCAAATGGCAATGATGGAGATGAGAGTGAAAGAGACCAACCTTCGTATACGCAATTTTCCAGATATGATGGGAGATAATAAAGAATCTGCAATACCAAATTTGGCCTACTTATTTCAGATAGATGAACAAGAATTAAAACAAGCCATTAATAGAATATACAGGATACCACTACCTGCTAGAATGAGAAGATCTAAGCCAAGAGATTTGATGATAGTGTTCTATGACACCAGAGTTAAAGACAAGATTATGAAGATTCATTATGAAAATCCAGTGTCAGCAGGAGACTCCTCTCTTATACTATTGAAGGATATTCCAAGGCATCTACTTTCACAGAGGAATAACTACAAAGATTTTGTGTCTATACTGAAAGCTAATGGCATCAAATATCGTTGGATTATGCCACAAGGTTTGGCTTTCACCTATAAGGAAGTGAAAACGACAATTCTATCCCAAGCAGATGTGGGGAAATTTTTGAGAAAATATAAAATGGACCTTAAAGAATTACCTGGAGAGAAGGAGGAAGAAGAAGAGGAAGAAGAAGAAGTACAGGGTGCAGAAGGTGGTACTAAACTATAGACTTTTTATTTTGCTAAAAAATACTACATTATGGCAAAAGCAATTTCTTGGAATGTAAATGGACTGAATGAGAAAACTAAAAGGGCCAGAATCTTCAAATATCTACAGAAATATAAATACTCCCTAATTTGCCTACAAGAAACCCATATAGCTTCAAAGCATAAAAAATACTTGGAGAAACAGATGCTTGGACAAGCATTTATTGCTTCTGCTAAAACTAAAACAAAGGGAGTGGTAATCTATGCCCACCCCAGTCTCTGTCCAGAACTAGTATATAAAGACAATGAAGGAAGAATTGTAATTATCAGAACTAAAATATTGGGACAAAGGACAATAGTGGTTGGAATCTATGCACCCAATGAAGGGAAAAAATCCTTCTATGAAAAATTACATGACTTGATAACTCAGTACGCACAAGACCAAATTTTACTGATGGGCGACTTCAATGGAATTATTCTCCCATCTCTGGACAAAAAATCAAAAGCAAAAGATATCAATGATGGATGCTTGCCTAAAACTTTCTTTGCCATGGCTTCAGAATTAGAATTACAAGACATTTGGAGAACAATGAATACAACAGCTAAAGAATACACCTTTTATTCAGCAAGACACGATTCACACTCCAGAATCGATATGATATGGGCCAGTAAATCAATTTTCACGCAACTACGTAAAATTCATATTTTACCTAGAACTTTTTCTGATCACAATCCTGTTACCTTTGATTGGAACAATAAACAAGCATTTAGATGGCGAATGAACGATAAACTTTTAAAAGACAACAAGATACAAAAGGAATTACAGGTTTTAATGAAAGACTTTTTTGAAATTAACCTTAATGGGGAAACTTCTTTAAATACAGTTTGGGACGCATTCAAAGCTGTTCTGAGAGGTTTTATGATACAGAAACACTCGGCCTGGAAGAAGACTCAATTGCAATTTACAAACAACATACTTTGGAATTTACAAAATTTGGAGCAGAAATTGGTAATGGTAACACAGGAAGAGGAGAGAAGAGAAATTCAAATACAGATTTCTGCATCTAAACACCAATTAAATTTGGTAATAATGGAGGAAATGAATAAAAATCTGAAACTTGCTAAACAAAAGTATTTTGAATATGCAAATAAACCAGGAAAATTTTTAGCAACACAACTGAAGGACTCATTTCAAAAGAAGATTATAACAAAAATCCAAACTGCTAAAGGACCAGTTTATTCAACTTCAGAAATTCAGAAAGAATTTGTTTCATTTTACTCTAAGTTATATCAGAAAGAAAATACTCCAAAACAGAAAATAGACAAATTTCTAAACTCAATACAGATGAAAGCTTTGTCAATGACCCAGAGAGAATGTATTGAAGCTCCAGTAACAAGGGAAGAAATACAAGAAGCAATACTGAGACAGAAAACGGATAAAACACCTGGACCAGATGGAATTACTGCACTATTTTATAGAACTTTTAGTGACAATTTAGTTGGATTTTTTGGTTCACTTTACAATGCAATTTTGGACGAGGGAACATCCCCGGAGACTTGGTCACACGCATTTATATCACTGATACCCAAAGAAGGAAGAGATCCAGAAAAAACATCTAATTACAGACCTATATCGCTCTTAAATGTGGATTACAAAATTTTTGCTTCGGTTTTGGCATGTAGGATAAAGCAATTTATTAAGGATCTTATACATGAGGACCAAGCAGGTTTTATACCAGGAAGGCAAATAAAAGACAATGTAAGAATTTTACTAGATTCACTGGAATATTATGACCATAATATTCAACAAACTGCGGCTTTTGTATTTTTGGATGCAGAAAAAGCCTTTGATATGGTCTCTTGGAACTTTTTGAAACGGATTTTGGATAAATTGAATTTTGGAGATCGTTTTCAGAAAGGTATATCGGCTATTTATACCTCCCAACAAGCTAAAATTTTGGTTAATGAATCAATGTCAGATAACTGCCAAATCACGAAAGGGACTAGACAGGGATGTCCCTTGTCTCCACTTTTATTTTTGTTGGTGTTGGAACCGCTATGTGTGAAACTAAGAAGTATGGAGGACATCCGCGGGCTAAGAATTAAAAAACATGAATTTAAGTTGAGAGCATTCGCGGATGACCTACTGCTAATTTTGGAAAACCCAACACAGTCAATGAATATACTTCAGGAGACTTTGGATGATTTTGGAAAAGTATCAGGCTTTAAAGTGAATCAAGAAAAAACAAAGATAATATTTAAAAATTTATCGGAAATACAACAACAGGAATTTATATCATATACTGGCTGGGAGAAAGCTAACAAAGTTAAATACCTGGGAATTTGGATCACTGCAAAGAATAAAGATCTGTTAACCAACAATTACCTCAAGTTATGGGGTAAGATTAAAACTGATATGATTATATGGTCAAACAAAAAATTGTCATTAATGGGACGTATCTCAACGATCCAAATGAATGTCTTACCGAGGATGCTCTTCTTATTCCAAAATTTACCAATAATATCACAAACAAAATATTTTGAAACTTGGAGGAAAGACATTTCAAACTTCATCTGGCAAGGAAAAAAACCAAGGACTGCTTATAAATACTTGGTGGATCTAAAAACTAGAGGAGGTTTAGCACTGCCTAACTTTCAACTCTATGCTGAAGCGGTAGCTTTAGTATGGCTAAAAGACTGGATGAATTTGTCAAATGTACGTTTGCTAGACTTGGAAGGTTATAATAACTTAAGTGGATGGCATGGTTATTTGTGGTATGATAAAATTAAATTACAAGCAACATTCCGTAATCATATAATCAGGTCCTCTCTACTTCGTATTTGGATGAGATATAAACACATTTTGGAACCAGAAACACCGATGTGGATATCGCCCCAAGAAATGCTAACTTTGCGCCCACTTAGACCAGACAAATTTATTACTTATCAAGATCTAACTAATTGGGAAGGAAAGAAATGCTCACTAAAAGACTTTCAACTGCTTAAGGATGATTTACAATGGCTTCAATATTACCAAATCAAATCAGTTTTTGTACAAGATGCAAAAAAAGGTTTCTCTAAAGAAAAATCTCCTTTTCAAAGGATTCTACTAGACAATAATACAAAGCTGATTTCTAAAATGTATAATCTCCTTTTAACAATATACTGTGAGCAGGACACGATTAAACCAACTATGATCGATTGGGCTCAAAATGTGGGACATGATATTGTTTTAAATAAATGGGAAAGATTATGGTCTAAAGATTTAAAAGGAATAAAAGCACAGTCAGTGCGAGAAAACATCTATAAAATGATGTATAGATGGTATTTAACACCCAAGAAAATTGCAAAGATTTATAAAACGATGTCCCCTACTTGTTGGAAATGTAACAAAGAAATTGGTTCCTTTTATCACATGTGGTGGACCTGTGACAAAGCCAAAGACTTCTGGGACATGATTTATAACGAATTGAGATTAATACTACAAAAGAATATATCCAAAACACCAGAAATGATGTTATTGAGTATGATTCCAGACGACTTAGCAACACAAAGAACCTTTTTGATATATGCCACAACAGCTGCGAGACTGCTTTATGCAGCGAAATGGAAAGGGCTAGAAACTCCAGAGAAAAAAGACTGGACTGTTAAAATGTTTGAAGTGGCAGAAATGGCAAAACTCACAGCTATTCTAAATGAAGAAAATGACGTTCGGTTTTTGGGGGAATGGGGGGCGTGGATGCATTATTGTGAATATGAGTTAAAATTGGGAAGAATGGAAGAATATTTTCTAATCTGATCCAGAGGTTTATTTTTGATTTTTTTTTATATTGAATAAGCATAATTATATTTACTAACAGATTATGGTTTTTTATATATGGTATTGATATTTTATCAAGATTAGATTACCTATGACGGGAGGAACTTTTTATTAAGAGGCAGATAGAGGTGATGGGGAAGTCAAAAAATTTTCCATTTCTTTTTTTTCTTTTTTCTTTTCTCTTTTTTATTATATGATATGGAATTATAACAACTTTAGGTTAGAATTGAAATTCGATATTGTTATAGATGTTGTTTAATGCAATGGAAAATTTCTATCATAAAACCCAATAAAATTTATATAAAAAAAAAAGAATTTGAATCAAAAGAGTTTCCATCTCGACATTAGGAAGAAATTTCTAAGTTAGAGCAGTTCCACAATGGAACAGGCTTCCTCAGGAGGTGGTAAGGGCTCCTTCCCTGGAGGTTTTTAAGCAGAGGCTAGATGGCCATCTGTCAGCAATGCTGATTCTATGACCTTAGGCAGTTCATGAGAGGCAGTTCATGAGAGGGAGGGCATCTTGGCCAACATCTGGGCATGGAGTAGGGGGTCACTGGGTGTGTGTGGCGGGGGAGGTAGCTGTGAATTTCCTGCATTGTGCAGGGGATTGGACTAGATGACCCTGGTGGTCCCTTCCAACTCTATGTTTCTATGATTCAATGATTCTTTGAATTGACAACCTGTATGTTGGACTCATTGTAATTTTTTATAAGTGGTACTATTGTAAGCTCCCTTGAACTCAGTAAGAAAGAAACAGCGGTTAATAGATGTTTCAAATAAAATGCAAAATAAATATGGTTTGACAGCAGACAAAGCATGGTTTAGAGCCTGTCTGTCTGTTTTCCCCTTTTGTCCTCTTTGCACTGTTCTCTCCTGCCTCTTGGGTATAGCAGCTTTTTGAGTGCAGCAATTGCCATGATGACAGGGTGTCAATGCAGACATCCTGCCAAATCTTAGCACGAAAGAGGATTTGCAAACTTACATCACATCAATCAATCATATTTATTACGGCCACAGACCATCAAATAAAACAAAATATTACAAAATACATGGTAAAACACAAATATTCCATATAAAACAAAATTGAAATATTTATAAGGAACATAGACATTACTGAAATGATTAATACACAGAAATTCATAGGGTTGAACTTACATCACGTCATTATTTCTCATTCTGGGGTGCCAGCCAATCTTAAACCGTCGTGAGTCAATTCAGACATTACAACGTTTTGGACATGTACACCATGGTTTGGGTTCTAAAGGACATTAAGTACAAAACACGGTTTGTCATAATCTCAAATAATTTTGAGCACCCTAGCCAAACAACAATTCCTAAAAAGACTTTGGGGGATTCATTATGGTTTTGTTTTGTTTTTAATTTAAAAACTTTATTACATACATAAAATTACATACATACATAAAATAGGGGGAAACAAAAAGAAACAAAAATATCAATCAAAATTACATACCGTTATAAATAAAAGTAATAATAATAATAAAAGATAACGAACTCAGCTACTCATATTAAAGCCACCAAAAACATTACTCGTCTTCCTCTCCACGTTCTAGATTTTTGAAAGTTTTTTTTTTCCATTCTGGAGATTATTGGGATCTAGACAGCATCTGGATCTTCCATATCTTTATCATTTTTATAATAAGTCAGCTTAATTAATACATAAGTTTGTTTAATCTTATCTATCCAGTTATTAATATCCGGGAATTTGTTTGGAGAATTCATGATGGTTTAATGGGTCCAAACACCTATGTTTCTACAGTACGTTGAGGTGCATAGATAGCTGGAAAGCGGAAGAGTATTGAGAGATAGGTACCCTTGCCCTAAAGTATGCAGGACCAACACCATAGGCAGCTTTATCAATCTTCTAAAAGCCAGCCCCTAACATTTCAAATACAGGCTTGAACACATGAAGCTGCCTTATACTGAATCAGACCCTTGGTCCATCAAGGTCAGTCTTGTCTACTCAGACTGGCAGCGGCTCTCCAAGGTCCCAGGCAGGGTTTTTTCACATCACCTACTTGCCCAGTCCCTTTAACTGGAGATGCCGGGGATTGAACCTGGGACCTTCTGCATGCCAAGCAGATGCTCTACCACTGAGCCACAGCCCCTCCCCAATATTCTGTTGCACGGTAGTGTGACCAAGAAACAAAGTGTCTTGTACACCTTTAACTTTTTTCATTGGAAAGTAAAATTAAAAAGTGAAAAGTAAAATAATGTTCTTTGGGACTTGCTCTCCGCTCCACACCGGGGCTCAGCGACATAGGGCTGGACCCAACCAGCCCTTCCACTGGTGAAAATGGAAGGAGGGGTCCCTTTGACCACCCCAAAAAAGCCTATCCTGGGGATCATGGGAGCCGCATGGGCAAAAGTCATGTGGGATGGGCCGTAATAAAGAGAAGGATTGGGTTATATTGAGTCCAAAAGCTGGCAGGATCCAACCCATTGATTTCACAGGGAGGTGAATAGATATCTGTGTGGCGAGCAAACTGAGATGCGCTGCATGCGCACACGTACAATCGTATTTGACTTTGCATATCTATTAGCCCTTGGCTTTGCCCACATTCAGCCCACTGAAATGGCAGGCACTTTGCCAGTAAGTAAAAGAACCAACTCCTGGAAGTAGGCTGAGAAACCAACTGAAGGTCAGTACAGCAGGTAGTGAAGCAGGAGTTCCCACTTCACAGGAGAGCTGCTACATGCTGAAGTTTCTGAACCATTTTCAAAGGCACCCCGACAGAAAGTGCACTCTGGTTATCTCCTTAACTGCTTCTAAGACTCAGCTCCCTTGAATACCAAGGAAAGATCTATGGGTGAGCCAGGAAAGAAGATTTCCTTAGAGGAACCAATGGCAATAATTGTGGTCGATTCTTTTTTATCCTAAAGAATATGTGGACCAGTGATAAGGTACTTGCCTAGAATCAGTGGAAATATCTGGATCCACATGGTTCCAGGGAACCAGCGTGGTGTAGTGGTTAAGAGCCGTGGTTTGGAGCGGTGGACTCTTATCTGGAGAACCGGGTTCGATTCCCCACTCCTCCACACGAGCCGTGGATGCTAATCTGGTGAACCAGGTTGGTTTCACCACTTGTACACATGAAGCCAGCTGGGTGACCTTGGGCTAGTCACAGCTCTCTTAGAGCTCTCTCAACCCCACCTACCTCACAGGGTGTCTGTTGCAGGGAGGGGAAGGGAAGGTGATTGTAAGCCAGTTAGATTCCTCCTTAAGTGGCAGAGAAAGTCAGCATATAAAAACCAATTCTTATTCTTATTCTTCCATCCTAACTATCCTGTTAGGATGACCTATCTCAATGCACGGATCCGAACTGAAGTTTGGTCAAAGGAAAGGATGACTCAGGCTATGTTTTCCTGATAAATAATGCTTTTCCTTTCAACCACTCAACAACAAAAGAGAGTGGATACAAAAATAATAATAATGAGATATAGGAACTTATCTTCCAACATATACCGTATATACTCGCGTATAAGCCGAGTTTTTCAGCCCAAAAAAAGGGCTGAAAAAGGCGAACTCGGCTTATACGCGGGTCAATACGGAAGAGGGGGGAGGGAGGAGGGAGGGGGAAACTTACCGCCGCCGTCTTTTCCTGGCTGGGAGCGGCCTGCAGAGGCCCCCTGCGGCCGCGGGGAGGCCGCCCAGCCGCCCCCGCCGCCTTTTCCAGGCCTGGAGCGGCCTCCAGAGGCCCCCTGCGGCAGCAGGGAGGCCGCTCCGCCGGCCCCGCCGCGCCCACCGCCAGGAGCCCAGAAGGTAAGCCTGCGCGCGCGGGGGTGGGGGTTATAAGCCGACCCTCTGCTTATACGCGGGTGCCTAATTTTTCCCCATTTTTGGGGAGAAATTAGGCACCTCGTCTTATACGCGGGTCGGCTTATACATGGGTATGTACGGTACAGTCCATTCTCTCTAATAACCAGTTATTTTTGCATTGTCTTTTTCTAGGAATTGACTTTCAAGGCAGTACATAGGTGCTCATGTAACTTTGGAAAGGCTTTTTGAAAACCAAGCTACCCAGTCAGCTTTATGAGGACAAGCACTACCTTCTCATATTTTCCATTAGGGCTGGTGTGTGTGTGTGTGTGTGTGTGTGTGTGTGTATTGTCGCGAGGAGCCTTGGTCCTGGTCGTTGGGAGGGTCTCTGGCCTAGAGGTGTGTGGGGTTGAGACAACCTCTTCCGCCTCAGACCCGTCCGAGGGGGAGTCAGAGCCCGACTCTCCCTCGGACGTTGCCAGGTTGCCACAGGACACACCTTGCAGGCAGTCTCTAGCTACTATCCTCCCCAGCAGTCAGGCTTCTCTGGCCTTATATCACCTCCAGGCCAGAGAAGCCTCTCCCAAGCTCCGCCCCTAACCCGCCCCCCGGAAGTCCATATAAGGGCTGGACCGCACCTGTTCCGTGCCCGAGCCCGCCCCCAAAATGGCTGAGAGGCATGGAGGTCGGCTACAGCCAGTGCCTCCCTTGTGCCACGGCAGCTGCGCCCTCCCCCCTCGGCTGACGCCCCTGGCTGGCACCCCGCGGTCCCCGCGTCGACCCCAGCTGGGCCCCCAGGCCGGCGGCGTGCTGCTCCTGCGGCGGGGTCGGCGGGGTCCCTGAAACGTCAGGGTGGGCCTCCCGCGGCGGCTGCGGCTGGGCCTCCGGGCCGGCGGCGTGCGGCTCCCGCGACGGGGTCAGCTGGGCTCCCTCCCCCCGCACCGGGCGAGTGGCGTGCTGGGGAAGCAGAAGGCCCCAGTGACTCACCCTTCTCTAGGCCACGGGTGAGTGTGTGGGGCCCGACTCGGCCCGGGAAAGGGGGTTGAGGGCCCCTCCCGGGACATTAGATAGATAGATAGATAGATAGATAGATAGATAGATAGATAGATAGAGATATAGATATAGATATATACACACATATATATGTGTGTGTGTGTGTGTGTATGTATATATGTATATGTATGTATGTATGTATACATATGACCAGTTAGTAAGTTATTTGAAATATGAACACACATTTGTTTATATAAAACAAGAAAATGCAGATTATTTATCCCTACGCATATTGGAAGTTTGCAAGCATGCACAACCAATGTGTCCGCATGGGAAATCAAGAGAATCTACACCCTGTTTTACAACATCGACCACTGATGATGCAGTAGAAAAGAGCAAGAGTCCTGTAGCACCTTAAAGACCAACAAAATTTATGGCAGGGTATGAGTTTTCGTGAGTCACAAGTGTGACTCACAAATGCTCACACCCTGCCAGAAATGTTGTTAGTCTTTAAGGTGCTACTGGACCCTTGCTCATTTCTACTGCTACAGACAGACTAACATAGCTCCCCATCATGATCTGTCACCGATGATGTGTTATGGGCAGGATGACATCACAGCATCTCCGAGGCAAAAAGGAAACCCTGGAACAGGAGAGAAGTCTGGAAGAGGGCACAATTGTGAATAAGAGGCTGATTAACGGTGAAATGCAAACGGCGTCAATGGGCGTTTCCTCCTCTGGAGATTATGACACAGCAGATGTTTGAAAGAGAAGCCAGATGTTCATTCTAGGTATGAAAACACATGTGCCAAAATGCCCACGGTGCGCACAAATAGCTATCAGCGTGGAAGGGCTCTCGTTGTCTGGAAACACATCCCACTGACTCACAAGCTGCAGCTGCTTCTCCTTGCTGCTAGGAGTGGGATGGAGGTAGCCACAGCATAATGCCAGGCAGTGCTTGCAGGGAAACAGAAGCCTGCCTTGAACATAAGAGAATCGGTGTGACCGTTCATATGCTGTCCTCCTGTGAACCGGGGAGACTGGTGAATGCTGGACTTGGTGAAGTCGCAGATTGAACTCCCCTTGCCCTGTGCTTATATTTATTTATTTCAAGAAGAAGCAGAAGAAGCAGCAGCAGAAGAAGCAGCAGCATCCATGGGAGGGGCCATGGCTCAGTGGTAGAGCATTTGCTTGGCATGCAGAAGGTCCCAGGTTCAATCCCCGGCTTATCTGTTTAAAGCACTGGTTCCCAACCAGGGGTCCATGGACTCCCAGGGGTCCGCGAGAACTAAATTAAGGTCCGCGAAACAAAGTTATAAAGCCATAATAAATTAATATTTTCAATTAAAAGTTCTCTATTATAAAAATATATATTCAAATATTATTCTAAGTTTAATGTTTAACTAACAGTTATGATTAAAGTTTATTTTCAAATTCTCAGAATTTTTATTTTGAACCTTGGGGTCCCTGCACCGAACAAAAAAGTCCTAGTGGTCCCTGGTCAAAAAAAGGTTGGGAACCACTGGTTTAAAGGGACTAGGCAAGTAGGTGTTGTGAAAGACCTCTGCCTGAGACCCTGCAAAGCCACTGCCGGTCTGAGTAGACAATACTGACTTTGATGGACCAAGGGTCTGATTCAGTAGAAGGCAGCTTCATGTGTTCAAGAAGAAAGAAGAAGAGTTGGTTTTTATATGCCGACTTTCTCTAACCCTTAAGGGAGACTCAAGCCGGCTTACAATCTCCTTCCCTTCCCCTCCGCAAAACAGACACCCTGTGAGGTAGGTGGGGCTGAGAAAGCTCTAAGAGTATTGACTAGCCCAAGGTCGCCCAGCTGGCTTCATGTGTAGGAGTGGGGAAACAAATCCAGTTCACCAGATTAGCCTCTGCCACTCATGTGGAGAAGTGGGGAATCAAACCCGGTTCTCCAGATCAGTCCACCACTCCATATATATTTTTGTATTGCCAGCTTCCACAGTACAAATGTAAAACCAGCTATGGTAAGCATGTAAATTTAGTTTCAAACTGGCTCTCTTCTACTCTGTATCCCATAGTAACAATATTTATTCATCTACTTAAAAAGTATGAAATAGGCTCAGCACTCTGAAAGAGTTTGGTATTGAGAGGTGTTGCTGCTCGGGGCTCAGCAAATAAGGGAGATAGCATTTCACCCTCTCTTGGGCCACCGCCTGATAGTGAAAACTGTGTGCAAGGTTAGGAGGTCACATAGAACTCTTTGCCATGCAGACTACAACTGGAAGCAATTCTGCTATATGAGAAAAACAGTGTGTGTGTGTTAAGTGCAGTCAAGTCACTTCCGACTCATGGTGACCCTATGAATCAAAGTCCTTCAAAATGTCCTATCTTTGACAGCCTTGCTCAGGTCTTGCAAACTGAGGGCTGTGGCTTCCTTTATTGAGTCCATCCATCTCTTGTTGGGTCTTCCTCTTTTCCTGCTGCCCTCAACTTTTCCTAGCATGACTGTCTTCTCCAGTGACTCTTGTCTTCTCATAATGTGACCAAAATATGATAGCCTCAGTTTAGTCATTTTAGCTTCAAGGGTCAGTTCAGGCTTGATTTGATCTAGAACCCACTGATTTGTTTTTTTGGCAGTCCACAGTATCCGTAACACTCTCCTCCAACACCACATTTCAAAGGAGTCTACTTTCTTCCTATCAGCTTTCTTCATTGTCCAGCTTTCACACCCATACCTAGTAATAGGGAATACGATGGCATGAATTAACTTGATATTGGTGGCCAGTGACACATCCTTACACTTCAGAATCATTTCTAGCTCCTTCATGGCTGCCCTTCCAGGGCCTCAATCTCCTTCTGATTTCTTGGCTGGTCCCCCTTTTGGTTGATGATGGAGCCAAGGAATAGAAAGTCTTTAACAATTTCAGTCTCCTCATTGTCAACCTTAAAATTGTGTAATTCTCCTTGCAGTCATTACTTTTGTCTTCTTGATGTTCAGCTGTAGTCCTGCTTTGGCACTTTCTCTTTTAACTTTCAGCAGCAGTCATTTCTAGTCTGCGCTGTTTGCTTGCTGTAATGCAGTATCATCGGCATATCTCAAATTGTTAATGTTCCTCCCTCCAATTTTCACTCCAGCTTCCCAATGCAAGGGCAATTTTTTTTAGTGGCTTTACAGAGACCACATGGGTGTAATCATACCAAACTCAAAGTGCAAGGGATCTGTACATACCGATCACAGCATGATGTGTTATGCCTAACACAATGCGCCAAATATCCCCATGGTAACCTACGAGGATGAAAAGAAAGCAGTCCTTTAGATCTGAAATTAACTAGCACAGGAAAAAATATATTATTCTGATCAAGAATAGTTTTGTCACCTGATGATCGGCAAATTTCCCCCAGTATGACATGACTGTCCCTATTGCAGGGTTCCTGACAGCCACACCGTGCCTCTCCCTCCAGTAAGCCTGAGTATTAAGCCTTCAAAACAGGTATGAAACATGATAGCGGGGCCTTGTTTATTCATGCCCCGCTTTTCTTTCAAGGTGCACCTTTCGGGTCTTCTACGCATGGCTGTTTCTTTCTTCTTCTTTTTTTCATAAAATTGTTATTATTTTCACAATATTTTACCGTCAGGAACTTTTCAACAACACATTCATTTCATAGACAATACAAAATAAAACTTTAACAGCGTCGTCGAAAAGCATAATCATATAATAATAAAAAGATATTCAAATAAAAGACTTCCCCCTCACCTTCCTCCATCTTGCTATAAATTTATCTATTCTTTTTGATAGAAATTCTAATCCAAAAAAATACATCTAACTTGATTACTAAATTAATTCTAAATTATTTAGTTCAATACAGTTAATACGTGTTTATGATTAATTTCATATATAGTAACAGATTTTATTTCAAAACCGTTCTTGAAGTAAAAGGATTAGATCAATAATTACAAAATTCACTAGTCATCATTTAAATCCCTGTTTAGCCCTCCATTTCTCTCTATCACCCATAAACTGCATGCTTCCTTTTTATTTTATTCTTGCTGTGAGTTTTTTTTTTACGCATGGCTGTTTCACTCGCCGTCACCCCTCCAACGACTTCGATTATGCACGCCGTTTCCAACCGTCAGAAGTCGTCTCGCTCTCCCCCCTGAGTTTCCCCGCATTTTGCCCACATTTTCAAATTCAAGATAAAACAGGTCCCTGAAAACATGGGCAAAACGCGAGGGAACTCGCGGGGAGAGTGACGCGACCTTTGACGGTCGGAAATGGCATGCACAATCCAAACAAAGACTCAAAGTTGTCGGACCCAAAGTTGGCGAGTGAAACAGCCATGCATAAAAGACCTGCCTGACTCCTGACAACTCTGTGGAGTAAGTTAGAATGGGAGGCAGTGACTTACCTGCCTCTTGCCAAAAAGGAATCTTACAGCTCTTTAAAGACGAATAGGTTTATAGGTTTATAAGCATTCAGCAAATAGAGCCCATTTCATCAAATGCTTGAGGTGACATTCGTGTATATATTAGAAACAAAGAGACAGAGGCCATTTATGCAGAGTCAAGCTCTTTTTTTAAATGTGACCTTTAAAATGCCTATTCACTGCCCCGATGCAAAAGGAGGAATTCCACCACCACCCCATTCGCCTGCTCCTTCATTCCTTCCATTAGCCAACCGCCGTTTGCATAGCTAATGCGCAGCTGTGATTTTGCATGCTTCCTCGAGGGGATTCTTCGCGGCAGGGGCGGAGCAAACACAAAAGGTCCAGAGCGGCCATTTTCTCCGGGGGAACTGATCTCTGTCACCTGGAGGTCAGATGTAATCCCAGGAGATCTCCAGCTACCACCTGGAGGTTAGCACGGGTAAAAGGTATACCCGTGCTAATTTCCAAACCGGTTAGGTATAGGCACGGAGGTGCTTTTGTTTTGGTTTTGCTAACCACCTGGAGGTTGGCAACCCTAATGGCAGACCAACACAGTTACCCTCTCAAACTATCTTTAAAGTCCATGAAATACAAGAGGTACATCTCGTGGTGTTTCCATGCGGATATATAAAATGTAAGTGCGGTTAACCATTCACGACAATTGTAATTAACAGCAACACAATCTACCTAGTTACATTAAACGGGGTTGTTCAAGGCTTGCCAGTGAGTTTCACAACTAGGGGCGAGTTCTGAACTCAGGTCTCTCCATTCTAGCCACTACACCAATAGGGTTGCCAACCTCCAGGTACTAGTTGGAGCTCTCCCGCTATTACAACTGATCTCCAGCCGATAGAGATCAGTTCCCCTGGAGAAAATGGCCACTTCGGCCATTGGACTCTATGGCATTGAAGTCCCTCCCTTCCCCAAACCCCATCCTCCTCAGGCTCCATCCCAAAAACCTCTGGCAATGGCAACCCTACACGCAGGGTAGAACCTGGAGGTTGGCAACCCTAGACTAGGGCCAGTCACAAAACACTGGGAAATTTCAGGCCAAGCTTTCTCCTGTGATGGAGACAATCGTTTCGGATTCCACATGGATATTCCACATGGATATTCCCGGATTCCACAAAGGAAGGACTGCCAATTAGCCTGGTGAAAAATGCCCTGTCCCTTTAAGAGAGGTTTAATGGAATGTTATTTACCTGTAAGTCATGAAAAGCTTCCAGCCCATTACTACACATCAAGGATCCCTTAAAGGGACAGGACACCTTTCTCTAGCTTGTTGGCAACCCTACGCACCGCTTAAGAGAGCCATAGCACACCAGTTGTTTGACTTTCCTGTTAAACGGGATAGATTTAAGAGTTCACCCTGCTCCAGCCCTGGGCAAGTGAAATGTTCTCTACTTACCCTACCCCAGAAGGTTATTATGAAGATTAAATGAGATGATTGCACTTATGCTGCCCTGAAAATCTTGGAGAAAGGCTGGGATAGAAAAAGGGAAAGACCAATTAATACATTTTCCTCAGCAGCTACTATCATTATTTTTTCCCCTAGAAAGAGTGCCAGGGATCAGTAGGGCAAAGGCGCCTGTGACCCTTGTTTTATCTGCCATCTGGTTTTATTCTCCCACTAGATTTCCTTTGCCCCCTTTGAAGAAATTATTAACGTTTATTTTGCATGCAGTCTTTTTCTTAGCTGTTATCATTTCTTCAGTAGGGCTCGCGCTCTGTATTTCAGGGCGTGCTGAAAACACACTCCAAGGGCGTTGGGATCAGCAGTCCTCGCCACTTAATGCTCAGCCATCTGCCAGATCCTCAGTGTATAAGATCAAAAAGGGATCTGACTCGCTTCCTTTTAGCAGATCAGGACAAGAACCTCACTGCTCCAGCAGCCTCCTTTTTAGCTTCAGCCCTCACTGAGAGAACCTTCAAAGATCATCCGGTTCAAGAGAGCTTAAGTACGTCCATTTTAATTGATAAACTATCACCACTAATGAATAATAAGAATGATCTTAACCTACTTTAGCCGGCTGTTCGGCATGTTTAGTTATTTCAAGATGCCAATAAAGGTATTGTATTTGTTTGAGTTGGAACTTCTGGACTATTACCAGTGGTCTAGGGGTCAGCCACCTCTCCCCCCCCCCGTACCTGGAAGCAAAGAATTCAGGAGCTTATAACATTTCCCCCTCATGGCTGTGTCAACAAAGACACTGTGAAGTGCAAAGTCTAGGTGACCAGGAGCAGGGCAAAGGCTAGCGCCAGACCAGGGAGGTTAAAAGGCAACCATAAAGTTGTTTCCAGGAGAAGTTGGCAAACTGTGCATCGAGATACCCACGCAGGAGTCAGTGCCTCCCCAAACATGCCCTTCAATGAAGTTAATCATTGCCCTCTTGAACAAACAGGGCTGCTGCCCCATCAGGATCAGAAAGCCCTGTCAAGAGAAATATCCATCCCCGCATTCGCTTTCTCCTGATGCAAAGGGTTCTTAGCAACCTTGTTTTTTTTCTGCTGCAGCTACTATTTATTTATTTGGGGTTCTAACCCACTCCTAAGCTGCAGACCTGCAGTCCAAGCTCTGCTCATGACCTGAGTTCGATCCCCCAACTGAAGTTGGTTTCAGGTAGCCGGCTCAAGGTTGACTCAGCCTTCCATCCTTTCGAGGTCCGTAAAATGAGTCCCCTGCTTGCTGGGGGTAAAGGGAAGATGACCGGGGAAGGCACGGGCAAACCACCCCATAAACAAAGTCTGCCTAGTAAACGTCAGGATATGATGTCACCCCATAGGTCAGGAATGACCCGGTGCTTACACAGGGGACCTTTACCTTTTTTAACCCACTCCAGCCTAGGGTTGCCAACCTCAAGGTACCACAAATAAACAAAAAAATAGCACTAATGACTAAATGGAAACTATGCAAGCAACATGTATGTATGTAACAATAAATAAATGATATTTCAACCCACAACTGTGTTGTGTATTTTTATAAACCCAAAACGGGAGCACTATATAATTAAATATCTATATGCTCTTCAAGAATCCAAACAGCTTCATATAACGGATATAACAAATTACAACAGCTGATACATGATTACAACATAGGCTTGACACTACATAGATTAAAAATGAAAGCCCACAGCAAGATGCATAACCACGCAAACTGATAACCCAATGGGTATTCCTATATCAGTTCAACAGCCCACAGTTGGACGTTGAAGCATGAAAAAAATGTTGAACCAAATTACGAGAAGGGTTTCCGGTAAGAAATCCCTTTTCACCGAGGTTTCTTCGGTCGTGATCTTCAACTCAAGCCAAAGCCTTGCACAAAAATAATTATTCTAGTGAAATCCAAAGTCTAGTGTCAGTTTCTTTGAACGAACGACATAATAGCCTATTACATCTGATCTCCAGCCAGTAGAGATCAGTTCACCTGGAGAAAATGGCCGCTTTGGCAATTGGACTCTATGGCATTGAAGTCTCTCCCCTCCCCAAACCCTGCCCTCCGCAGGCTCCACCCCCAAAACCTCCCGCCAGTGGCAAAGAGGGACCTGGCAACCCTACTCCAGCCGTAGAACCGGGCACAAAGTAACAATACATTTAAAAATAAAAAACAAGCAAATAAAAGTGCCCAGATTTTGAAAAATTAAAATTGATTTAAACAATAATTTAAACAAAAACAGAAACAATAATGGAACTTCTGGGAACCTTTGGTGGGTTGAAACAAGGCCTATCTAACCTCTCCTCTGAAATCTCCTCTGAAAATCTGCTCTTCCAGGTTATTTTCCAGAAGCCAAATTCACTTCCCTTTTTTGTAATCCAGTCAGAGCAAAATCTTTTAAATGGTCATTTGCAGGATGCAATCAGAAGGTCAGGGAAGGGTTAACACCCCCAGCCTCACAATAGTGCTACGAAGCAAACATATAAGCATCTAGCTCCTCCCAGAGAAGGTACTGCAGTGAGTAGTGCCTGTAGATTAAAGGATATGATGCTTTCACCTATATGAGATATGTATCCCATGCACTGATATAGATCAGTAGGTGAAGCTCTGCTCAAACCATCGCTCTTGTCTGAGATTAGGTTGGCCTAGGGTTGCCAACCTGCAGGTAATCTTAGAAAATAATATAGTACCAGGCTCTATGAAATACACACAAATTTTTAGTGAAAATATATGTGAGGAATACACATTCAATGAAGGAAACTTACAATGTATACACTTAAATACAACCAAACAAAAACAATACAAAAATATGTATCAAACACAATAATCTACTGTGTCTTCTAACAATGCTTAGCTGTTGGTCACAAAAGGACTTTTACAAAGTTGCTGGATTCTAGAGATCTTATAAAACAACTTGAAGGCTTTCATATTCCCAACAATGCCATCTTAGCTATTCTTGACGTTACAGCGTTATACACAAATGTTCCTTTAGATAGTGCAAGGAATATCATTGCTGATTGCTTAGATAAACGTTCCATCTTGCCCCCACTACTCATTTTTTACTTGACTTAGCCGATATTGTCTTAGAAAAACAATATATTTCGATACAATTCTGATTTTTTTGTGCAGATTAAAGGGGTGGCAATGGGCGCCTCTTGCGCCCCATCAGTGGACAACCTATACATGGTTTCATGGACACTTTGGCAATTGGACTCTATGGCATTGAAGTCTCTCCCCTCTCCAAACCCCACCCTCCTTAGGCTTCGCTGGTGGCAAAGAGGGACCTGGCAACCCTAGTTTGGCCAGCACAAAGAGCAGAGACCTCATTAGTGCTGGCTGCACATTCCCTCTTATAAATCCACAACGAAAAGGGCTAGAGACTTTTTTGGTCAGACGAAAGCTGAGAATGAGTACGTAGTTGCAACGGATTCCTATAACACCAGAGTAATCTAGCAATCCATTTTTTTTTAAAGCCCTCCAGTTTTTAGCGGGGAAGCTGTGTGACTGAGGAAATGAAATTGCAGTCTTGGTTCTCCATTGCCACGGCAAGCGCCTCTGAATTCACAGCAGCAACGAGAGAGCTACACAGAGAATTGTCTCCATGTGGCAGCAGCCTTAAATGTCATTTAAATCTCCACACTGTTTCCCCAGTATTCTAGATCACAGTTAACTTCTAAAAAGAAAAGGTGCTGGAACTGAAGCTGCCCTTGAACTCTGTGGTTTAAAAACCTTGCTTCAGAATTCTAGATCCATAGAACTGGTTGCATTTAGTAGTAAGAGTAATATTCACTCTATACATGCTCAGGAGAACTCTTTTGTTAATTATTTCACATTTTACATATTTGGAAAACAGGCGGCTATAGCAGCTTCCATCAGGGTTTTTTTTTGTTGTTGTTGCTACTGTTGAGGTTTCATCTAAAGGGCCACAGTTCACTCATTCTCGGAAGAGAAGCTTTCAGTACACCCACATTTGAACGCACATTTTTCCCCCAACACCTTTTCCTGCCTGTGCTACTATACAGTATTTCCTTATCTTCCCTTTGTTAGCATACAAGAATATGACATTTTCGCAGCTGGGTAGCCATCCATCTTGGGTGACAAAAATATATGTATATCATGGCTTTTTCACAAGCCTGTCTGGGTGTAAGATGGCCGTGGAGAAAATCTGAACAGGTCTACTCAGGGCTGTAGCAAGTCAGTGAAATACATCCGCTGGGTAGCGGAGATGAAGAATTCGGCTCTCGCTACGCGTCGGCCAATGCCATTTTTCTTGGCGAGCGCACAAATGACTCACTCTAGGGTGGGAATTACCACGTGCCCGCTTTGTAATGTATTTATTTTAAAAATATTTCTGTCCCTCCTCGCTGCTTAATCAGCCTTCAAGATCGCTCGCAGAAATTAAACACACAATCCAAACCCCTACCTTCCCAACCACATCAAAAAAAAATCTCAGAAACAAATTAAAGAGATAAGCTAAGCTACATCATCCGCCAATGCTCGGGCAAAGGAAACTGTTTCAGCTTGGCGCCTGGAAGACAGTAACGGCAGTGGCACGCACATGCCTATAGAAAGGTTAATCCACAAATGGGGTGCCGCCTCTCAAAAGCTCCTTTCCTTGCCAATCTTGCCTCCCCGCCAGGTCCCTCCGGCACTTGTTTTCTCAGCCGGGCTTAGAATGGGAGCCAGGTGGCAACAGACTGTGAGGAGAGAAGGCAGGGTTGGGCAGAGCTTTGTGTGGTCCATGCACACAACTATGAAGTGTGAACAGAGCACTCCTGGACTTCTTGAAGATAACAGCACAGTAGGGTTGCCAACTGCCAGGTAGTAGCAGGAGATCTCCTGCTAATTCAGCTGATCTCCAGCTGATAGAGATCAGATCACCTGGAGAAAAATGGCCGCTTTGGCCATTGGACTCTATGGCCTTGAAGTCCCTCCCCTCCCCAAACCCCACCCTCTTCAGGCTCCGCCCCCAAAAATCTCCCACCAGTTGAGAAGAGGGACCTGGCAACCCTACAGCACAGCCCTCAGATGTACAGAGGTCTAAGGTGCTGAAGCCCTGTGAAGACTAGGGTTGTCAACCTCCAGGGGGTGGCTGGAGATCTCCTTCTATTACAACTGATCTCCATCCGACAGAGATCAGTTCCCCTGGAGGAAATGGCCACTTTGGCCATTGGACTCTATGGCATCGAAGTCCCTCCCCTCTCCAAACCCTGCCTTCCTCAGGCTCCGCCCCCAAAATCTCCAGGTATTTTCCAACCCGGAGCTGGCAACCCTAGTGAGGATGCAGGGTTGAATGGACTGGTTTGGTTTAGTGGCAGTCAGCAGGGACATTGGGTAGATGGGGTAAGCTCTATCCCAGAGTTCTGCCCTTGGAACAGAACCCCAGAATGAAGAGCCTTTGGCTCAACCCTCTTCATTCTGGGGTTCTTCATACATGGGCCATTTATACACCTGGAAAAAGAAACACACTCCAAGGGTACAACAAAATTAAAAATGTTGAAAGTACAGCCTGCCTAATCCCTCTGGCAAAATTCAAAGCATCAGTGAGCCCAGCAGAGAACAGCTGGGATGGCAGAGACAGACAGTTCTTTCCTATGGTATAGGGGCTATCATATTTGCCTAGCATGCACCCATTCCCTGAATCAGAACCGCACAGAAATTCTTACCGTTGTCCACCCGCAGGAAAGTGATGCCAGCTCTACCCAGACAGGGGTGCTTGCACTTGAGAATGAAGAGAATGGATGCACTGGAGGAATAAAATACAGCTACATTATTTAAACATTCAGATCAGCTGGGCTGAGCTGGCAAGGGAAGGTGACCTGTTTCTGTAGTGTAGTGGCTACCACATTTGCCTAACATGCAAAAGGTCCCTGGATTGAAACAAGGCAGAAACATATCTTTTTGCCTGCCTGCAGGGAAACAATGGCACTGGCTTTATGAAGGGCAAGGGTGCTTGCACATGGATGCAGGGCAGGGGTGCTTGCACATGGATGCAGGGCAAGGGTGCTTGCACATGGCGAGGAAGAAAACTATAGCGCAAGCGTTGGACTAGGATTTGGGAGACCCTGGTTAGGCCCTTGGGCCCCATTCCCTCACTTTCCCTAGAAAAATTGATGAGTGGGAGGAAAAAATCTGCCAGAAAATGGCTGCCATAGTGATACTCTAGGATTTTCCCCATGTCTCTATGATCTTTACCACAGAGATTACGTGAAATTCCTGGAGTGTCACCTGGAAACAACACATCTTCCCCAAACTCCACCCTCCATGGCACCACCCTCAAAATCTCCCAGCACTGAATGAACCAAGGCTGGCCGGTGCAACCCTAACTCAGATTCAAATCTCCACTCTACCATGAAACTTACTGGGTGGCTTTTCTCTCTGCCTCAATCTAACATACCTTACAGGGTTGTTACGGGGATAAACTAGAAGAGGTGAGAATGATGTCTACTGCGAGTTTCTTGGAGGAATGATGTATGAATGCAGAAACAGCTTTCACATGGCAGAGTTGTCATAGGTTGTGAATCACTGGTTACTGTAATTATCCATCCTTCTCTCAGCATTAATTAACTGTGCTACGCATGTTCTTTATAATGGTGCTATTAATATTATCCATAAATACTGCTAATAAATAGTGGTGTGTTTTTTAAAGAACCAACCTCTTCAGCTACCTAGCTCACGTCCCCCGTATGCCTGTGCTCTAACTAAACTAGAGCTTCTGCTACACATACACAAATTGGGAATGTTATGGTTGCCATAATATGGTATCTTGGCAGGGTGGGGAGGTGGGGGAGAATGAACATTCATTGAGGAATAGTCATTGGGAAGAGTATGGCATTAGCACCCCCTGATGGTCACAACATAGATTGCAAGGAAGCCGCTAGGGGTGAGGATGTTTTAAAATAACCTGGTACAGCCATTAACTGGCAGCCAGGCAATTTACCAAACAAGATGATCCCCACTATTTAGCACAGTAAAGGTGCAGCTGTCACCTGTTTGTGGCACACAGTCCAGATGACTTCCCTTGAGGCTACGCTTCTGTTGCAGGGACGTTGAATTTTCACAACCCTGGGTAAGCTGTATTTGCATTGGGGCTGGGGTGGGGGGGAGATACTTCTCCCACAGTTCCAAGCCATTGTTATTAGGATTTTTATTGTTATTTTATTGTTATTTTTACAGGCCTTGCACTTGTTGACAGCAACCAGGCACAAAGGGAACATGCAGGTGAAGCTTTTCCTGGCTCAAAGATGAGAGAAACATCACTCTCCCGCTCACTGGGTGTCACGATGGCGCCATGATGGGTGTCAGCGTAGTATAGTGGTTAAGAGCGGTGGTTTGGAGTCTGATCTGAATATTTCTTACCAGGTCTTCCATAACATACAATTTTCTTCTTAAACAAGCCAATGCAATTGCAGGTCAGCATTCCAATGACAGGTAAATCGCAGGTGACAGTCAAAATAGGATCACCTATAGGAATCAAGATCAATCAGATGGAGATTCCAGATATAATTTCATCCATTTACACAGCAATCTTCATCAGCCTACAACAATAAACCAGTATCATATGTACACATCAAAATAATAAAACACATATATTATTTTACTCCATTGTAATCAAAGGAAATATTTCTTACCAATGATTACCCAATTTCTTTATAAGTAAGGCTTTAAAGTATCACCATAGGCATAAAAAATCTGTTAGCAAAAGGCTAAAGAGGGCTGTTCTTTGTAGGAAGAGTTAGGAGTAATCAATCACTCTAAGGTCATTTATGCACGGTGGCTTTAACCTCCTTTATTCCCTGTTTCAGCCAGGATCAAATTTTTCTGTATGCACGTTCCCTCACTCCTTGTCGGCTCAACCCTGTTTCGACGCAAAACGAACCCGGCTTTTCCCATCCCTCTTCTGGCCCGAATTAAACCGTTCATCCTGGCTCATTTCGGAATCACTGAGCAAGCGTACAACTTTCTCGGGTTGAGCTTCGCCCCACCCTTTTCCAAACCCCTCTTCAAGCCAGCATGCAGATAGCCAAACAGGGGAAGCACAGAAGATTGGCTTCTCTCACAGCCAATCACAAAGCAGTGTGTATAGAGGCGGGGATTCAAGTGCTTCCTGCTACCTTGGAGCTCTTTCTGAGCAAAAGAAAGGCTTTTTTAAAACGAGGCTTGCATTTCTCCCCCCTTCTTTCAGATTGCTCTGTTTTTTTTGGTTCTTAAAATGCTTTTTTATGTGGCAGTTGGGTTTTGGGGGAAGGAAATCTTCTCTTGCGAGGTAAGCCAATTACATCGCAGCATTTAAAGGGGTGGGACTTGATTTGAACGTGGGAGACTGCTTTTCTGTATTCATGCCTCCATTAGCACACAGTTTCGTCCTTGATCATTCCAGCCAATGCATACAGTTTCCCCCAACCCGGGTTAATTTGATCCTGGCTGAAATGGGGAATAAAGGAGGTTAAAGCGACCATGCATATATGACCTAAGTCATGACTCTACCTTAGTATCAAGAGTTGTCAAGAATTAACTAGCAAAGTGGTGTCTGGCTATTGTGGCAATACTCATACAGGTTGAGCATGGATGCCATTAGTTGCTACTAACACTGAATTGACAAATGAATTGATCTTACAAAAAATATTACAAAAATATTACAGAAAGCATCCCAATTCCATTTCAGTATTCAAACCAAGTGGATGTAAAGTGCGAAGTAAATGTATGCATGAAACTGGCCTCCTTCTGGAGCAATGCCTTCCTAGTGTCATCTCTCTGATGTGAATGTCATGGCTCAACCCAGGTGCCCTATGAGACACCCCAAGTTTCAGATTCCCTGGCACCTAGACTTTAAAAGGGAGTCCCCTAGGGTTTGCCAGCTGCAGGTTGGGAAATACCTGGAGATTTTTGAGGTGGAGCCTGAGGAGGGTGGGGTTTGGGGAGGGACTTCAATGCCATAGAGTCCAATTGCCAAAGTGGCCATTTTCTCCAGGTGAACTGATCTCTATCGGCTGGAGATCAGCTGTAATAGCAGGCGATCTCCAGCTAGTACTTGGAGGCTGGCAACCCTAGTTCCCACAGTCTTGCAGTTGCCCCGCCCCCATCATTTCCCAGGCAATCCAGAAAATACTTGCACATTCACTTATATATCTACAGCAAAAAGGTTAGAGAATAGAGACTGCTTTTAAAAATGAAAGCTGGGGATTTAGGGATGGGGCGTGGCATACTTCGGGGAGATACTCCTCCCTACATGACTAGGGTTGCCAGGTCCCTCTTTGCCACCGGTGGGAGGTTTTTGGGGCGGAGCCTGAGGAGGGCGGGGTTTGGGGAGGGACTTCAATGCCATAGAGTCCAATTGCCAAAGCGGCCATTTTCTCCAGGGGAACTGATCTCTATCAGCTGGAGATCAGCTTTAATAGCAGGAGACCTTCTGCTATTACCTGGAGGTTGAGCAACCAAAATAAACACCTCTGTACTGATACCACCGGTAAGGAAATGAGTACAGGAGAGGCTAGTATAACCAATTAAACACAGCTAGTGTATAACAAGGTGTATTGGGTGCATTAAATGACAAACAACAATAACAAAGACAAGAAACTATATACAATACTGTACGAATAGTCCACCCGGGGTACTAGTATCACAAGTTCAAGGACGTGTGAGTAGGGAGGAAATCTTCATAACAAAGTTGCAAGGGAAATCTTCATAACAAAGTAGCAAGGGAGACGATCGTTTCTATTCTTCTTCAGCCCCGTTTAGTTGAAGTCATATCAATTACAAAAATATTCCATACTCCCATAGGGATGAGAAAACAACTATGTAGAATATAAGTAATAAGGTTCCAATTCGGGATACATCATTTCAAAAACATAGTTGTACAGACAGGTTCAGCCGTTCCCTTCGGGATACAAAAAGTAACTTTTTGTATCCCGAAGGGAACGGCTGAACCTGTCCGTACAACTATGTTGTACAGACAGTATGGAATATGCTGTACAACTATGTTGCACAGGGAGTATGGAATATTTTTGTAATTGATATGACTTCAACTAAACGGGGCTGAAGAAGAATAGAAACAATCGTCTCCCTTGCTACTTTGTTATGAAGATTTCCCTTGCAACTTTGTTATGAAGATTTCCTCCCTACTCCCACGTCCTTGAACTTGTGATGCTAGTACCCCTGGTGGACTATTCATAGAGTAATGTATATAGTTTCTTGTCTTTGTTATTGTTGTTTGTCATTTAATGCACCCAATACACCTTGTTATACACCAGCTGTGTTTAATTGGTTATACTAGCCTCTCCTGTACTCATTTCCTTTTAATCTGATCTAGATGACATTGCTAACATAAAGAAGTGTAATTAATTATATTAATAGAATATTGTGATTGAAACTTAACTGAGATATAAGAATAATTAAGATCAGATCAGATCACGATGGGATAGAATACTTTATTAAGAGGCGGACGGAGGTGATGGGGAAGTCAACAAATTTTCCTTTATTTTTTATTTTATTAAGTACTTAAATAACTATAACAACATTACTGATGATTTAGTTTTGTATATTACTTTTATTGTTGTTTGTCAACATGGAAAATTTATATTATAAAAACCAATAAAATTTTCAAAATAAATAAATAATTGGTTATACTAGCCTCTCCTGAACTCATTACCTGGGGGTTGGCAACCGTACCCATCACTGGGCCCAGGAACTTCCCTCTCAAGTAGAAGGAACACCCATTTGAATGCTCAGTTTCCCAACATTACCACTAGGTGGCAGTATACTGACACTATGTTGTAATTCTCTTTGACTTCCGGAAAAGAATGAAAGTTACTTAGACTACTCCAAATACCAGTAGATAAAAGTAGTACCAATCCCAACAACCTGTTCTGTCCTAACCATGACCCAGACTCTACCATCCAACAGTCTCCCCTTCTTTGGCGTCATAATTTACAAAATATATAATATTCTTTGCTATTAACGGCCAATTGCCAGCAGAGCCCTCCCCCTACCCCAGCAAATAATCGTTCTGTCCAGGCCTCAACCCCCCACCTAGAGTGGCAAGCTCTGGGTTGAGAAATACCTGGAGATTTTTGGGGAGGAGCCTGAGGAGGGGAGGGTTTGGGGAGGGGAGGGACTTCAATAGAGTATAATGCCATGGAACCCACCTTCTAAAGCAGTCATTTTCTCCAGGGGAACAGATCTCTATCGGCTGGAGATCAGCTGTACTACCAGGAGATCTCCAGCTAGTACCTGGAGGATGGCAACCCTACCCCTACCACATAAATATCATGCAAAAGCCAATCTCATGTCTTGCTTGTGATTACTCTGGTGGCGGGGGAGGGGGGAGTTACCAGGGTGTCCAGTGATCCTCCCAATTTTATCCCCAAGTCCCTCCCATGCTAGGGTTGGCAATGTGGGTCAATTTTAACTTGGCATAAGCGGAGCCATCTTTATGGTCTGCTAGGTTTCTCTCGTTGAAAATGGGCATTTGTACCCTGACAAGTTTTTACGTTGGCTTTTCTATTCTAAAAGAACTATTGTCAAAGAAAACAAGGCCTCCGTCCTTGGGCGCTGATAAGTAGGGTTGCCAGGTCCCTCTTCGCCACCAGTGGGAGGTTTTTGGGGTGGAGCCTGTGGAGGGCGGGGTTGGGGTTGGGGAGGGCTTTCAATGCCACAGAGTCCAATGGCCAAAGCGGCCAAATCTCCAGGCGGACTGATCTCTATCGGCGGGAGATCAGTTTTAATAGCAGGAGATCTCCAGCTAGTACCTGGAGGTTACAATAACGGATACACCTGTGCCGTGTTTAACTGCGTTAAAGAAAATGGCGGCACGAGGGCTCAAATACAAAACCACACTGGAACTGAACAAAAATCATGTATTATGCTGAACAGCATTACCTCATGCAAGAACAATACAAAAAAGAAACATGCTCAGCACAGGCATTCAAAATAAACATTCAATGTAACATAAACCAAGAAAGCAAGGACGCAAACGGGGCAAAATGCTCCCAAGGTTCTCAGTTGCAATCAAAAGTGAACGGGAAAAACCCGTTATCAAGGTCCAAGTCTCAAGTCCTAAAAGTCCGTAGTAACAAAAGAAGGAAACAGAGGAGAACGTGTGGCTAGTCGTTGGTGCACGTTTCAAAGGCTTTCTTCAGCTCCAAGATTATAAGGCAACTGTGGCTTTTAAACCAAATTGATGTAGCCAGTTGTCCCGAAGACCGTCAGCCAAGAGCAATCATCTAGTAGCACATTGTCTTAAAGTTTGCTAAGACAATGTGCTACTAGATGATTGCTCTTGGCTGACGGTCTTCGGGACAACTGGCTACATCAATTTGGTTTAAAAGCCACAGTTGCCTTATAATCTTGGAGCTGAAGAAAGCCTTTGAAACGTGCACCAACGACTAGCCACACGTTCTCCTCTGTTTCCTTCTTTTGTTACTACGGACTTTTAGGACTTGAGACTTGGACCTTGATAACGGGTTTTTCCCGTTCACTTTTGATTGCAACTGAGAACCTTGGGAGCATTTTGCCCCGTTTGCG
The DNA here is from genome assembly GCF_029931775.1 of Euleptes europaea. NCBI lineage: Eukaryota > Metazoa > Chordata > Lepidosauria > Squamata > Sphaerodactylidae > Euleptes > Euleptes europaea. The sequence goes on from NC_079312.1 coordinate 169,581,568, forward strand.
TCCTTGCTTTCTTGGTTTATGTTACATTGAATGTTTATTTTGAATGCCTGTGCTGAGCATGTTTCTTTTTTGTATTGTTCTTGCATGAGGTAATGCTGTTCAGCATAATACATGATTTTTGTTCAGTTCCAGTGTGGTTTTGTATTTGAGCCCTCGTGCCGCCAGTACCTGGAGGTTGGCAACCCTACTGATAAGATGGTACAGAGTAGAATTTTGAGTTACCCTCCCTGAAGCTACAAGAAGCTAGATACAATTTCTAAGCTGCATGAATACTTGCTTCTGGTCAAAAACGCATGGTCGCTTTATTCCCTGTTTCTGCCAGGATCCAGCCGGGATCGAACGCACGTTCGGCGAAAACGCATGCGTCCGATACTGGCTGAATCCTGGCTGAAACAGGGAATAAAGGAGGCTAAACGACCATGCGTTTTTGCCCATTGGATGGGATAATTTTTCTTTTGCAATGTTTCTTTCGTAACGCTGTGATGTTATCAAAACTATAAAAGTTGTATGCATAATGAGCTCATTCGAACTTCCTTGTCTTTAAGTGACTTAGACTAGGGGAACTTCTCAGCTCGAGCTTTTAATACAGGATTACTTTAATGACTCTGTTTTGTTTGGAACCTTCAATAAATTCCCCGTCACCAACCTCCAGGTGGGGCCTGGCGATCTGGCATTACAACATCTCCAGACTGCAGAGATCAGTTCCCCCCGGAGAAAATGGCTCTACTTTGCAGGGCAGACTAGATGGCATTATTCCCCGCTGAGGTCCCTCCCCAGTCTCCAGCCCAAATCTCCAGGAATTTCCCTGTCTGGAGTTGGCAACCCTGTGCCTCAGCCTGTGGGCTTGGCTGTGGAGAAGGACGTTGTCAGAATCCCTTGCAAAAGCAACAGAGATGTGGGGCGGCGATTAAAGTGTCGCAGAGCTGGAATTTACCACCAAGAACGAAAACCCACAGCCGGAAAAGACAGGCAGGCAGGCAGCCATAACAAAGCGACCGGAAGACCTCCCTAATGGGTAGGGTTGCCAGGCCCCTCTCCATCACCGGCGGGAGATTCTTGGAGCGGAGCCCGAGGAGGGCGGGGTTTGGGGAGGGGAGGGACTTCAATGCCATAGAGTCCAATTGCCAAAGCGGCCATTTTTTCCAGGGGAACTGATCTCTGTCAGCTGGAGATCAGTTGTAGTAGCGGGAGATCTCCTGCTACTACCTGGAGGTTGGCAACCCTACTAATGAGCTTTGGACATTTTATCTCCTTGCAGTTTTCTCTGCTGTTAAAGTGTGTCTCCACTCAGGTTTTCCCAAGAGGCCATGTAGTGGATATGCACGTGGGGAGCCAGCGTAGTGTAGTGGTTAAGAGCAGGGGACTCTAATCTGGTGAACCGGGTCCCCCCCCCACTCCTCCGCATGAAGCCTGCTGGGTGACCTTGGACTAGTCACAGTTCTCTCAGAACTCTCACAACAGGTTGACTGTGCATTCACACAAGCTTTGGAAGTGCTATGGTTCGTCAGCAGTGTCAGTCCGTTGTGGTTCGCCTATCTCCCCCCCACATCCCACCCCAGGGCCAGAGCAGAACAAGTTTTCCTTGGCAGAGTGGGGATTCGAACCTGGATTTCCCAGATCCTAGTCGGACATTTTAACCACTACGCTATGTTGGCTACAGCACATACACATACACAAACCTAAAAGCAGAGCTTGGTAGGCCCGGACTCCAGGACATCAGATCCAGACTTGTGTTCCCCCTGTTAATGCATTCTCTCCCCAGCACTCACACGCCAAAGTCAAATGGCATCGCTTGCTGTAAAAAATGTTGGATGGCTTGTCTTTTATGCATGGGAGTTTTACCTGGGGTTCGAGGCTCTCTTGACCCACACTTTTCTGTTCCGAATCCTCAAAATGTTATGTGTGTTGTTGTTTGCCCTGGAGAAAGTCCTGGGGTTTCTGGAGACCTGCAGAATCACTAGCGTCTGAGTCCCCGCCCCTTGAAAACACTGCTTTGTAATTGGCTGTAGTGCTTACTGTGAGAAATATGTAACACACACCCCAGCTCCCTTCTCCCGTGCTTTGGCTTATGCATGGAAATGAGGATGATTTGACCTGGGCTGATCTCAGGGGAGATTGAAGCATCACATTACAACAGGGTCAGGAGGACCCAAACGTTGTGTGGGCTGGGCGCGAGGTCATCTCTAAGGGATGGAAAACTCATGCATAACCCCAATGAAAAACCGAGTCGGACCGGCGGAGGAAGTAAGTCAAAGGGCCCATACATAAAAGACCTACGATAGCATCATCGGCACCAATCCAGTGGTGCCTGGGACACTATTATGACTAGGTGTTGGGTATTAGAGAGCGAGCTTTGTTACATGTCAGACAGTTAAAGGGTTAATATTGTAACTGACCATTTGGTCAGTGTAGTGTCCATTGCAGTTGTGCCCGAGGGTCACGTATACAACTATTTTGCATGTTCAACTGCTTTCGATTTCTTTGTTAGAAGAGAAAGTAGTTGATCACCTTCTTCTTGCTTGACTGCTGAACAGGCAGGATGGAGAGAGGCTCTCCTTTTGCTAAGGGTGCCTACTCGTAAGTAAGCTTAGTGCCTTGCCAAAGGCTTTTGGCAAGTATAGGAAACAGAATGTAGACAGATATTATTTGTTTTGTATCCCAGTGACTTTTTCCCTACCCTGAGTTAGAGTAAAGATTGTTTTACTTCAAGACAAATGCGTCTTGCCTCTTTTGTGCGTGTGTGTGATCTCAATTCTCATAGTTCAAGAGGAACGATCCAATCCCTCTGATTTGGTAGCAGATAAATTAAAGATCGGGGTTCCCTTTACAGGAACTGGGCCCCCGATTCCCCAATAAGTGGTAGCTGAGTACGCTTGATTTTTATTTTGGCTATTGAGATAGGATCACACCGCACTCCTTTTTTTTTGCTTTTGGGATCTTCACTGGAGACGAAAGGATTTACAAACGCCCAGAGGGAATTTTTCCTGTGACGGAGCCAGCAGCCTGGTCTGCAAAGGATGGCAGGAAACACAACCCCGCGCTTGGATCCTGTGAGGAGGAAAGCAGCCCTGAGCCGCTGCAATGAGCAACGATAAGGAAAGTATGAATTCAAAAGGGGCCCAATCCGTTTCTGTCCCCCATATCACCCAAGCCTCCTTTCCAGTATGGAAGAGAATGGTGGGAAATGCTTTAACAGCAATTGGGGTGAATCACGTTTTGAATGAAGACCCGCCAGCTGACACAGATAGAGAAGCCCTTAAGAAATTTAAGATTGCAGATGCCCAGGCAATGAATTTGATTGCCAATGCAATTAATCCAGAAGAAACTGCGATAATTTTGAATAATGATAGTGCCAGGAAAATGCTAAATGCACTCAATGAGAAATTTGGAACTGTGTCAAAAACCCAGAAAATGATTTTAAAAACTAGACTGTATGCAAATAGAATGTCTGGAGATATGACCCTCTTGCAACACCTTAAGAAAATGCAAGATATGGAATCAGAGTTGAAGGCTGTAGGAGGGGAAATCGGTGAAGAGGAGTTTCTCGTACTATTTCTGGGAAGTTTGCATTCTAAATATAACGCTGAAAAAAGGAATCTTTTGGGTAGGGAGGACTTAACCCTTACTAAGCTGGTGACTGCACTTAAACAGTTTGAAGCAGACAGGAGCCAAGAGAGGGAATTATCTCGTGGAGTGTCTGTACTGCGTGTAAATGACAAATCCACAATCAGATGCTTCTCGTGTGGAAGGCATGGTCACCGGTCGTTTCAATGTGAGAAACGTGAAACAAAGGGAGAAATTCCCCCCCCCTCTCGCCGGGAAGAAAAGCCCGCCAAATCCTCACAAAGGGAGAGGGATGGAAATGGGAGGCAACAGCCCCAATCATCCACAAGAGGGAGTCCAAGCCAAGGGAAGCCCAGATGGCCCCACCAGCCAAAGGCTTATCTAGTCTCGAATAAAGCCTCAACCAAAGATTATTTAAAGCGTGTAAATACATTTGTTCTTGACAGTGGTGCAGATGTACATGTGTCTGGCTTGAGATCAGCTTTTGACTTTCTAGAGCCTTGTGATGAAACATTAGTTATGGCTTGTGGAGAAAGATTTCTATGCACTCAGAAAGGAGAAGTTTCTATTGCAATTCAAAGCTATTGTGGAAATGTAATGCATTTAACCTTACAAGACGTATTCCTAATGCCTAATTCAGATGAAAATTTATTGTCCGTGAATAAATTAGTGGATGCAGACTTTGAAGTGTCTATAAAAAAAGACAAATGTCGCTTATTTGATTCTAAAGGAAGAGAATACCCAGTGCTATCAGTAGGCTCGCACTATTGCCTGGAGAATGTTGCAAGTCAATTGGAGGAATATGCTTGTAGTGATTTTGAGAGCAATGTTGATTCTGATGAAAGTGATTTTGATGGAAATGAGGATAATGTTGAGGAAGAATCAAAGTGCCTAGTTGCTTTTAATAAAGGATTGACAGAGCAGAAGGCTGCAGATTGTAACCACAAGGACTGTTTGTACCAATGGCATGTGAAACTAGCTCATAAAAACTTTAAGTCAGTGAAGCAACTGCTGATTGATTGTGGAATGCCAGTTAAGGAATGCTTTAAGGACAAAGAACGTTGTGAAGTGTGTCTCAGAGGAAAGGGAACAGCGCCTAAGCACGTGCAGAGGCCAAGCAGTGTTAAGGCAGAGATTTTGGAAGAGGTGCACTCAGACTTGATTGGCCCACTCAAGCCTTCAGCAGGAGGGGCAAAATATGTTCTGCATTTCATAGACAGCGCTTCAAGATTTGCATATGTGTATTTGTTGAAATCAAAGACTGAAGTAGCTGAAAAATTTAAAGCTTATGTTGCCCTGATGAAGAATAAACATGACAGAGGAATAAAGTTATTGTACACTGACAGAGGGACTGAGTACCTTAATAAAGAAATGAAAGAAATTCTTGAATCTGAAGGAATAGAGCATGCAACCTCAGTTGCATATACCCCTAGGAACAATGGGTTGTCAGAAAGGTTTAACAGAACTCTGATGGAAGGTGCAAGATGCTTAATGCTACAGGCAGGCTTGCCTTACCCCTGCTGGGGAGAATGTGTAAATACAGCAGCTTACCTTTACAACAGGACAATTTCAAGTGCTATCAACATGACTCCATATGAAAGATGGAATGGCAGGAAGCCTAGTCTGAAACACTTGAAAGCATTTGGATCTCGTGTGTTTGCATACATCCCAAAGGAGAAAAGGGGAAAAATGGATCCTACTACAGAACTTGGAATTCTTGTGGGATACCATCCTTTCTCAAAAGGATACAGGATAATGGACATTAAGACTTACAATTTACAAATATTGAATGCAGTATATATAGATGAAAGAAATGTTATTAATAATCAACAAATTAATAACTTTGATGATCCAGAGGTTTGTGAAGAGGAAACCATAGAGATTCCATTTACAGCATGGGATTGCAATCCACCTGCTCCTGCGGAACAGAAGGGACTGCAGATTCAAAAGGGGTTGATCCCGGTGCTGATGGAACAGCGGAACCCTCTCAGACCTTAAGGAGATCTACAAGGACTACAAAAGGAATACCAGCAGAGAAACTGAGTCTCTTCACTAGAATTGACAGCCACGTGGAACCCTCAAGTTGGGACGAACTGCAAAAGTTGCCCGATGGGGAGCGGTCAAGATGGCTGAAGGCAATTCAAGAAGAATTAGACTCACTGCAAAAGAATAATACCTGGAAACTAACCAAACTCCCACCAAACAAAAGGACTGTGGGATGTAGATGGGTGTTCAAGGTCAAGAAAAATTCGGATGGAACTGTTGACAAATACAAAGCAAGACTAGTTGCAAAAGGATTTACCCAGAAGTATGGAACTGACTACACAGAAACCTACGCACCTGTGATTAGTCACACGGCTATAAGGACTTTGCTGAGTATAGCCGCCTCCAGGAATAAAGTGGTACTGCAACTCGACGTCAAAACAGCTTTCCTGAATGGCGAATTATCAGAAGAAATATACATGGAACTTCCACCAGGATTAAAGGACTGTGATACTAAAAATCAAGTTTGTAAACTTGAAAAGACTTTATATGGGCTCAAACAGTCAGCAAGAGCATGGAACCACAAACTAACCTCATTATTGAAAGCTCAAGGCTTTGAACAAGGAAATATAGAGAAATGCTTATTCAGAAGGAAGAAAGATGATGGATGGGACTTTATTTTGGCCTTTGTAGACGATCTTCTGATTTGTTCTGACACTGAAGAAGCTGCAAAAGAAATTGCAAACAAACTGAATGAATCAGTAGAAGTGAAACTACTTGGAGAAGTAAAGAACTATCTTGGAATGGAGATTGAAAGAAACCAAGACAATGGATTTTCAATCAATCAAAGGAACAAGATACTGGAATTTCTGCAATTCATGAATATGAAGGAGTGCAAGACCAAGGACACTCCACTTGACCCTTCATATATGGATCTAGACGGAGGTGAACTATTGCCTAACAATCACAAATACAGAGAAGCTATTGGAAAACTTCTATACTTGAGCAACGTTAGTAGACCGGATATAAGTGCAGCAGTTGGAATCCTAAGTAGAAGGACCAGCACACCTGCAGAACATGATTGGAATGCAATCAAACACCTCACACAATACTTAAAGAAAACTATTGATTTGAAGTTGAAGATAACTCCAAATACTGAGCTGAAACTGATAGGATACATGGATGCTAGTCTAGGTGGTACTAGAACAGACAGCAAATCTACAAGTGGATATCTGTTCTACTTTGGAGAAAACCTAATCTCCTGGACCAGCCAGAAACAGCAAGTTGTGTCAACATCTTCAACTGAAGCAGAATGCATAGCAGCCAAGTGCGCATGTACAGAGCTAGAAGAGATAATTGAACTGCTACGCGACTTTGGATTAGATGAACTGACACCTGCTACAATGTTTGAGGACAATCAATCGTGTATAGCACTACTGAATGGCGAGAACTCTAAGAAAGGGAAGAAACTTCTTCGACTCAAAATGGACTCAGTAAAGGACAAACAAGAAAGAGGTCTCGTAGTAGTGAAGTACTGTGAAAGTAAAGAGATGGTGGCCGATATCCTGACGAAGCCACTGCCCAGACAACAGTTTGAATACTTACGTGATGCATTGTGTTTATATGTCTGAATGTAACTAAACCTCGAAAAGGGGATTGTTGGGTATTAGAGAGCGAGCTTTGTTACATGTCAGACAGTTAAAGGGTTAATATTGTAACTGACCATTTGGTCAGTGTAGTGGCCATTGCAGTCGTGCCCGAGGGTCACGTATACAACTATTTTGCATGTTCAACTGCTTTCGATTTCTTTGTTAGAAGAGAAAGTAGTTGATCACCTTCTTCTTGCTTGACTGCTGAACAGGCAGGATGGAGAGAGGCTCTCCTTTTGCTAAGGGTGCCTACTCGTAAGTAAGCTTAGTGCCTTGCCAAAGGCTTTTGGCAAGTATAGGAAACAGAATGTAGACAGATATTATTTGTTTTGTATCCCAGTGACTTTTTCCCTACCCTGAGTTAGAGTAAAGATTGTTTTACTTCAAGACAAATGCGTCTTGCCTCTTTTGTGCGTGTGTGTGATCTCAATTCTCATAGTTCAAGAGGAACGATCCAATCCCTCTGATTTGGTAGCAGATAAATTAAATATCAGGGTTCCCTTTACAGGAACTGGGGCCCCGATTCCCCAATACTAGGGTTGCCAACCTCCAGGTACTAGTGGGAGATCTCCTGCTATTACGACGGATCTCCATCTGATAGAGATCAGTTCCCCAGGAGAAAATGGCCGCTTTGGCAACTGGACTCTATGGCATTGAAGTCCCTCCCCAAACCCCACCCTCCTCAGGCTCCACCCCCCAAAAAAACTCCCTCCAGTTGACAAGAGGGACCTGGCAACCCTAATTATGACAAGTCCCTTCTTTCTCTTCCTGCATCATTTTGAGAAGTTTGAAATGCCATAGTTTGAAATGCCAGTTACTTTCTCTAATTTATTTTTGTTCCCTCCGCCCTTTGGAGGTTCTGCATTCCAGAGCAAGTCTGGGGGGAAAAATCTACTTCCCGCTGGACAGAAGGAAGCAGATTGTGGCAGTAGCTTAGCAACTGTAATACCATACCCCTTAATCACTTCTGCATTCCCTTCGTTGTGGTTGAGATCTTGTAAGCGACTGGTCTCGTAAAGGATCCGACATCCCATTCTGGTTTCTTGTTAGTAATCAAAGTGGGAGAAATTATCTCAGTCTCCTTATAGGGCTGAGAGTCTATGGGGGTCGAATGGGGATGGCTTAGGGTTGGCAGGTTCCCCCTGGCCACCAGCTGGAGGTGAGAGGGTAGGGTTGACAGCTAGGTTGGGAAACTCCTGAAGATTTGAGGATGGCTGCTACTTTGGGTTACCAACCTTCAGGTACTAGCTGGAGATTCCTCTCCTCCAGCGGGAGGTTTTTGGGGTGGAGCTGAGGCAGGGATTGCTTGCGCTCAGCCACGCCAATGTGATCACATCAGTTCCGGTTTACACTTGGAAGTGCCGCATCGCAAGGGGCCTTTTACCACTCAAACGGGGAGTTTGAGTGGCAAAAGGCCCATTGCGATGTGGCACTTCTGGGTGTAAACCAGAAGTGACATGGTGGGGCATGCAGGCGCATGCATGCTTGCCCGCCGACCCTCAGCTGGTCGGCGGGCAGCCAGATGGATTGTCAGCAGCCATTCTGTGGCATCCTTTTTGTTGCTGCTGCCACCATGCCATGAAAGAATTCCAAATGTGCCAGCAGGCTCAAAAAGGTTGGGGACCCCTATGCTACCCATGTGTAAGAAACGGCAATACTATGAACAAGTCCCCTATTAGAACAGAGTTATAAATACCTCCCATTGAGCTATTTCGCACAACGCTCTGTTTTCCAAGAACGTGTCCAGAGGATTAGCAGAGTTATTCTTCCACTGTTTCTTCCTAGCTCTGAGTGCCTGAGCTGAAGGCTCTTCCATTTGGAAAATTTCGCCTTCTGCTTCTTTAACAAGATTGTCCGAAATCAGGACAATCGAAACAGCTCAGATGAATGTGCAAGTGTGCAAATAAATGTTTGCAATCCCCGCCAATGTCTTAAGACTTTTAACAATCAATTTTTGCGGGGGGGACTTCCAAACTTTTAACAGGGCCTTAGCAAAAAGCCAAATGGCAATCAGTCTGCATCAGCAGAATGAGCTGTTGATACGTCTTTGTACATCATCCACTTTCTTTGCCAAGTTTATACAAGTTTGAGCTTAACCCTTGGCAGGGGTTGTTACAGAGGCAGGAAACAGCTTTAGGCTCCCCTGGTCGAATGCTCCTCAATTAAAAAACTACCCCTCCACACAGAAAATGAGAACGTGGCAGAGAAGCAAAGCTGCGGCCGGCCTTCCTCACGGAGCAGGACTGCCATATTTCATGGTGGGGCTTCAGAAAGAAACTGATGATTAAAAAAAATGAATGATAGCCTCATAACCTGGCAGGGGAGGAAGGTTGGCTGCATCTTTGTGCCGGCAGTATGAGAGGTGGGCTGTCACAATTCAGCCTGGAGACGGGAAGAGGTGGTTAATCTTTGGTGTAGGTTGAAGGGCAACAGCCAAAGGGCTCCTGGCCCACCATAGAACAGCCTCTTAGCGCAATTGACAGATGTGTCCCAGCTGTAATTTTCTTTTTAAGTGTTATAAGACTCGGACTGTAATTCTTTGTTTGTAAGAATTTATTAGCCCATGTTTTCTGTTTTATCTTGTTTTATCTGGCTAAGGGCCGTAAATAAATTATCTATCTATCAACAGCCAAAGGGCTCCTGGCCAGTGGCTCACAGAATACATCTCTGAGTGATCTGGCCCCATGGATCCATAAGGCTGCCAAACTCCAGGTGGTAGTCAAATACAATGATCACCTGTACTGGAGACCTCCCGCTATTACAACTGATCTCCAGCCGATAGAGAGCAGTTCACCTGGAGAAAACGGCCGCTTTGGCAATCGGACTCTATGGCATTGAAGCCCTTCCCCTCTCCAGACCCCGCCCTCCTCAGGCTCCGCCCCCAAAACCTCCAGGTATTTCCCAACCCTGGGCTGGTAACCCTATGGATCCAGGAGTCAGAGCTGTGCTAGGGTTACCAGCCCAGAGCCAGCGCCTGGTGGGAGCTTTGGGGGGGGGGGTCATGCAAATAGACACTGCACTGACACTGTGTTGTCACTTCTGGTGTGAACTCGGAATTGAAGTCATCGTATTAGTGTAGTGCTCTAGGATTTCCTTGGAACTCTATAGTTTTACTATAGATAGAGTTCTAGGGGGATCCTAGAGCATCCTGTTGGCATGATAACATCAATTCTGGGTTCTCTCTCGAAGGGACGGTGCAGTACTGGCACAACTCTTATCCCCCCCCCATATTTTCCCCACTGCTCTACCAAGCGCGCAGCAAGGAATCAGATAAGAGTTCTACCACCAGAACGGGAGACCTGGCAGCCCTAAGTTGTGCTTTGGGTATGTGTGTATATATCTTCCTTTTCTAAATCCCAGCGTGGTTGGGAGCCAGTGTGGTGGAGTGGTGAAGAGCGGTGGTTTGGAGTGGTGGAGTCTGATCTGGAGAACTGGATTTGTTTCCCCACCCCCCCACATGAAGCCAGCTGGGTGACCTTGGGCTAGTCACAGCTCTCTTAGAGCTCTCTCAGCCCCACCTACCTCACAGGGTGTCTGTTGTGGGGAGGGGAAGGGAAGGTGATTGTAAGCCGGTTTTGAGTCTCCCTTAAGTGGTAGAGAAAGCCGGCATATAAAAACCAACTCTTCTTCTTCTTCTTCTTCCTGGAGTCCCTAGTATTCTGAGAAGCAGGATATAAATCCCTACATTAATAACCAACAGAAGCTTCTAGAACAGTGCTGCCAGCTCCGAACGCTCATGTCTGTGAATTGTTAACTTCAGAAACATTTATGCTGAACGACAACCTCTGTTTTAAAGTGCAGACTCTTTTGCCTATTTATAACCAGTAGCTTCCTTAAATGAAGTGTTTCCTCAAGTTACTTCTTTGCTCACAGAGTCCAGTAGCATCTTAAGAGACCAACAAGATTTTTGGGGGTATAACCTGTTTAGGGTTGTTTAGCTTGGAAAGAAGGCGGTTAAGGGGAGACATGACAGAGGTCTGTAAACGTACGCATGGTATGGAGAGAGTGGACAGGTGAAAAGCTTCCCCCTCTCTCGTAATGCTAGAACGCGGGGTCATCTGCTGAAGCTGGAGGGTGAGAGATTCAAAACAGATAAAAGGAAGTATTTCTTCACTCAACGCAGAGTTAAATTGTGGAACTCCCTGCCCCAGGATGTGGTGATGGCTGCCAACTTGGAAGGCTTTAAGAAGGGAGTGGACATGTTCATGGAGGAGAGGGCTATTCATGGCTACTAGTTAAAATGGGTACTAGTCGTGATGCATACCTATTCTCTCCAGGATCAGAGGAGCGTGCCTATTATATTAGGTGCTGTAGAACACAGGCAGGATAATACTGCAGTTGTCTTGTTTGGGGGCTTCCTAGAGGCACCTGGTTGGCCGCTGTGTGAACAGACTACTGGACTTGATGGGCCTTGGTCTGATCCAGCAGGGCTTTTCTTATGGTCTTATGTTCTTATGAGAGTCAAAGCCTCCTTTGTCAGATACCATCAGATACTCGAAGGCTCATGCCCTCAAAACCTCTAAGGTGCTGCTGGACTCAAATCTAGTTCTTTTAGTGCAGACCAACACGGCTCCCCCCTGAAACTATCTTCTTTGCTCACATACAGTGTACCTAAAGAGGGATTCCGCCCCCCCCCCCCGCCACTTGTATTAGGGACTTTTGATCTCGGTTGGGAGAATCCACCCTGAGCTAATGGGAATCTCGGGGGGGGATTCAGGTTGGCGGTTTGGACACTACCCCTTGAGTAGGGAAACCCCCACCACTGTTGTTTTCAAAACCTGAAATGAACTTACTCTTGTTTGTTAAAAAAAAAACACACCCCAAACTTCTCATTTTTTAAAATCACATTATTTATTCAATAAAATAGAAAACAGCAAAATAAAACAACCAACCAAAAAACCATACAGCAATCTTCATAATTTAAAATACACTATATATATGTAAAGTTTTTTTAAAAAAGATTTAACCGAATTTCTATATTACAGCTTATTTCAATATCCTCATTCATACTACCACACCAAATACATGGTTTATGCCTCTATAAAATAGCTAGACTGTCATTGCAGCACATTGTCCTTTCTCACCCTTGATTATAAGATTTGCCATTTTATTTACAGTTCTTAACTATAGTTCATCTGGGCTCATTGTATCACCATTTTTCTGATGTGTTGTTAGCTTCACTAATACATATATTTCTTTTACTTTAACCAACCATTCCTCTATCTTTGGAGTTGTTGTTTTTTGTTTCCAGTGTCTGGCAAAAGTCATTCTAGCAGCACTTATCATGTGTAACCCCATACATCGTTTATCTTTAGTTAGGTTAGGGGCTAAATTTAACAAAAGTATCTCAGGTTTACATGGGATATCAGTCTCCATTCCAACAGACAGATATTTCACTATTTCAGTCCAAAACGTCATAGCTATTTCACATTTCCACCACATATGTATGAAGTCGGCTTGTTTTCCAAACTTCTCATTCTTAATGCAAGCTGCTACATCATCAATTTAGACATTATTATCTGGATTAAATCAACTAACTACGTAAAGCAGGGTTGTCAAACGTAAGGCCTGAGGGCTGGATCTGGCCCCTTGAGAGCTCTTATCCGGCCCACAAGCTCTCCCTCCTTATGGATTTAATTCCCCCTGAATAGCCTGATTCCCTTGACCACCCCTTCTTGCATTAGCGATAGGGTTGCCAGGTCCCTCTTTGCCACTGGCGGGAGGTTTTCTCTCTCTTCAGGACAGTGCAAAGTCTCCTTAGTGGATTGTTGCCAAAGGGGAAGGGTTATAATGTAATTCAAAGATAAGAGTTTATCAGATGGGCCCCAAATCTATTTATCTGGCAGGAAGGGAGGGAGAAGAGACGTGCTTATCTGTATTTATTAAGTGCACAGCCACTCCCAATGTTGTATAATGTAGCCAACAAGAGGGATCGTTTTTATAGTATCAGAACCCGTCATACCTTAAAATGTACAGGGGAACATAAATAAAAGGGCCAGTCCTTGCCCCAAAGAGTTTACAATATTTTGCCAAAGGGGGGGATACCTGATTGAGAGGTGGGACAGGCAGAAGGGAGGAAAAGAACGAGCAAGCCAAGGTAACAACTAGGGTTGCCAACTAGGGTTGCCACCCTCCAGGTGGTATTCTATATAAACAGACACACCTGTGCTGAAATTAACGTAGTTACAACAACAACAGCACACAGGCTCCAATACAAAGTAATTACACTACTCCAAGGAATGTTTCCAACAATGATTATAATCGCCTTCAAAATAACAGTTTAACATCCAAAGCTAAACAGTTCCCCAACCGGGGGATACACAACAGTCCAAAGTATAAGGAAAATCCAAGCTACTTGCTTGTTCTCAAAACGTAAGTAGGTTGCATCACCCAAAAATGCAAAACAAAGTTCAAACGGAGATGATGATAATAATCCAATTGCTGATGACAAGGTGGCAAGACGATACCTCTAGGTTGGTACTCGTTTCGCATACACGTTGCTTCTTCAGTTGTATAAAGTCTCCAGGGCAAATTGCCTCTGTAGAAATAATAATAAAATTTCATACACGTAGCAGCTTGCCTCTGAGTATACATTAATTTACAAAAATATTTTTATAGAAACTTAATTTAGATCACTCTTAAAGAAACCTAAACTCCTTGAGAGTCCTCCACTTCGGTTAATCTCTACTTCTCCAACTACTGATAATTCCTCGGCAGCCTTCAAGCAGCATTTTTATTCAAAAGAAAAAGTGTTGAAGATATTTTATCCTTCTGTAAAAAAATAAAATAATTTCTTACAGATTCTCAGTTTGTGAAGGAATTGGTCAGACTAGGATTTATGCATGGGTACTTGGACTCACGTTCGCCCCCGGTGTGTCTCGGTTGTTCCTTGGAGTTCTGCATGAGTTTTTCATCCATTAGAGATGACCTCACTGCCAGCCCTTGCAATGTCCGGGTCTTCCCATTCCTCTGTTAACCTGACTCTCCCCTCTTCCCTGAGCTCAGCCTGGCTGAAAAGAAGAAGAAGAGTTGGGTTTTTTATGCCGACTTTCTCTACCACTTAAGGGAGACTCAACCACCGCTCTTAACCACTACACCATGCTGGCTCCCAGAAGGCAAAGCACTGGACACAGAGGCTGGGTTCCTCTCACAGCCAGTCACAAAGCAGTGGGTAAAGAGGCGGGGATTCAAATGCTTCCTGCTTCCTTGGGGTTCTTTCTTAGCAAAAGAAAGCCTTTTTAAAACCAAGGCTTGGATTTCTCCCCCCCCCCTTTCAGATTTCTCCATTTTTTCTTTTTTGTTCTTAAAATGCTTTTTTATGCATTTAGGGTTTTTGGGGGGATTTCCTCTCACAGTGAGTACTGCAAAGTAAGCCAGTTACAAAGCAGCATTTAAAGGGGCAGGGCTTGATTTGAGCTTGAAGACTGCTGGTGCAGAGATTCCCAACAGGAAAGTGTGAGTCCAACCAGCAACCAACCTCAGGTAAAACTCTCATGCATAAATGACCTATAGCCCAGGGGCAAGCCAGGAGGAGGGGCCTTTGTGACACTATAAGCAGGCGCTTCTGGACTCACTCGTCTCAGTGACAGTGATGAGTTTTGTTTCACCCCTTGCCTGCCGTCTGGATTGCAGCATGGATTGCAAACAAAGAATCAGGATCCTCCCCCACCCTCCACTCCCAATTCCACTGCAGGCATTCGCAGCTCCTGAAAAATTGGTTCTGAATATCAGGGAACACTCTGTTATTTCTTCATTTCATTGTTCTACCCCCACTTTTCTCGCCAATGATCTCCAGGGTGGTGTAGTGGTTAAGAGCGGTGGTTTGGAACAGTAGAGTCTGATCTGGAGAACTGGGTTTGATTCCCCGCTCCTCCCCATGAAGCCAGCTGGGTGACCTTGGGCTAGTCACACTCTCTCAGCCGAACCTACCTCACAGGGTGTCTGTTGTGGGAAGGTGAGGAGGGGCTGTGGCTCTGTGGTAGAGCCTCTGCTTGGCATGCAGAAGGTCCCAGGTTCAATCCCCGGCATCTCCAGTTAAAAGGGACGAGGCAAGTAGGGGATGTGAAAGACCTCCGCCTGAGACCCTGGAGAGCCGCTGCCGGTCTGAGTAGACTGTACTAACTTTGATGGACCCAGGATCCGATTCAGTGTAAAGCAGCTTCACGTGTCCATGTGTTCATGTGATTGTAAGCCGGTTTGATTCTCCCTTAAGTGGTAGAGAAAGTCGGCATATAAAAACCAACTCTTCTTCTTCTTCATTGGGAACCCAAAAGGGACTTACATTGTTCTCCTCTCTTCCATTGTATCCTTACAACAACCCTGCAAGGTAGATTAGGCTGAGTGTGTGTGACTGGCCCAAAGTCACCCAACAACTGCAGTGGGAATTCAAAACCAGGTTTCCTATATCTGACACTCAAAGCACACCACAGTGGCTCTGTAGAGCGGAGGTGGGCAGACCGTGACCAGTCACTCTCCAAGCAACTAAGGGTCATTTTTCACAGAGCTTTGCAGCGGTTTCGAATCTGATTTGCGTCGGTGCAAATTTTGGGTTATTCTTTGCAGCTCCAGATTTTTCCGGATTGAGCAATAAAAGCCGCATTATAACAGCGGCAAATCAAACCACTTTTGAGCTGTTCTTTCCTGTTGGTGCGCGTTTTGTGGCCAGAGGCCCATGAAGAATTGTTTGCTTCGGTTCCGTTGCCCCGGCACGTGACATCTACTTTCTCCTCCCCCAAGAACGGCGACTGGCTGGGGGAGTTTCGTGCTTTGTTGAGGACACCGCCCCTTTTGAGGCGATTTTTGTGGCGGCCAACAGGTGAGGCTTCCTTACTCAGTCTTCTGACTGCGTTCCACTGCATCGGGCTTGGTCAGCGTTGGGCGATTATCATCATTTCTTTGTTTCAAAAGACCCGCTTCATTGCTGGGGAAGTCTCTAGCCAATAGCATCAAGCAACCCCTTCCTCCCTGCCCTCTTCCCTCCTTCCCTCCTCCTTCCTTCCCGGGCCGGCAGCATGGAGAAGCACCCAGAGAGCCATAACGGCTTCTTGGAGCCGGGCAGTGTGGCAGAGCTGGAGGTGTGTGTAAAAGTGTGGAGGGGGGGCGGGCTCTCTCGTGGGTTCTCCATGCTGCTAGTGCGGCCGGTCCGGTGAGAGTGCGTGTGTGCTGGGGAGGGGGACCCAGAAGGCTTCCCCACCATTGTGTGTGGAGGGGAAGGAGGGGAAGCCTCCTTTCCTTCCTTTCATGCCTTCCCTCTCTCCCTGCTTTGTTTCCCCACTCCTCCACACAAAGCCTGGGGTTGCCAGTGATAAGCCTGTCTTATTGGGTCAATATCCAATAACAATAAAACAGTAGGAGGTTGAAGATTCAAAGCAGTTTGTTTTATTGGCCAATACACAAAACACCTGGTGGAAATTGCCCTAAGCGCGGGACAATTCACACACACATCAAAGGGTTACAAGCATGAATGTAGACTTCGATAATGGGTGGTTACAGAGGCGTAATGCACACGTAAGACCCAACTGCCCAATACTTGGGACCCCCACATTAGCATAACCTATAACAGAATTGAAGGCGTTGCAGAGAAAGTGGTGATCTAATGCTCTCTAATGAGCACAGAAGACCCACCAGTGTCAGGTGCTTCTCTGTTTGATCCTAAGCTACTGACGTTCTTCTTATCTTGGACTCTGCCAGCTGCCAGAACTAACTAAGGGAGTTTTACTAGCTGGCCCCTATGTGTGGGGAGCCAGCTCATGAAAGCACACTGGGGCCTTATTATGGATTCTCTAATTAGTTTCTAACTAGCAGAGCTGGGCCTCTTATGCTCAAGGCCTTTAACATATATGTGCTTGGTGTAACTTTAATCATAGATGCCAACTCTTATATGCTGAGTCTGGCATATTCATAAGTGCAGATTATACTTTATTGATTACAAAGAATATATTTCAAATCAAAGAATACATTTCCAATACATTTCCCATAGCATATAATGATTTCAGGCATTACACCAGGACCCTCTTTACAACCGGCAGGTTTTTTTGGGGGGACGGAGCCTGAGGAGGGAAGGGTTTGGGATGGGGCGGGACTTCAGTGCCATAGAATCCAATTGCCAGAGCAGTCATTTTCTCCAGGGGAACTGATCTCTGTTGGCTGGAGATCGCTTGTAATAGCAGGAGATCTCCAGCTTGTGCCTGGAGATTGGCAACTCTATTTGTGGGTTGGGTTGCCTGCGCCAGGTTGGGAAATACCTGGAGTTTTTGTAGGGGGAAGCCTTAGGAGGGCAGGATTTGGGTGGAGCCGGGTGGCACGGGGTAAGCTGGAAGCATGTGTGAAACTAGGGGGGGGGGGAGCCAGGCTCTCTCGAGGCTTCTCCATGCAGCCAGCCCAGGAAGGAAGGAGGGAGGGAGGAGGGTGGCGGCGGCTCTTCCTCCTCTTGCTGGAATAAGACCTGGGAAGGGAGCCGCACGCACGCCGAGCTGCCCTGCACCTTGCACGCATGGCCAGCCAAGTTGCCGGCCGGGTAAAGGAAGATATATAATAATAACCCCTTATGATCCTTCCTGTACCAATGTGGCCCAAGATTTCCTGATCTTTAAGACCAGCCAGCCAAATTTTGCCACCTTAAGTGTCATCTCCTGATTCTTATCTGATAACATAGTATAAAGGTAAAACATTCTATTTTTCCCTGGCGAGCCCTTCGTTATAGGAACAATCAAGGCCTCCCGAATATGTTTATAGATTTTATAGTCAAAAACATCATGTTCTGAAGATTCAGCATGCCCCCTTCTTCCCTGTGTATCAAAGCTGATATTTGCCTCTTCCAGGAAAAGCATAGAGGTCACTGTATGGCCTTTTATGCATGGGAGAGGCTGTGGCTCAGTTGTAGAGCATCTGCTTGGCATGCAGAAGGTCCCCAGTTCAATCCCTGGCATCTCCAGTTAAAGGGACTAGGCAGGTAGGTGATGTGAAAGACCTCTGCCTGAGACCCTGGAGAGCCGCTGCTGGTCTGAGTAGACAATACTGACTTTGATGGACCAAGGGTCTCATTCAGTATAAGGCAGCTTCATGTGTGTGGCTGTTTCCCTCGTGGTCACACCTCTGATGGCTTTGGGTCTTTGTTGTGATTATGCATGCCGTTTCCAACCGTCAGAGGTTGCCTCACTGTCCCC
This sequence comes from Euleptes europaea, assembly GCF_029931775.1. NCBI lineage: Eukaryota > Metazoa > Chordata > Lepidosauria > Squamata > Sphaerodactylidae > Euleptes > Euleptes europaea. Next base: position 169,599,929 of record NC_079312.1, read on the forward strand.
TTGCATTTCCCTGCATTTTCAAATTCGAGATAAAACAGGTCCTTGAAAATGCAGGCAAAATGTGGAGAAACGTGTTGAAACCCCAGCCCGTATACCCTCCAGCGTTTCATGGATTTATTTGGCCTCCATTTTTGCGACGGCTTTAGCCTGAGCTGATAAGTACAGAGTTGAGAATTGTTGTCAACTGTTTGGCTTGGCTACTGGTTCGTAATTCCATCTGGGTGAGTCAAAGTTCACTTACCGGATATCAGTTTCTTCACTTTGTAAATCCCAGCTAAAAATTTTACAATAAAACCAGATATGACATTCAGTTGGTGACCACAGAAATGTGCGATTACAAAGAATCTTTATTGATATATGCAGAGGATGCAACTTTTTTTAAAATTCCCGGTCAGTCAAGCAAAAAAATTCAAATTGTTGCAAGTGTGAGCAAAAACTTAGATCTTTATATACTGAAAACTGAGATAAAAATGCCACTGGTTTTCAATGACCTCATCTCCACATACACAATATCCTTAAGCAGACTGTACCTTACCAATGGACATTTGCTAATTACTCTGAAATATACATTTCCTAGAATTTATTACTATGCATATATGATTTCTTCTTTTATGAAGGCATTTTTACTTGATCTCTGAATGGCATGTCCACGGTTTTCATGTATTTCATCCACTCCTGCTTTTCTGTAACTATTAAATGCACTGAATGGTTTTATTCTTTTTAAACGTTTTCCTTTAATGTCACTGGTGCATTCTTGTAATCCCCGCTTCCGCCCCGAATGTTACTAATTTGGTTCTTGAAATCTAAAACACTTTTATTTATTTATATATTTTATTTACTTTATAGTCAGCCTTTTATTTACCTTATAGTCAGTCTTGGGAGCCAGCGTGGTATAGTGGTAAAGAGCGGTGGTTTGGAGTGGTGGACTCTGATCTGGAGAACCGGGTTTGATTCCCCGCTCCTCCACATGAGCGGTGGATGCTAATCTGGTGAACCGGGTTGGTTTCCCCACTCCTACACATGAAGCCAGCTGGGTGACCTTGGGCTAGTCACACTCTCTCAGCCCCACCTGTCTGTTGTGGGGAGGAGAAGGGAAGGGAATTGTAAGCCAGTTTGATTCTTCCTTAAGTGGTAGAGAAAAAAACACATATAAAAACCAACTCTTCTTCTTCAAAGCGGATCAATTAATCAATAGGATGGTACATCTAATAAGCAACGTAATAGTACTAGGAAATGATAGGTAGGTAGCTAGATAAATAGATAAGTTTATTGTTGTAACCACATGGTCATAACAAGCACAAAATCAAAAGCAAAAACATAAGCATAAAATACAAATAAACTGTGAAACTATAAAATACAAAATGTCAATAGTGGTTACTTTCAGAGCAAAACCTAAAACTACAGTTTATCCATAATTAATTTTTTTTTGAGGTTTTAAAAGATGATAAGGCAAAAATAGCCACCTGATGACTGCTACAGGGAAAAATATCCGCCAGTAAAAACTCAATAAGGAACTGGGAAATGTAACTTTTTAAATGGAGCTATCAACCGAACAAAGCACACATATAAAACATGCTATGTTAAACAACACAGAACGTGGTGTTTACTTTTTAAGTCTTTAACAGTGCCATCCTAAGTAGAGCTACCCCATTCCCAGCCCACTGACTTCAATAGAATTTCACAAGTGTAACTGGGGTTGCCAACCTCCAGGCGGTGGCTGGAGATCTCCTGCTAGTACAACTGATCTCCAGCTGATAGAGATCCCTTCCACTGGAGAAAATGGCCGTTTTGGCAATTGGACCCTATGGCATTGAAGTCCTTCCCCTCTCCAAACCCTGCCCTCCTCAGACTCCGCCCCCAAAACCTCCAGGTATTTCCCAACCTGGAGCTGGCAACCCTAAGTGTAACTCTGCGTAAGATTGTACTGTAAAATATCCCAGAGACTTCCAGCAACAGAACTGCACCACTGAGAAAAACTACCTGGCTTCATAACTGGCCATAAACTCATTGTCGCAACAAAACTCTTTTTGTTGAACGGGCAGGGGAAGCAATAGGTTTGGGAGTGACAGCACACACACACACACCCAAGAGCCTGAAGGGGAGAGAGAGGACACAGAGGAGAAAACATCAGAGGAATCGGACTTTGTGTGCTTTTAAAAATAGAGTTAACTGGGGTCCCTGTGTCCATTTGAAATTAATTGTTTTGTGGCCGTAAGAAGACCCTCGCACACAACTCATTTTGCAGAGAAGAATTTCATGGACATGCAGCGATTGAGATCAGTTGTAAGGAGGGGAGATCTCCAGCTAGTACCTGGAGGTTGGCAACCCTATATACCTCCTCCCTCCTCCTTGGCACTTCCCGCGCATTGGGATTGACCTGTTGGGAGAGTCCTTGGGCCAGACCAAAGAGAAATCAGAGAAGTGAGTGGAGCACATCAAGATATTTTAAAGAGAGCTCTTGCCAGCTGGAAGGGCCGTGGCTCAGTGGCAGAGCATCTGCTTGGCATGCAGCAGGTCCCAGGCTCAATCCCCGGCATCTCCAGTTCAAGGGATCAGGTAGAAGATGATGTGAAAGACCTCTGCCTGAGACCTTGGAGAGCTGCTGCCAGTCTGAGCGGACAACACTGACCTCGATGGACCAAGGGTCTGATTCAGTACAAGGCAGCTTCCTGTGCTCATGTGATATTGCTTCAGACGTATCTGGAGACTTCCTGGAGGAGACTTCCAGGAAATTTTTGCTTGCCTCAGCAAAGGGAATTAGACAGTGAAGAAAAACCTTCCGGCGAATAATGAGCTGGCAGACAGTTGAATGCATAAGCCAGTTTTACGCCTGCTGAGTAAGAACAATTTCATTCTGAGGCTGGTCGTTTTAGAGTGGAAATAGAAGCCCTCTATTGTCAAGCAACTCTGTGATAGATGCAGCGCTTCTAGCTAGCTGTCAAAGCTCAGATGGAGAGAGACTGCAGACAGCGTGTCCAACCCTCATGGCAGATGAGGGAGAGAGAAACAGAAGAATCTGGAAGGAAGGTGCTTCTAAGAGTAGCATTATGGCTATGCAAAGGGACAGAAGTGGAATGTGGACGAAATAGGTTGGTAGGTCCCTCCTGGCCGCCAGTGGTGGGATCAGGGTAGGGTTGCCAGGAGATTTGGGGGTGTAGCCTGGAGATTTGGGGGTGTAGCCTGGGGAGGACATAGACCTCAGCGGGGTACAATGCCACAGAGTCTACCCTCCAAAGCATCCATTTTCTCCAGGGGAACTGATCTTTGTAGTCTGGAGATTACCTGTAATTTCCGAGAAGTCTCTGGGACTAAAGCAGTGGTTCCTTCCTAGCCTTTTCAGTAAGGTGACATACAAGTCCAAATATACTTGGTATGGAGACCCATCCAGAGCTGGCCTAAGGTTTTTTGGCACCTTTACACAAACTAGGACCATAGCGCCCAGGTACTAGCTGGAGATCTCCTGCTATTACAATCTCCAGCCGATAGAGATCAGTTCATCTGAAGAAAATGGCCACTTTGGCAATTGGACTCTATGGCGTTGAAGTTCCTCCCCTCCCCAAACCCTGCCCTCCTCAGGCTCCGCCCCCAAAACCTCCCGCCAGTGGCAAAGAGTGATCTGGCAACCCTAGTCATATTCTAAAACATCTTTTATTCTCCCCACCCCTTTCAAAGATCCGACCTGCTGGAGAACTCTGTAGAACTCACAAGCTTGCATGCTGTTGTGTGTGTGTGTGTGTTGCTGGTCCTTATAAAAAGGTATGGCACACATTGAACACATGAAGCTGCCTTATACTGAATCAGACCTTTGGTCCATCAAAGTCAGTATCGTCTACTCAGACCGGCAGAGGCTCTCCAAGGTCTCAGGCGGAGGTCTTCCACATCACCTACTTGCCTAGTCCCTTTAACTGGAGATGCCGGGGATTGAACCTGGGACCTTCTGCGGGATACTCCTCTCCAACATTCTGTAGTGCTCTTCATGAGGCGAAAACGCATGGTCGCTTTGTGTGTGTGTAAAGAGCCATCAAGTCCCAGCTGACTTATGGCGACCCCTTTTTGGGGTTTTCATGGCAAGAGACGAACAGAGGTGGTTTGCCAGTACCTTCCTCTGCACAGCAACCCTGGTCTTCCTTGGAGGTCTCCCATCCAAATACTAACCAGGGCTGACCCTTCTTAGCTTCTGAGATCTGACGAGATCAGGCTAGCTTGGGCCATCCAGGTCAGGGCATGGTCGCTTTAGCCTTCTTTATTCTCTGTTTCGGTCAGGATTCAGCCAGGATCGAATGCACGTTCGGTGAAACGCATGCGTTCGATCCTTGCTGAATCCTGGCTGAAACAGGGAATAAAGTGATCGTGCATTTTTGCCCATAGTCACTCATCCTTCAGATGTTCTGTCTGAATATGCTCTGTGCTTTGGGAATCCAACAGTTAACAGTTATCAGCTGCTCTCAATTTACCTCACTTCTCAATATTTCCCGTAGTGTTCCCATAAAGCCTTATCGCAATTTGCTTGCTGAAGTCAACACTCAAGCTTAGGTAAAGTTTACTGTTTGAACAGAAAGAAACCTTTGGCAGGAGGGATAAAACTACACCCCCCCCCAATGGTATTGAAATTCTTTTTATACCCTCCACAAAATCAACACTCACAAGTCACTCCTTCCCGTCATCTCTCTTTAGGAATTGTTTTGGTGTTAAACATTTATCTCATGCTCACGTCAAAGCAACTGCCCAGAAATCTGGAGACGTCACTTGCTTTACATTGTAGTTAAAGCCTTTCTAAACTCTACGGTTTATTTTCCCAGCATCGCAATGCGTTAGGCCTCGAATGTGGGTTTCCCGTGTGAAGCTTGGCCCATATGTTTACTTCCCCTCCCCAATTTTTTTAATTGAAGTAAGAAATAAAGCACATAAAAACCCATACATACAAAATATCACACCTTCCAAAGGGAACATATATTTATAGCCATTCATAATTAGGGTTGCCAACCTCCAGGTAATGTCAGTATCAAAAAACAAGACCTGAGCTGCTAAAGTCGTAATTGATAAGAAATATGCAGCCACTATGGCATCAATTAACCCTTATACTATAATATAATAAACCAAAACAACTTCAACCTAACAGACTATATTCACAAAAGAGTCGTCATACATATGTAAGACAAATTTCAAGTGCATCCTCATTCATTTTAAGGATGCAAAAGTGGCCCCAATACCTTTTTCATTCAAATTAATCATACATAAATGGTAGCAGTCCAACAAATTGGGTGGTAATGCAATACTAGTAGCAGTCCAAAGCCTATGGGTGGAGTATTTCTTATCAATATCAGCCTCCAGGTAATAGCAGGAGATCTCCCGCTATTACAATTGATCTCCAGCCGGTAGAGATCAGATCACCTGGAGAAAATGGCCGCTTTGGCAATTGGACTCTATGGCATTCCTAAGTCCCTCCCCTCCCCAAACCCCGCCCTCCTCAGGCTCCGCCCCAAAAACCTCCCGCCGGTGGCATAGAAGGACCTGGCAACCCTTTTCATAATGCTTCAACTACCAGATTGATACTCTTAATACCTTTTATCATTACTGCCTATATAATATCGATGGTCATTTTATCAGCGTTTAACTCAATTTAAAATTGATCGAACTGCTGCTTACCATTTGCGCACTTTTAAAACACTAAGGATAAGTTAGATCACGGGAACGTCTTCACGGCTCCGATTCAAGGGACGGCGCGTATTTCACATTTTCCATCGGTTGGCAATAATCGGTGCTTTGATTGGCCCCAGATAGAGATGGACTCAAGCGCCCTTAGCTTACGCAACATGCTAAGCTGCGATGGCTACTGTCGGAATCCTGGGTTCTTCCTTTCTTTGGCGTCGAGCCTGGTATCTTTTCCCTCATAGCTGCATCCACAAGTAGTTGGATATTTCACAATCTTTGCAGCATAGCAATCATTTGCCTCTGCTAGCCAGGAAAAACCAGTTGCGAGTGATTTGCTAGCACATCCCAGCCACGTAATATCCAACTGTATGCAGCTGCGGCCTTGATTCCTAAGCTTTGCTTGTTCCTGAAATATGAATTGTTTTAGTCTTCCGAGACAGTGTCCAGATGTTAGCTAGTTGCCAGAATTTATTTTGGTAAACAACACTTGGGCTAGCAGTCAGTCAGTTAGGGTTGCTGACCTCCAAGTACGAGCGGGATTTGGCTCCTTGGTTAATACTTGGATGGGAAACCACCAAGGAAGTCCAGGGTCACCACGCAGAGGCGGGCAATGGCAAACCACCTCTGAACATCTCTTGCCTTGAAAGCCCCACGTAGTTGACATAAGTCAGCTTCTCTTGATGTCTTCAGGCTTGTTGTAACTTCTTGAGTAGAAATTATACTTGCATAAAATATAATATATAAATTCATGTGATTTATGGTGTGCAATTTAGCTTAGTCAGGATAGATTATTAATATTGTTGATTTTGGTCATTTTATTTCTTTGTGGGGAATTTGTTCGGCATGAGTTGAGTGCCTAAATTTATGTATAGTGTTTAGTTCATGTTTAAATTAAATCATGTTAGTAATATAACAATATAGGAATTATACCTTGAAATTTAAGAGTCTTCATGCGGATCTTTTCATTTAACTTCCTGGTGGTGGCTGGAGAGCTCCTGCCATTACAACTGATCTCCAGCCGATAGAGATCAGTTCCCCTGGAGAAAATGTCTGCTTTGCCAATTGGACTCTATGGCATTGAAGCCCCTCCCCTCCCCAAACCCCACCCTCCTCAGGCTCCGCCCCAACATCCTCCCGCCGGTGGCGAAGATGGACTTGATAACCCCGAGCCCTACTTTGGTCAAACTAATGGAGACAGCGCATTTACATGCACAATAGAATATGACCAAGGTTTGCTGCTTTCAGCTAAATAATTGGGCTGCATCGGTAGGTGTGGGAGGTTGTTTATTAATGGAGTTTTGCCAGGGGTAATTCCAGGCAGGCGTTATCAACACTTGATTTATGGGAAATGGCATTGGCACAGACCAACAGGATGGGTTTGTTGTTAGTTATTTCCCCCCCTTTTTTTCCTGCTGATTTTGTTTGCACAAATTTGACCCCAGTGATCCCCATGCAATTCTCACTGTACAGGCACATTTTCTCTCCCCCCCCCCCCATTATAATGTCTCCAATTGCACAAATCCGGTGACAAACCTTTCCATAGCCCTTCCTTCCACACCTTAACACAGATAGGAGGAATAAGCAATAGGGCAATTTATTGTAGGAGGTTGTTTTTCTTTTCTAAGTGGTAACCTGAAACCAGATCTAGGCACATCTAGGTGCTCTATCATTTTGCTAAGAGCATTTTTTTTAATGATCAAGATGCCTTTTATCTAGGGTTGCCAACTGCCAGGTAGTAACAGGAGATCTCCTGCTAATTCAACTGATCTCCAGCCGATAGAGATCAGATCACCTGGAGAAAAATGGCCTCTTTGGCAATTGAACTCTATGGCATTGAAGTCCCGCCCTTCCCAAACCCCGCCCTCCTCAGGCTCCGCCCCAAAAATCTCCCACCGGTGACAAACAGGGACATGGCAACCCTACTTTTATCACGAGTCATGAAGGCTGTTAATGGAAAATCAGAAGCAGAAGAGAGTTCATTTTGAATTGAATATACATTTGGACCATGATTTCAGAAAACGCAAAAAGGAAACAACAAAAGCACCCTAAACCATTTTCTTGTTAGGAGAACCGGAATTATCAAGAGAACAAAAACAAAGGACAAAATCCAGAAAAAATGTTTTGGGGTGGGGGAGAAGAACAGATAATCTTCCTGAAGAAGCAGAGATGACATTTAAAACAGATTGGGCTTGTAGAGCTGGTGGCCTCGAGGGGGCTCGCCCTCTTTTCTTCTGAAGCTTGGAAGGGTCGAGCCAAGGGAGCCTCCTCGGCCTCAGACCATTCTGAGGGAGAGTCCGAATTGCCCTCTCCCTCAGAAGAAGCCAGGATCACTCTGCTGTGGTTCAGCAATAGGACCGCTGACTGTGCTCCTCCTCGGCCTCAGCTCTAATGGCCTTTTTATAGGCCTGGCTCCCGGCCACTTCCCATGAGCCCTGCCCCCCAAGGCCTTATTAGGGCCAACGCCCCGGCTTCCCACCCCTGCGCACTCAACTGAGGCATCTGAACGGCGCCGGCGCGGCCACACCCCAGGCAAGCCCGTCCGCTGCTCAGCTGGGCAGCGGAGCTACAGCTGGTGGGCGGCAACGCACCCCCACATCTCCATCAGCCATCGTCCCCTGGCTTCCACCCTGTCTCCTCGTCCTGTCGCCCCTGGGGCTTGCCGGCTTGCAACCATCCTCCCTCACTTTGGGCAGATCCTTCTGCCCGTCCTTCGCTGCCGCGGGGCCCCGGCTACGTCCCTCTGCCTGTGGAGAGAGAAATCCCCCCCGTAAGGGAATGTTCATTCCGTGTTCTGGCTCCTCTGCCTGTGTCCCTCCCGTCCCTGTGAAGGCTTCAGGGTTCTTGGTGGGGTGTGCGAGGCCCGGGCAGTCCGGTGTGAGGGCTGTCTCGGGACACACACACCCTCTCGGTCTTTGCTGGTCTGTGGCAGTGTTCTCCTCGATTACCCGAGAGATATAATCTGCCAGCAGATGTCTGGTACCCGGGCGATGTTGAATGGTATACTGAAAGGGGAGCAGAGACATATACCAGCGGAGAATCCTTGCGTTATGGTCTTTCATTCTTGACAACCACTCCAGAGGGGCCTGATCTGAGATTAGTATGAAGAGATTGTTGGTTAGGTAGAACTGTAGGGCACCCACAGCCCATTTAACGGCGAGAGCCTCCTTCTCCACCCTGGCGTACCTCCGCTCCGCTCCTTGTAACTTACGGCTGTGATACAGTACGGGGTGTTCCTGCCCTTCATGTTCTTGGATCAATACTGACCCCAGTCCCACATTGGAAGCGTCGGTAAGAACCTTAAAGGGACCTTCAAAAACGGGGCTCTTAAGGACTGGCTTCCGGGAGAGCGCCCCGCAGAGGTCCACATAGGCCGCATCCTGTTGTTCGTTCCATCTGATCTGGTTGGGATTCAATTTTCTTAGGCAGTTGGTCAAGGCGGCTGCCCGACTGGCAAAATGGGGGATAAAGCAGCTATAATAGCCTACCACCCCAAGGAATCTCTGGAGCTGATGTTTGGTCTTAGGTCTAGGAGCCGATTCTAAGTTCATGACCTTGTCTGGAATTGGCCGCAACTGACCCTTTCCAACGATATACCCGGAGGTCCCTAAAGCCTAAGTGGCTCTTGGTTGGGTTGACTTGAGCCCCGTGTCCTGTAAGGCCCGCAGTACGGTTTCTATATGTCAAAGGTGTGAGTTCCAGTCGGGGCTAAAAATAACAATGTCATCGATATATGCTAGGGCATAATCGTGGCAGTGGGCCAAGACAGTGTCAACTAACTGCTGAAAGGTTGCCGCCACCCCATGTAGCCAAGAGGCATTACTTTGAATTGGTAGAGGCCTGAAGGGGTGGCAAAGGCCGTTTTCTCCTGGTCTTCCCGCCTCATGGGAATCTGCCAATACCCCTTTGTTAAATCCAGGGCTGAGATGTACTGGGCAGAGCCGAGTTGGTCTATTAACACATCAGCTCGCGGCATTGGGTAGGCTTCGAAGGCGGCCAGCTTGTTTACCTCCCTATAATCTACACAGAAGTGGATGGTGCCATTGGGTTTGGGCACTAAAACAATCGGACTCCGCCACGGGCTCCGGGAGACCTCTATAACCCCTTTTTCGAGCATCTTGGAGACCTCCCCTTCGACTACTTCCCACAATTTCCGGGGGTCCGGATGGCATGTTCCACCACTTTTGTAGCTCCGGGATCCTTGGCAAACACTGGCGGAATCCGTGTTATCAGTTCCCTTATCTGAGTCTTCTGCTGGGGTGATAAGGTGATGTCCAGTTTAGGTTCTAACGGACTGTTATCATTCGTGGCCAGGGAATATCTCCTTCCCGGAGGTCTAAGGGTTCTGTGCCTAACCGACACTCTTGTGCCTGTGGTGTACGTTCTACCCATCCTTTTAAGTCATTTACGTGGACTTGTTTCCTCTGGTGGCCTCGTACCCCACACCGTACCTCATATGTGCAAGGTCCCAAAACCTTCGTTATCTCAAAGGGGCCTCTCCAGGGGTCCCCCTCGGCCGTCCCAAAGATACGTGCTTATATGAGTACCCTTTCTCCTGTCCGAAAGGACCGCGGTTTCGTCTTCTAGTCATAATAGGCCTTCTGGACCTCTTGGGCCTCTTGTAGATGCCGGGTGGCTACTTCCCACGAGGCTTCTAGTCAGTCTCACAATTGTTGGACATATTTGGAGGCCCTGACTCTTGCAGCCTCTGGCGGCTCACCCTTCCATTCGCCTTCGAGCAAACTCAGCAATCCCCGGGGTTTATGTCTGTACAATAATTCAAATGGCGCAAAACCTGTGGAGGCCTGTGGGGTCTCTCGCATTAAGTCCCACTGGGTGGGTCGTTCACTGGCCACTCTTCGCAGCATCCCCTTTAGTGTTTGATTAAAACGCTCCACCAACCCGTCTGTCTGGAGGTGGGAGACGGATGTAAATATCTGCTTAACGTGCAACACTTTACATATTTGCCTAGTAATGTTCCGGGTAAATGAGGCCCCTCTGTCAGAGAGTACATCTTTTGGCAACCCTACCCGGGCGAACAATTGGATCAAGGTCCAGCACACCCCGGCGGCTTGCATATTATGCAGGGGGATAGCTTCCGGAAATCTCGTGGCATAATTTACAATTACGAGGATAAACCTATTTCCCCACGGGGTCCGGGGGAGAGGCCCCATGAAATCCATGCCTATCTGTTCAAAGGGAACCCCAATGATAGGTAATGGGTGCAAAGGGGTGGGAGCTGGTGCCCTATGAGTATATCGTTGACACTCTGGGCAGGATTTACAAAAAGCCTTAACATCCCGTGAAATGGCAGGCCAAAAAAACTTATCTTGTAATTATTCAGAGTATTCTTAACCCCTTGATGTCCCGCCCACATATGGTCATGACTCATCTGCAGTAACTGAGCCCGGTATGCCTGAGGAATTAACAGTTGGAAGATTTCCCCCTTGGGTTCCCTCACTACCCTATACCATACTCCATGCTCCTGTACCACTTGGGGCCACCTTTGGGCTCTACGTTCGTCCACTACCCTTCCCTCACTCACCGCCGCCATTCCACGTAGCGCCGCCAGCAAGGGATCTGAATGTTGTGCCCAACGGAACTCAGGATCTCCTGACCAACCAGGCCGCAGATCCTGTTCCCCTTCAGCCATAGATCCAGATGACTAGGCCCCCGAAGGACCCGGCAGGGCATCCTCGTCCTCTCTGGTGAGGGTCTGTTCTTGTGGTATTTTCTTATGTCCTTGCAGAAGGAATTGCATCATCTCTGCAAAGCAGGGGGCATCTCGTCCAATTAATGCCGAGTAGGGCAACTTATCTACCCGGGCTACTGGCAAGGTGTACTCTTGGTGGTGCCACTGCACCTTTACCAGGACTACCGGCAACTGCTCCAGGTGCTGGTGGAAACAGGCCACGGTGGCGACCCAGATGACAGGTAAATCCTGTGGGAGCAAGGAGCTTAACATCATAGTAATGGACGATCCACTGTCTACTAGAGCCTGCAGCGGTTGCCCCTGGAACCACAATTGGACCATTAAAGGTCTTGGTTGTCCACCGTTGGAGTCCGCTTGCATGGCTTGTTCCCACCTGAGGTCGCACTCCATCAACGGACAGTCGTGCCGAAAATGGCCCCACTGTCCGCACGTGTAGCATGGGCCTTTGTTGGACTTCTCTGTCCCAGTGACTTCATTCTGCGGTGTGCTTCTCGGCCCCTCACTGGTGGATGGAGCCGGTTGCCGACTGGCAAGAAGTTAGGGTACCTTGAATCTTGGCCCCCTGCCTACGCTAAACCGGGGGAGCTGATGGGCCCTCCCTCCCTGACTGGCCGGGGGATTGGGACCGGACCGCCCTTCAGACCTGGCAGTCTCCCAGCTTTGCCCCCTGGTATTGAGAACGGACACGTTCTCTAGCAGTGTCATGGCCTCCTCCAACGTTTTGGGCTTGTTCCAGATCAGCCACTCCTTAGCTCTATGCGGAACAACCTGGACTAGCTTCTTAAGGACCACCCATTCCACCACTACTTGACTATTCAAGACCTCTGGTTGTAGCCAGTGATCGGCCAGGTCTTTCAAGGATGTTACGAAAGCCCTCGGCGGTTCTCCCTTCTTCCAAATTAATTGTCGGAAGCCAAGGGAGCCTCCTCGGCCTCAGACCATTCTGAGGGAGAGTCCGAATCGCCCTCTCCCTCAGAAGAAGCCAAGATCACTCTGCTGTGGTTCAGCAATAAGACCGCTGACTGTGCTCCTCCTCGGCCTCAGCTCTAATGGCCATTTTATAGGCCTGGCTCTCAGCCCCTTCCCACGAGCCCCACCCCGAGGCCTTATTAGGACCAACGCCCCGGCTTCCCACCCCCGCGCACTCGACTGAGGCGTCCGAACGGCGCCAGTGCGGCCGCGCCCCAGGTGAGCCCGTCCGCTGTTCAGCTGGGCGGCGGAGCTACAGCTGGTGGGCGGCAATGCGCCCCCACGTCTCCGCCAGCCGTCGTCCCCTGGCTTCCGCCCTGTCTCCTCGTCCTGTCGTCCCTGGGGCTTGCCGGCTTGCAACTGTCCTCCCTCGCTTTGGGCAGATCCTTCTGCCCATCTGTCGCTGCCGGGGCCCCCCGACTCTGTCCCTCTGCCTGTGGAGAGAGAACCCCCCCGTAAGGGACCGTTTGTTCCGGGTTCTGGCTCCTCTGCCTGCGTCCCTCCCGTCCCTGTGAAGGCTTCAGGGTTCTTGGCGGGGTGGGCGAGGCCCGGGCATCCCGGGGTGAGGGCTGTCTCGGGACAGGGATGTAATGATGGTTTTAGTAAGACAGCTGTAGTTCTCAAAGAGGTGATAAAATTATTCTGGGTTGCATCACTGCAAGTCATTCCATTTGCAGTTTGTGGGATCCAACCCATAATAACGCTCCTTCACATGCAGAATGTAGCTCTTTTCTGGCATTATGTCCATGCATATAAGAAGCCCGGCAACAGTTTATATTGGGAGCATGGCCATCTGTAATGCTCCCGACACACACGGTCACCATGTTGTCTAAACGGGGGAATGCAGGTATGTTGCATGCACATAAAGCTTTGGTCTATGCGAATCAGAAACCTGGAAATCCAGTAGTTGGTTTGAACATACCAAAGCTGTGCATAATGCAAAATGCACATGGGTTCTCCCTGTTCAGACAACATGGTGACAACACATATTGGAAGAATCAATCTGTGGTTGGTGGGCTCTCAGTATGCACAGATGTAACATGTGAAACAAGCTTATATCATCTTTATCTATATGTCCATGTCTTTCCTTTGTCGTTTTGTACCAAAGCTCTCATTTTATACTCGGGAGATCAGTTATTAACCAGTTGCCACCTAAAGAGTAATGTCTCTGTGATAATTAGGAATGCCAACTTCCAGGTGGTGGTTGGAGATCTCCCGCTATTACAACTGATCTCCAGGGGACAGAGATCAGTTCCCCTGGAGAAAATGGCCACTTTGGCAATTGGACTCTATGGCATTGAAGTCCCTCCCCTCCTCAAACCCCGCCCTCCTAATGCTCCACCCCCAAAATCTCCAGGCATTTCCCAACCCAGAGCCAGCAACCCTAGTGAGAATTAGGATGGGCATCTCATTTTCCCTCCCGCGCTACTTCCACTTTCCCTACCCGGAACGCCCCCCCATAGCCTCTCCCCTTTTCCTGCCTCCTCTCCTTCTTACCCACCAGTCAACCTATCTTTGGCCATTTATGCATGGGAGGTTTTACCTTGGATTTGCCGCTCTCTAGATGCACATTGTCCCCATCTAAATTCTCAGAACTCTGCATGGGGGCTTATTGTTGAGTTTTGAGAATTTGGCTGGGGGGAAAATGTGCATCTAAAAGAGTGGCAAATCAAAACCAAAGCCTCCCATGCATAAAAGGTTTTTATCTGCTTCCATGTCACCTATCTTTACCTGCTTTCAGCTTTCTGCCCTTCCCCTCCCCCATCCTGTGGTAGCCTTTCCTCAGGAAAACTCGATGTGGTGCTGTCTCCCAGTCCTGGCCGGGCCCAGTTGCACCAGTTAGGGTTGCCAGCTTCGGATTGGGAAATACTGCTCTTCTCACTGCCACACCTCCCCGGCTTGTACAGATAAATGAGACAAGCAGGTGCAAGCAAGGTCATATTGGGTGAGATCTTAGAGCTGCCAGGTCCCTCTTTGCCACCGGCGGGAGGTTTTTAGGGCACTGCCTGAGGAGGGCGGGGTTTGGGGGAGGGACTTAAATGCAATAGAGTCCGATGGCCAAAGCGGCCATTTTCTCCAGGGGAACTGATTTCTATCACCTGGAGATCAGTTGTAATAGCGAGAGATCTCCGGTCACCACCTGGAGGTTGGCCACCCTGTGTGCCATGCCCGTTGCACCGTGGCTGATGCCTCTGTTCCACAGACCAGGCCCAGTTGTGCGATGCCAGCTGCTTCTGTTATTTGGTTTTTTAAAAATACCCCCATGTATTTTTGTTTAAGACAGGGTTGTCGAACTCTTGTTACTAAGGCCGGCTATAACATAAATGTCACTTTGTCAGGCCAGGCCATGTGTGCTATAAAAATTAATGCCAGGTACTAGAGATACAAACTGTATAGAAGTCACAGGCCATTTATGTGTGGTCAGTTTTGATGCTCGTTCAAAGCTCTTTTTAAAAATGCCTATTCACGATCCCGACGCAAAAGGAGAAATTCCACACACACCCTCTCGCCTGCTCCTTCGTTTGTTTGCATAGCCATTAGCATGTGCATAGCTAACGCACTGCTGTTGTTTTGCATGGTTCCCTCTGGTTATTCTTCGCAGCAGCAGCAGAGCAAACACAAAAGGTCGCGTTAAGTGGGCTCTTTTGTAATCCGAAGCAGGTCTGCGCCGGCTTCGCAGTCACTTCTCGAATGACGGTTCAGCGTGCAAAATTCAAACAAATCTGCAGGGCAATTCAGCTTGGAACACGCTGCTAATTACCATGCAAAAATGGCCACAAGCAAAGACAATTAATGATATTATTTTTATTATTATTTTTTACTTAAAACACAAACATGCTTAACACAATAACACTCTTAGCAATATTTTCTTTTATTTAACAGTCTTTGGTCATTGACACCTTGAGAATGGGTGTGTGTGGCTAGCTCGGCTGGCTCGCGGGCCAAATCCGGCCCATGGGCCTTATGTTTGACACCCCTGGTTTAAGATTGCAGATGTTTCTGCTAACCTGGGGCTTTTCTCAGGTTTGTAGAAACGTTTGGCTTCTCTGTTCATGGCTCCAGTCTCTGGATTTAGGTATCCACAGATGAGGCCACAACGTGAATTAGATATAGTGATTTTTTTTTTTTAAAGGCAGAGTTTTATTGTGGGCAAGGATCACCATTACAGGGAATCCTTCTGGGTGTATTGATTGCAATTCTCTGTTCTTAAAAGAAAAGAATCTCATAGAATTGCCAGACTATTAAAAAACCAATAAGCAGCCTGATTGGGGTTGGGAGGAGAAAATTTTGAGTCTATTGCCAGAATATTCTTTTTGTGGGGGGCGGAAACTGAAAGACAGGTATTTAAGTTGACTTCTAGAATTTTTTTTTAGTCAGGCTAGAAATTTTCAAAGTAAAAATAGGCGGCAGTATTTTCATTCAGGAAATATGCTTGAGCTGTGTAGCTCTCAAATGCGTGCTAAAGCGCCAAATTCTTCAGCTGCCCTTGGCACATCTTTTCCCATGAGGCTATGACCTTAGTATCGGGTTTATGCAGTTCTCATGTGCTTCTACAGTTGAGCTCCAATGCTCTCTTGAGCTGTAGGAAGCGGAATAGTCTATCTTGGCCTCAGAACAACTTAATGGAGTGGCCTATTGGTTTCCAGGCTTTATTTAAGGGGCTGCTTCTTATCTTTAAAGCTCTTCCCTTTAAAGCTCTGGGGAGCCAGCATGGTGTAGTGGTTAAGAGCGGAGGTTTGGAGCGGTGGAGTCTGATCTGGAGGACCGGGTTTGATTCCCCACTCCTCCACGTGAGCGATGGAGGCTTATCTGGTGAAATTGATTTGTTTCTCCACTCCTACACACAGAGCCAGCTGGATGACATTGGGCTAGTCACAGCTCTCTTAGATCTCTCTCAGCCCAACCTACCTCACAGGGTATCTGATGTGGGTAGGGGAAGGGAAGGTGATTGTAAACCGGTTTGATTCTTCCTTGAGTGATAGAGAAAGTCGCCATATAAAAACCAACTCTTCTTCTTCTTCTTCTTCCTCTTCTTCTTCTTCTTCTTCTTCACAACCTGTGTCCTGAAAACCTAAAAGTTTCTCCTTGTATGAACCTGTGCTCCAGTTTCACTCCTCTCAGAAGATTTTTGCCTGCTATCCCATCACGTTGATGGGCCTGGACGCAAGCTAGGGTTGCCAACCTCCCGGTGGTGGAAATGCACTCAAATGCACAAACGGAGTTTGTATTACTATCCACTGTGATGGTTTATTTTACCCTTAGTGTCATTAATTTTATTAGTGGCTGTGTACTGAAAGTAAATTTCCTACATAGGATTTTTCCACAGCATTATCTCAGTGCACATCTTGCTTATAACCTCCCGGTGGTGGCTGGAGATCTCCTGCTCTTACAACTGATCTCCAGCCGATAGAGATCAGTTCACCTGGAGAAAATGGCCACTTTGGCAACTGGACTCTATGGCATTGAATTCCCTTTCCAAACCCCACCCTCCTCAGGCTCCACCCCAAAAACCTCCCGTCAGTGGTGAAGAGGGACCTGGCAACCCTAATGCAAGCCTCCTCAGTGGTGGCCCCTTCCCTCAGAAATGGCCTTCTGGAGGAAGAAAGGACACTTTCTTGGATGATATCCAGATGGAGCTGCAAAGCTTTTTTTTTTTTTTTTTTTAGAGGACAGTTTGTTGAATGGAATGGGTAGAGTTGTGATGGGCTATTTACACTTTGCTTTGTCAATGAGGTGGTGATCATTTTTGATGTTGTGAGTTAAGGGGTGGGTTTTATTGTTTCATCATTATATGGAGTACAAATGTCTGTAAGTCGCCTTAAGCCCCTTTTCAATGGGAAGAGCAGGTACACAAACATTGAAACTGAGCAATTCTGAATTTGAATAATAAGATGAAAATAGGAATAGCAAAGAGGGATGCCGGCTTCCTTCTGCAGTCTGCAAGGGCCTCTGTTAGGGTTGCCAACCTCCACGTGGGGCCAGGAGACCTCCCAGAATTACAGCTGATCTCCAGACTACAGCTATCAGTTCTCCCAGAGGAGATGGCTGGTTTGGAGGGTGGACTCTATGGCTTTATGCCTCACTGAGGTCCCTCTCCTTTCCAACCCCACCTTCCCCAGGCTCCACCTTCCAAATCTCCAGCAGTTTCCCAACCCAGAGCTGGTGGGCCCATCCCGGTAGTGAAGTTTTTGAAAAGAAAAAAATTGACAACCTATTACCCCAGGGTGGAGAGACTTTGCCTGTGTAACACAGGGGAGCTGGACACCACTGAGCATGTATTCTTTAGATGTCCCCTCTACAAGTCAGCCCCCTTCAATATTATTGACCCTTTGATTAGGGAAATGGGCTCTGGTGACGACAGTGAATGGGCCAAAAGGTTTCTGCTGGGAGACATCAATGAAGCTACGTCACCTTAATGTATCTCCTTAATTTGTGGAAACGTAAAATTGGATGATTCCTAGTTTTGTTGGCCTTGGTTATAAACATCTACTCTTTATGGTCAGTTTCATAGAATCATAGAAGCATAGAGTTGGAAGGGACCACCAGGGTCATCTAGTCCAAACCCCTGCACAATGCAGGCAATTTCAAACTACCTCCCCCACCCACCCACCCCCAGTGACCCCTACTCCATGCCCAGAAGATGGCCAAGGTGCCCTCCCTCTCATGATCTGCCTAAAGTCATAGAATCAGCATTGCTGACAGATGACCATCTAGCCTCTGCGTAAAGACCTCCAGGAAAGGAGAGCTCACCACCTCCCAAGGAAGCCTGTCCCACTGAGGAACCGCTCTAACTGTTAGAAAATTCTTCCTAATGTCTAGACTGAAACTCTTTTGATTTAATTTCAACCTGTTGGTTCTGGTCCGACCTTCTGGGGCAACAGAAAACAACTCGGCACCCTCCTCTGTATAACAGCCCTTCAAGTACTTGAAGATGGTTAACATGTCCCCTCTCAGTCTTCTCCTCTAAACATACCGAGCTCCCTCAACCTTTCCTCATAGGACTGTTTTACCTGTTTTATCTGGCATATTAGCCGCAAATAAAATTTATTTATTTATTTGACAACCTATGATCTCAACATGGGCAAAGAGCAGCCATAAATTAATGCAAGCTCCCCCCTCCCCGTCCAAAGCTGCTGTAAGAATAGGCACTTGTTTTATCCTTAAGCCATGTATTTGAAGAACAAGGAGGAGAAAAAGCAGACCGTAAACGCTTTTTCAGAATGGTAACAACGAGCATAAAAGCGATCCATGTCTTGAGGAAGAAATTAACCTTTGCATTCCGCATAGGTGCCCAAGATGTCGTTGCAAATGTGAGAGATTTCGACAGGGAGAGCTGTGCCGTTTACCAAATGGGTGCTAGCTTCTTTGTGGCATGCTCTTGGCCTCTGCAGTGATGAACTCGGCGACACTGGCATTATATTACCTAAACTGAAAGTCACTCGTATTCCTTCCTTCCGCATAGTAGCTGTTGAGCAACAGGAAACAGTGAGCAGCGCAGACCAAAGATCACACTGAGTGTGCATTAATTAAACCACAGTATCTCCTGATTCCTTGAGGCTAAACGATTCAGGGCACCTCTATAGTAAAACCAAGACAGCCACTTATTCTAAGGGGAAAGCATCTTTCAATAGGGTTGCCAACCTCCAGGTAAGTAGCAAAACAAAAACAAGGGCACCACCGTGCCTATACCGGAAGGTTTGGAAATTAGCACTGGAGAATGGGTACAAAGATACACACAAACAGGTTGCAAAATAGCAAATATATAATAAGTGACAAGGCTAGAAAAGACAAAACAAGTGTGCAACACAGAAACTTAACAGCTAAGTTTGCTAAATATATACAAAATTACAAGGTAAGTATGTAATAGTCTTTTTGGTGTAAATCAGGAAGCAAAGTCCTCTTCTGGATTTCAAAGATAACCAGTTCCTTAGGATATCCAATTATAGGTATAAATACAAAAGCTGGGGGATGGCCGTTTCACATTGGTTTCTTCAGCCCCATAATATATCATCCATTTTCAAGTAAATCAATCTTGTATCTTTGTTCCCATTCTCCCGTGCTAATTTCCAAACCTCCAGGTAATAGCAGAAGATCTCCTGCTATTACAACTGATCTCCAGCCGATAGAGATCAGTTCTCTATGGCCGCTTTGGCGATTGGCCTATATGACATAAAAGTGGCATCACTTTGGCATCAAAGTCCCTCCCCTCCCCAAACCCTGCCCTCCTCAAGCTCCACCCCAAAAACCTCCCACTGGTTGCGAAGAGGGACCTGGCAACGCTATCTTTCAATGATTTGGAGCAGAGATGTGGCAGAGGAATGGGTTAATTAATATCCCCCCTCTCCTATGATTTATTTTCCATCCACAACTCCCTCCCCAGCTACTAACCCATCCGTGGGATTCCAGACATGCTTCCAGACCTCTTCTCTGAGGTCACCTTGATCTTCTCCCAACATTGGCTTGGGCAGTGACATAAGGCTCTAGAGAAGGGTTGTTCGAGAGGACAGGTCCTTTACTTCCATCATTGGCATGAGGCCTGCAGCCTGCAACTTACCTGTCCTCCAGGCTCAAGGTGGGAACCACCTGCCAACCACAAGACCTACAGGGTAATGGCCTTGCTCATTTTTCTGGAGCATGAGTTAGCTGCCATATTGGGGAACTGTGCCCAGAAGAGCTACATATGGCTGGAAGTATCACTGTCATAGAGGCTAATATGGGGAGGGGCCGTGGCTCAGTGGTAGAGCATCTGTTTGGCATGCGGAAGGTCCCAGGTTCAATCCCTGGCATCTGCAGTTAAAAGGTACTAGGCAGGTAGGTGATGTGAAAGACCTCTGCTTGAGACCCTGGAGAGCCGCTGCCGGTCTGAGTGGGCAATACTGACTTGTTGGACCAAGTGTCCGATTCAGTTAGGCTTGCCAGGTCCCACAGCTCCACTGGCGAAAGCTTTGCAGGGCTGCAGCAGACGTGCGCGGTGCGCACGCGTGCCTGGCATGGCACGCGCATGCACCCCATGCGACGCACCTATGTCACTTCCGGGTCTACCCGGAAGCGACATGGACGCTCTAGCAATCCCAGCCAAAACTCTATGCGGAAGTGACGCATGCGGAGCGTGTGCACACGTGGGCCCACTGGCCCCGCTGGTCCTCAGATGGCTGGCGGGCAACCCAGTGGATTGGCGGGATTTTACCCTCCACCACCGGGCACCTGACAACCCTAGATTCAGCATAAGGCAGCTTCATGTGTGTTCATGCTTCTGTCCTCACAAATAGGTATCTAGAACTCCATGAGAGGACGGGCTGCCATTCAGTGGAAGAGCCTCTGCATACAGAAGGTCCCAGGTTCAATCCCTTCCATCTTCATTTTAATAAGACCAATTAAGAAAGACCTTTACTGAGACTCTGGAGAGCTGCCGCCAGTCTGAACAGACAATACTGACCTTGATGGACTGATGGTCTGATGATTCCCTAGAAAGGCGAAACATAGTTTGAGGTTTCAGACACAAATCACTGAGGGAATGGTGATAATAAGGCTGATTTCCCCCCCCCACATTTGGTGAACGTGTCCACAGGTAAATACATTTGGGAGAGAAACAGGACATGAGATTTTTGTACAAGAATGAAAAATTATCTGGGAATCCACTGGTTATGACACCTTTGAGGCCTTGGAGCTATCCCTAGCCACTGGGGGGCGGGGGGCGGGAATAGCCTATAAAGTGGTCATGTATCAGTTACCAAAAAAGCCCCTAAAAACCACACCAATGGTCTTCCCATGGGCTGCCACCTCACCAATGGGCTTCTGAGCAAATATGGCGCTGATGTCTTGTTTGTGTGACTGGGGAATATGTGCCAATTGCCTATAGCAGACCCTGTATTCAGAAAGTTTGTAATTGACCAGAATGCTGAAAACAAGTGGAGGATAGGCAGTGCAGCAACCTCTACATATGAAATAGGAAACTAGGGTTGCCAACCTCCAGGTACCAGCTGGAGATCTCCCGCTTTTACAACTGATCTCCAGCTGATAGAGATCACTTCACCTGGAGAAAATGGCCGCTTTGGCTATTGGACTCTATGGCATTGAAGTCCCTCCCCAAACCCCATTCTCCTCAGGCTCCACCCCAAACATCTCCAGGTATTTCCCAACCCAGAGCTGCCAACCCTATAGGAAACCCTCCAGATTATCGAGGGCAGAATTGCATGAGGAAACATGGCATTACAATGACGCATATTGGCAGGCGGATTACGAAGGATGATTTTCTGACATTTGATTATATACTTTGTATGGATGAAAGCAATTTACCAGATCTGAAAAGGAAAAGCAATCAAATTAAAAACTGTAAAGCTCAAATTGAGCTGTTGGGCAGCATGGTGCAGTGGTTAAGAGCAGTGATTTGGAGCAGTGGAATCTGATCTGGAGAACCGGGTTTGATTCCCCACTCCTCCACATGAGTGGTGGAGGCTAATCTGGTGAACTGGATTGGTTTCCCCACTCTTACACACGAAGCCAGCTGGGTGACCTTGAGCTAGTCTCACTCTCTCAGCCGCACCTACCTCACAGGGTGTCTGTTGTGGGGAGGGGAAGGGAAGGCGATTGTAAGCCGGTTTGATTCTGCCTTAAGTGGTAGAGAAAGTCGACATATAAAAACCAACTCTTCTTCTTCTTCTTCTTCTTCTTCTTCTTCTTCTTCTTCCCCCGGAAACAGCTTATTATTGAAGATCCATACTATGGGAATGATGAAGATTTTAATACTGTTTATGAACAGTGCGTTAGATGCTGTAAAGAGTTTTTAGAGAAACCTCAGTAACATGCTCAAGTGTTCCTGAAAGTAACGAACAGTAGCTCTAGAACTTAATGTCAAATTGAGGGTGGGGTTTGGGGAGGAGAGGGACTTCAATGCCATAGAGTCCAATGGCCAAAGTGGCCATTTTCTCCAGGTGAACTGATCTCTCTCGGCTGGAGATCTCTTGCTATTACAACTGATCTCCAGCTGATAGAGACCAGTTCACCTGCAGAAAATGGCCACTTTGGCAACTGGACTCTATGGCATTGAAGTCGCTCCCATCCCCAAACCCCTCCTTCAGGCTCCGCCCCAAAAACCTCCCGGCAATAGCGAAGAGGGACCTGGCAACCCTACATATTGTGTGTATGTGTATGTGAGAATCAGGGAAGGCAGCCCAAATTAAAAAAAATGTTGGGAACTGGTGACACAAACATTCAAAACGCATGAGTAGAGACAAAAATTGTGGTAGGCTAACACTTTTATGATACACCTCTTGGGGGAGGGAATTGTCTGTCCCCAGCTACAACCCATGCTTGTGACAAGTACCTCAACACACCTTCCCCTGCAGCTGGACTTGACATACATTTGCCTTTCATAAAGACCACTGCAACAAAGTCAGAAAAGCAGGAAGCACTAAAAAAATAAAAAAGCAAAAATAAAAATAATCCACTACAATATCCGTTGTCAACAGGATTCACCGCCTCTTTCAAGCCATGGTGAGCAATGTATATAGATTTCCTGTTGTTCTTGGTGTTCTGTTTAATTGTGTAACTACAAGTATTCCAGAAACCCACAAAATTGTGCAAGAAATTGCATGATGATTTCAATTTTACTCTTCTATCTCATGCCAGATGCTAATTTCAAGAAAAGGTTTGCCAATCTATAATTGTCTGCTTCTTTATGGGAAGATTTAAAGTCAAACTCCAGTTTGGAGCAACGGTCTTGCTGAATCTAATGCATCAACTATATATATTTATGTTCATTTCGTTGTGTTTGATTAAAAATATTTTTGTTGTATTTAAATGTCCACAAGGGAAAAAAATGTCACCTTTCCACCATTCATTTCTGACATGAAGAATATCAGCAGCTCATTGATTTTCATTCTGCCAAAATGGTTTTTTTTAAAAAGTACCTACATTTGTTCAATTTGAAGCTCTCTAGTTCCAAGTTGGATGGCCAGATGTTCTCTTTTCTCATCCTTGTATTTTAGGCCCATCCTCAAAAATATCTGGGTTCTGTTTCTGTCCAGTAAAATCAGCCAACGTGGCTATGGAGGCTCAATTACTGAGTAGCTGCAGGGCATGCAGAGGTACCCGCTAATTAGGGTTGCCAACTTGCAGTTACTAGCAGGAGATCTCCTGCTATTACAACTGATCTCCTGCTGATAGAGATCAGTTCACCTGGAGAAAATGGCCGTTTGGCCATTGGAGTCTATGGCATTGAAGTCCCTCCCCTCCCCAAACCCCGCCCTCTTCAGGCTCTGCCCCAAAAACCTCCTGCCGGTGGCAAAGAGGGACCTGGCAACCCTATTGGTAGTGAAGAAGTTAGTGTGTGTGTAAAGTGCTGCCAAGGTGCAGCCGACTTATGGCAACCCCAGCAAGGGGTTTTCAAGGCAAGTGAGAAACAGAGGCGGTTTGCCGTTGCCTTCCTCTACACAGTATTCCTTGGAGGTCTTGTTGGATGCAGAAGCCAGACCCCGTTCAATGGTACAGACCCACCAAGAACAGGGACGACTCAGGTTAATTTTTTTAGAAGCAAGAGGTAATTTATTATGCCACCAGGAAGAGTCTGTCTCGGGTCAGCCAAAACCACTCTTCAAAGAAATCATGCAACACATGGCAGTACTTATACAATTTTGGAGTCCTTTGTCTCGTTCGGACTCTACGCTTACTTCATAACCTCTCCTCAAAGCATTCTGTGCACGCCCCGTGATGCATTCTGTGCCCGCCGCATAAGCTCACCTTACCAATTAGCTTAATTGGTACTACTCTTTGGTTGATCTTTTTATCTCTGTGCCAACTTCTACATATCTGAAACTGGCCAGATTCCCAATTTATTTCATCCTACTTGAGATAACGCATGACATATTCTTCTCCCAATTAGGCTGTCCTCTTGGCCTGTTGAAAGGGTGTGATCTAATCCTTGGAATAGTTTTTAAACTTCTGTCTTATCTAATGAACTTTTGCACTCTTGCTGAGTTCTTCTACTTCGAGGAGAGTCAGATCCCTCCTGGCCTAGACATTTAAAGCTTATACATTCCTTTAATAGTAGAAAAGAACAAGAGTCCAGTAGCACCTTAAAGACTAACAAAAATATTTTCTGGCAGGGTATGAGCTTTCATGAGCCACAACTCACTTCTTCAGATACAGCTAGAATGTGAATCCATCTGTCTTTAAGTAGAGGAGAGTGAATTCAGACAAGCATTAGTATGTAAATGTTAACAGTATGTAAATGTGAATAGCAGGCGTGATGGGATTAGGTGTGGTATACAGAAGAGTCTGTGATGTCCAGGGGAGAGATGGGGGTGGAGAAATCAGCATTGGTAATGAGCCATGAATGCAAGGTCTTTATTCAGCCCAGGTAAATGCATAGTCTTTAGTTTGAATATCAACTGTAATTCAGCAGTTTCTCTTTCCAATCTCCCTTTGAAATTCCTTTGTAAGAGAACTGCTACTCTTAAATCTGCAACAGAATGTCCTGGAAGGTTGAAATGTTCTCCCACTGGTTTTTGAATATTGTGGTTTCTGATGTCAGACTTATGACCATTTAATCTTTGTCTAAGAGACTGACCTGTTTGTCCAATGTAGATTGTGGTAGGGCATTGTTTTATTATAATATTTGGATTGTTTCTCAGGCTGCTTATGGCATTCTTCTCTGTACGGCTGAGATTGGATCTTGAGTGGTGTATCTGAAGAAGTGAGCTGTGGCTCTCGAAAGCTCACACCCTGCCAGAAAATATTTTTGTTAGTCTTTAAGGTGCTACTGGACTCTTGCCCTTTTCTACTACTGCAGACAGACTAACACGGCTACCCACTGTGAAACATCCCTTTAAGTGCTTCAGTGAAGTGTTTTTCTATACATTTCTAATGAAGTGCCTGGTTGTCTTATAGAGTCCAATGATAGACAGCAAGGAGGAGGTTAAGTTAAAAGCAACAGTTCTTTATTTAGCTAAACACAGACCTGGGGTGAAATAACCACAGATAAGATGCAGGGTTACTCACCAGAGAACAAAGGAAACTCAGCATCATTTATGCATTCGAATGGGGCAGGCCCATAGCTGCTGACAAGCAGATTGATACACAAAAGCACCAATACACATTAGGTGTCTACTCCACGTCAATTAGCATAGCCTATAGATATTGCCCGAAGGCATCATTGAGTGAGTTCTTGATCTTGTGAGCTAGTAACCAGAAACCACATTCCTAAGTTAGAGGTAATTCAAAGACAGCTTTCTCTCTACTGGCGAGAGGCAGTACCAAGCACAGTTTATGATTTCTTGGCTCAAAGTCTTCTGGATGCCAACTTCCCTAAAGCTTCCACGTGTGTGCATATGAGTACATAGTATTTTATACCAGCCCTTATATCTGGGCATTACACTAACATACTTCAGTGAAATGGTACTATTATACGGTGGTATCTTTAATAATATATGTGCTCATAAAATCTGAATAACATACCTTCCCTATAAGCTAAGATTTCAGCTTGTGCACTCATAACATGTCTTTCCTGGAATTTGAGCTTGTGCTTACTAGATTCTAGCTTATGTGCTTAACTGTTGTGATACACAGTGTAAGCCAAACAAATTGAGATTTTACACTTCCTTAGTCTCCCTTCCAAGCACCAACCCTGCTCAGCTTCGGAAATCTGATGAGATCGGGCTATACCATGCTGCGTTCCCTCCCAAGGAAGTCAGTAAACACCCTGAAATTAAGGAGGAACAAGAAGTTGCAAAACATGAAGAAAAAAAACTCATGTTACTGAGAATAGTAAGAATTGTGTTGCATTTTTGGATTGCGTTATGTTACATCTTTTTTATTTTGGGGGGGGTTGGGTCGCATGTTTCTTAGGTTATAATTTAGCATTTAACCTTTAAAAAATGAAATGTGTGTGTGCAGGTTTGGAGATTTAAACAATTTTTTTAACATAAGA
This sequence comes from Euleptes europaea, assembly GCF_029931775.1. Classification (NCBI taxonomy): domain Eukaryota; kingdom Metazoa; phylum Chordata; class Lepidosauria; order Squamata; family Sphaerodactylidae; genus Euleptes; species Euleptes europaea. Next base: position 169,626,187 of record NC_079312.1, read on the forward strand.
AAAGCCTTGCTGGATCAGACCAAGGTCCATCAATCCAGCAGTCTGTTCACACAGTGGCCAGCCAGGTGCCTCTAGGAAGCCCACAAACAAGACGACTGCAGCAGCATTGTCCTGCCTGTGTTCCACAGCACCTAATATAACAGGCATGCTCCTCTGATCCTGGAGAGAATAGGTGTGCATCGTGACTCGGATTCATGTTGACTAGCAGCCATGAATACCCCTCTCCTCCATGAACATGTCCACTCCCCTCTTAAAGCCTTCCAAGTCGGCAACCATCACATCCATGCTGTCTCTATCGGCTGGAGATCAGTTGTAATAGCAGGAGATGGCCAGCTAGTACCTGGAGGTTGGTAACCCTAAATATCAACCAGCTCCAGAAATTTTGTGGTAAACAGATCTTAAGGGCTTCTGGGACAGAGGGAATCGCTATAGTACAGTGGTTCCCAAAGTGGGCAGTACCACCCCCTGGGGGGCGGTGGGATTACCTAGGGGGGCACTAAGAGGCAAAGGGGCAGCAGGGGGGCGCTAGAGGTGGGCTTCTTCAACTGTGCTGTTGGATAGGGTAGGGGGCGCTGGGGTTGAGTTTGTGGAGCCAAGGGGGCAATGGCCCGAAAAGTTTGGGAACCGCTCCTATAGAACATCCAGTATCTTGATGAAGGGAGCTGAATATTTTCTGAATGATTTCATTATATGAAACAACAATACCACTTGTTGCTCACTGGCCATTCTAATGCTTGTGATCTAATTGACCAAAACGCTGGTAGGTGGGAGCAGTTTCACTTTCTACTATGTACAGAGATGCTGACCTTTCTTATATCTAAGCTATACCATTTCTTTTAACAAACAATTAAAAAAAAACAATGTGGGGTACTCTTGCCGCTCAGTACGGTTGCCAGGTCCCTCTTCACCACCTGCGGGAGGTTTTTTGGGCTGGAGCCTGAGGAGGGCGGGGTTCTCCAGCCATCACTACATCCATGCTGTCATAAAGCACTGTAGTTATTGGTCATTAACTGCTTAGTTGACCCATGTTTCGATTTTATGCCAATAAAGGAGATTGTATTGTATTGTAACTGCTCAGGAGAGATGTCTTTTGCAAGCCTCAAAGGAATTAAAAATGAATTAAGGGCCACAATGTCTCGAGAGAGGTTGTCCAAGCTGAGCCTTCTGTGCATTGAAAGCAACAAGCTTAGGCAAATGAATTTTGATGAACTTTTGGATGGTTTTGCTATGAGAAAGTCTAGGGGGAAAAATCTTTTTTAGTCTTAGTGTGTTTGATTATTGTCGTTTCTTTATTTCTTAATATGTATTTTAAAAGAATATATGTATTTTAAAGAATATAACAGTAAACTTACAATGTCATGTTCCTAAAACGTCCTGCTTATTCCACAAAATGTTTACAAAGTTCAGCTATTGCAAAAGCTTTTCACAGTGTTAATTTTAACACTTATGCTTCCCCCCCCCCCAAATCACTACGGTATTTAACAATAACATGTCCTTTGGAGGAGGAATTGTGAATTGTGGAATTTTAAACACCTGTCATCATCCTCGGCTTCACTGAATTTGTTCAAAACACATTTCCGTCTTCCTCTAGCCATGAGGGTGGGGGATTGGGAGGGGCCTCCCAAGAGGAATAGCCTCGGGCCTCTCTTCGTTTAAATCTGGCACCGCATACAGTCCACCCTCCAAAGCAGATATTTGGAGATCCCTTGTCTTAGAGATCAATAGATTTGGATATCTATAGGCTGGAGATCAGTTGTAATTCCGGGAGATCTCTTGGACCCACTTGGAGGTTGTCCTTCACTTTGCAAGGTGCCCCAGTCTCCTGCCGCCTTGGTGACCAGTTTCAGGAAGTCCTGGAGGCCATTTGATAATCTGATCACCGTCGCCCTGGAAAGACAAACGCATTGGTTGTTTATGCATGGGTACTTTCACTCACGTTCGTCCCTGGTCTGAATCAGTTGCTCCTTGGAGTTATGCATGAGTTTTCTGTCCATTAGAGATGACCTCGTGCCCAGCCCTCGCAATGTCCAGGTCTTCCCATTCCTCTGTTAAACCGACTCTTCCCTCTCCCCTGAGCTCTGCCCGGGTGAAATCCCCATGCATAAGGCAAAGTGAGGGACACACAAACTTGGTTTCACTCACAGCCAATTACAAAGCAGCAGGTCCAGAGGCGGGGATTCAAATACATCCTGTGGAAACGATTGAGCATGTATTTTTTAGATGTCCCCTCTACAAGTCAGCCCGCTTCAATATTATTGACCCTTTGATTAGGGAAATGGGCTCTGGTGATGAGGGTGAATGGACCAAAAGGTTTCTGCTGGGAGACAGCTCACCAGTCACCACCCAGGTCACAAAATACTGTGCAGTAGCAATGAAGCTACGTCGCCTTAATGTACTTCCTTAATCTGTGGAAACATAAAATTGGGTGATTCCTAATTTTGTTGGCCTTGGTTGTAAACATCTACTCTGTATGGTCAGTTTCTGTTTTATCTGTAATACTAACCTCAAATAAATTTTATTTATTTATTTAAATCAGGGGTGGGAAACCTTTTTTCTGCCAAGGGCCATTTGGATATTTATAACACCATTCGCGGGCCGCACATTCTGGCCCTGCCCCCTTTTAACCCCTCCATTGTTGCCGCTTCCGCCCCTAGCCCTCTTGTAATACAGAGGAAATACGTTTCTCCACAGCCCAGGTGGGAAAGGGTTAACACAGTTTCTTGGGCGGTCCTAGCAGCTCCATAGCTAACGACTCTTCTGCAAGGGGGAAAGAAGGTTCCTTTTCTCGGCAAAACAAACTCACATCTGCCTTAAATAGAGGCTATTCCTGGCCAAGGGAAGGGGCGGATCGCCAGTCTTAGATCCTTGTGAGCTAGAGATCTGCCAGGACCCACAAAAGGCCAGACCAAATGAGTTCGCGGGCCTTATACGGCCCCCGGGCCTGACGTTCCCCACCTCTGATTTAAATACTTCCTGCTTCCTCGGAGCTCGTTCTGAGCAGAAAAAAAGCTTCTTAAAACCGAGGCTTGGATTTCTTCCCCACCTCTTTCCTTTCGGATTGCTCCGGTTTTTGTTTTGTTTTGTTCTTAAAATGCTTTTTTATATGGCAATTGGGGTTTTTTTTGCGGGGGGTTTCTCACACAGTAAGCATTACAAGTAAACCAACTACAATGCAGCATTTAAAGGGGTGGGAACTTAATTTGAGCTTGGAGACTGCTGGTGCATAGATTCCCAACAGGAATGTGCGGGTCCAGTGAGAAAAGAAACCTCAGGTAAAACTCTCATGCATAAATGACAATTGTCTCTGTTGCCAAAGGGGTGGCCTAGTTAGTTCTCTGTTGCTAAACTACCTGTGATCTACACTATGTCACTGTGGATGACAGGTTGGGTGAGGCTGGGACCTTCTGCATGCCAAGCAGATGCTTTACCACTGAGCCACAGCCCCTTATTCTATGATATAAGCCAGGGATCCCTAGTATGGCATCTTCTTCCTGAAAAGTAAACAACCAACCTTGGCTTTCCTCTAGTCGTTGTGGCAGGTATTTCAGAAAACTCCAGGTAGCTTCTCCTTAGGGAGCTAACCACAGGTAGCGCCTATTTGAAAAGAAGAAGAGTGGGTTTTTATATGCCGACTTTCTCTGCCACTGAAGGGAGAATCAAACTGGCTTACAATCACTTTCCCTTCCCCTCCCCACAACAGACACCCTGTGAGGTAGGTGGGGCTGAGAGAGCTCTAAGAGAGCTGTGACTAGCTGGCTTCATGTGTAGGAGCGGGGAAACCAATTCAATTCACCAGATTAGCCTCCGCCGCTCATGCGGAGGAGCGGGGAATCAAACCCGGTTCTCCAGATCAGACTCCACCGCTCCAAACCACCGCTCTTAACCACTACCAGTGGTGGACTGGCCAGGGTGTCAGCTTGCCCGATGGCAAGTGGGCCCTGCGGGCCCCTGATGAAGTGGGCCCCACTTAAACATTAGACAATATGTTAAAAATGTTAATGACCTTTCCGTAGCTTGAAAATATAATAGACGTTCCAATACCACGACTGTGTACAACTAAAATTGTAATTGTACCATTTTCCACTTATGTATTTTTTTGAAAATTTTATTGATTTCTTATAACAATTAAATGATAGCCTTATGGTTGTGGGTCTCCTGGCGACCCATATTTTTAGACCCAGTCTGCCACTGTCCCCTACACCATGCCGACTCTCTAATTGGTGTTCCTCACCAGGGAAATCCTTCCTAAGAGGCGACAGATTAGGGTTGCCAGGTCCCTCTTCACCATCGGCGGGAGGTTTTTGGGGCGGAGCCTGAGGAGGGTGGGGTTTGCGGAGGGGAGGGACTTCAATGCCATAGAGTCCAATTGCCAAAGAGGCCTTTTCTCCAGGTGAACTGGTCTCTCTCGGCTGGAGATCTCTTGCTATTACAACTCTCTCAGCTGGAGATCAATTGTAATAGCGGGAGATCTTCTGCTATCACCAGGAGGTTCAAACCTGACAAAGTAACAGCAGTTGAAAAAAATCCTATTAGGATTTACCTATACCATATTTCTACCACGTAGTCATTGCACCTTGTTCGGAAGTCCAACATCTATCTTTTCACTCTGGGGAGACTTCACGGACTTTGGTCTCAAAGAGTTTTTTTGCCTTTAACTATGGACTTTGCTTGATTTTCTTGTATATTTAGTTTATGGACGCATGCAACTTGAATAATATATTGCATTAGCATTTTCAAGAATTCTGTGTTTAGCACTTTTTTTTTCAATTGCTGTTATTTTGTTGCGCTTCACTTGACAGCAGGCTAAGGGCGAAAACGCATGGGAGGTTTTGCCTCTCTCTAAATGCACATTTCCCCCATCTGAATTCTCAAATTTATTCATCCAAGGTTTTGCCTTGGATTTGCCACTCTTTAGATGCACTTCCCCCCATCCATGTTCTCAAAACTCAACAATAAGCCCCCATGCAGCGTTCTGAGAATTCGGATGGGGAAAATGTGCATCTAACGAGTGTCAAAAATCCAAGGCAAAACCTAGGGTTGCCAGGTCCCCCTTCGCAACCGGCGGGAGATTTTGGGGGCGGAGCCTGAAGAGGGCGGGGTTTGGGGAGGGGAGGGACCTCAGTGCCATGGAGTGGAGTCCAATTGCCCAAGTGGCCATTATCTTCCAGGTGATCTGATCTCTAATGGCTGGAGATCAGTTGAATTAGCAGGAGATCTCCTGCTACTACAGTGAATTGCATAGCTACAATATATTTGGCAATGTTAACAGCTATTTTCCTGTACTGATTTTCTCATCTTTTTGATATATGTACAGAGGTGTCTGTTTTCTCCTTCACTACCTGGCAATTGGCAACCCTAGCAAAACCTCCCGTGAATAAATGGCCTTAAAAACAAGCCCCCAGGCAGAGTTTGGAGAATTCAGATGGGGAAAATGTGCATCTAGAGAGCGGCTAATCCAAGGCAAAAACCTCCTGTGCGTTTGGGCCCTGACTCTTTGGGCTGATTACCTGGAGGTTGGCCAGGGACGGATTTAAGTTTGATGAAGCCCTAAGCTATTGAAGGTAATGGGGTCCTTTATATGTCCAACTCTCCTTTGTCAACAATAAATTGTCGCTGTTTTTTGTGTTGAATAGATGTTATATGGTAATTTATAGACCTAATAGGTATCTAAAGCCATTTGCACATAACAAAATATCAAGAGTCCAGTAGCACCTTAAAGACTAACACAAATATTTTCTGGCAGGGTATGAGCTTTCGTGAGCCACAGCTCACTTCTTCAGTTCTGAAGCAAGAGCAAGAGTCCAGTAGCACCTTAAAGACTAACACAAATATTTTCTGGCGGTATGAGCGTTCGTGAGCCACAGCTCACTTCTTCAGTTCTGAATCAAGAGCAAGAGTCCAGTAGCACCTTAAAGACTAACAAAAATATTTTCTGGCAGGGTATGAGCTTTCATGAGCCTCAGCTCACTTCTTCAGTTCTGAAGAAGTGAGCTGTGGCTCACGAAAGCTCATACCCTGCCAGAAAATGTTTTTGTTAGTCTTAAAGGTGCTACGGACTCTTGCTCTTTTCTACTACTGCAGACAGACTAACACGGCGACCCACTGGGAATAACAAAACAGGTATTTTATCAAAGTAATTGTTGATTTTGAAAATGTACATCCAGTTGTTGTTTTTTCCTTTAATTTTTTTTTGGGGGGGGGCAAGAGAGCGGGGCCCTAAGCTCTAGCTCAGTGGTTCCCAACCTTTTTTTGACCAGGGACCACTAGGACTTTTTTGTTCGGCGCAGGGACCCCAAGGTCCAAAATAAAAATTCCGAGAATTTGAAAATAAACTTTAATCATAACTCTTAGTTAAACATTAAGCTTAGAATAATATTTGAATATGTTTTTTTAATAACAGAAAACTTTTAATTGAAAAGATTCGTTTATTATGGGCTTATAACTTTGTTTCGCGGACCTTAATTCAGTTCTCGCGGACCCCTGGGGGTCCATGGACCCCCGGTTGGGAACCAGTGCCAGCTGGTTTCGCGCATACGTCAACCCAGCACTGAGGTTGGCAACCCCAGGCGGCAGAGTCATGCGATCTGGAGAGGAACCAGAGTTCAGCGGGCACTCCCTTCCCTCTTCCTGGCTGCTTGGCCCGCAAACAAACCCCCCCCCCCAAAAAAGGCGATCGCAGGGGCGATTCAGTTTTTCTGTGACGCCAGCAGCGTCCCTCCCTCTCTCGGAAGCCTTTTTCTTCCGTCCCCCCCCCCCCAGCCGCGCGTTTGCGCTCGGCCACCCAGCCCCGCAGGTCGCTGCGCTCCAAGGCGCACGGGCGGGTCCAAGTTCTCTGGCGGGGGGGGGGCACCGAAACCAACCACGCGCGGGGCGAGAGGCGCTGCGGGCGAGCGGAGGGAGGCTGCCGGCTGGAAGGTACCGCGGGAGAGGCTTGGGCGCCTGGGTGGGGGACCGAGGGGGTCGGCGGGGGGGGGGAAAGTTTGGGAAGGCCCGGACGCGAAGGACGTCTGGACATTAGGGAGAATGCCGATTCTGTTGTGAATTTCCTGCATTGGGCAGGGAGGTTGGACTAGATGACCCCGGGGATCCCTTCCAACTCTGTGATTCTATATGGCTTGATTCTATGACCTTAGGCAGATGATGAGAGGGAAGGCATCTGGGCCATCTTCTGGTCGCTGGGTTGTTTTTTTTTTTTGGGGGGGGGAGGCAGTTGTGAATTTCCTGCATTGTGCAGGGGGGTTGGACTAGATGACCCCGGGGGTCCCTTCCAACTCTGTGATTCTATATGGCTCGATTCTATGACCTTAGGCAGATGATGAGAGGGAAGGCATCTTGGCCATCTTCTGGTCGCTGGGGGTTTTTTTTTGTGGGGGGGAGGCAGTTGTGAATTTCCCACATTGTGTAGGGGGTTTGGACTAGATGACCCTGGGGGTCCCTTCCAACTCTGTGATTCTATATGGCTCGATTCTATGACCTTAGGCAGATGATGAGAGGGAAGGCATCTGGGCCATCTTCTGGTCGCTGGGTTTTTTTGGGGGTGGGAGGCAGTTGTGAATTTCCTGCATTGTGCAGGGGGTTTGGACTAGATGACCCCGGGGGTCCCTTCCAACTCTGTGATTCGATATGGCTTGATTCTATGACCTTAGGCAGATGATGAGAGGGAAGGCATCTGGCCATCTTCTGGTCGCTGGGGGTGTTGCGGGGGAGGTAGTTGTGAATTTCCCGCATTGTGCAGGGAGTTGGACTAGATGACCCCTGGGATCCCTTCCAACTCTGTGATTCTATGTGGCTTGATTCTATGACCTTAGGCAGATGATGAGAGGGAAGGCATCTTGGCCATCTTCTGGGCATGGAGGGGGGGTCACTGCGTGTGTGTGTGTGTGGGGGAGATAGTTGTGAATTTCCTGCATTGTGCAGGGGGTTGGACTAGATGACCCTGGTGGTCCCTTCCACTTCCACACATGCCAAATAATGCACTTCCAATCCACTTTCAATGCACTTTGAAGCTGGATTTGATGGTGTGAAATGGCAAAATCCACTTGCAAATGATCATTCAAGTGCATTGAAAGTGAACTGAAGGTGCATTATTCGGCATGTGTGAAAGTGCTACATGATTCTATGACATCCATGGGGGGTTTGGCCTTGGATTTGCCGCTCTCTAGATGCACATTTTTCTCATCCAAATTCTCAAAACTCAACAATAAGCCCCCATGCAGAGTTTTGAGAATTTGGATGGGGAAAATGTGTATCCAGAGAGCAGCAAATCCAAGGCAAACCCTCCCATGCATAAAAGCCTGGGCCTCCAGGCTCAGGGAAGAAAGGAAAGAAGAAGAAGAAGAAGAGTTTTTATATGCCGGCTTTCTCTACCACTTAAGGAAGAATCAAACCAGCATAAAATCACCTTCCTTTTCCCTTCCTGCAACAGACACCCTGTGAGGTAGGTGAGGCTGAGAGAGTTCGGAGAGAACTGTGACTAGCCCAAGGTCACCCAAGGACTGACAGGGGCTTCCTGTGAAGCAGTTGGAAAAAGGGGGTAGTGGGGGGCCCGTGTCTGGGGAGCACAGGGCTTCTCCCAAAGAGCAGATGCGTCCTTTCCCGCTTCACCTCAAGTCCCAAAGCGCCTTAAACCTTGACACACCTGTAAAGGGGGCAAGAGCATCTTTTAAACCGCCTCTGGTTTCTCGGTTTCACACGCAAGATTACAATTGATTTGTGCGGGGAGAAATACTATGCTGCGTCTCCAGGAATATGCTGGAGGTGGCTTACCAAATAAATATCAATAAAAAGAAAACAATGGGAGATAATAATTGAAATTGCATAAGAAGACCGTTATACAGGCCACCCGCAGCCCAAAATAACAGATTCCGGGGTAAAATAGTTTTTAGAAGATCAGCCCCTTCATTAAAACAGGGAGGTTTGTACAGGGTAACTATCAACCCTGTTTTGAATGCGCAGGCACTACCATGGATAACCATGCACCACTGGTGTGCATGCAGTGAAAATATGTGTGCGCATTTGCAAAAAGGGGAATTCCAGAGGGACCATGAGGCTTTCGCAGCAGAAAACGACGACAGAATCTTGTGGCATCTTAAAGTCTAGCATAACACATAGTTAAATTGTGGAACTCCCTGGCCCAGGATGTGGTGATGGCTGCCAGGCTTGAAGCGGGGAGTGGACATGTTCATGGAGGAGAGGACTATCCATGGCTGCTAGTCACAATGAATACTAGTAGTGATGCATACCTATTCAGGATCAGAGGAGCATGCTTCTTATATTAGGTGCTGTGGAACACAGGCAGGATAATGCTGCTGCAGTCATCTTGTTTGTGGACTTCCTAGAGGCATCTGGTTGAACAGACTGCTGGATTTGATGGGCCTTGGTCTGATCCAGCAGGGTTTTTCTGATGTTCTTAAATGTAGTACAGCACAAAGTTTCATGGCATGGACTTCCTCAGACACAAAAGCTCTGTTAGCAGTTTGCAGCGAACGCACATAAAATCTGTGTGCAGTGTACACTTGATTGCTCTTTATACATGTTTGGAGTAATTCTCATGTTATGTTCAGCTGAACTTGGGACTGAAACCCCACCTTTATGGTCCCTGGTTTCATTTGTAAAGTGAGCACATATCGGTTCGTTTTCTGCAAACATATGTACATGCAGGTTGTACCTGCGTTCAGTGTCACAGGTGAACAGGGGTGAAGTGGTAGCTTGAACAAATAGAGATATGTGTACACCCTGGCTAGAAAGAAAACAAAATTTAAAACATTTATTTTTTACAAAATGATAAAAAGTCTAACAGTGCATGGGATGGCCACAGGTGTTCCATAGGAGTCCACGGAACACAGATGAATATATAGAATCTGATCAATAGGTGCCAGGAGATCAGCAGCATAAATAAGTGCTTTGTATTGGGGATCCATAGAATCGCTTCAGCAAAAGGAATCTGGAACGCTGCGGCACCTTAGCAGAATTGATTCCAGCGTCAGCTTTCGTGAGCCAGAGGAATTCATTCTGTTAGACCTGGGTCTTTTACGCGTGGCTGTTTCACTCGCCGTCACCCCTCCGACGAACTCGGGTCTTCGTTTGGATTATGCATTCAGTTTCCGAACCTCAGAGGTGTGTTTTGCCTGCACCTGTTTTATCTCGGATATTAAAACACAAAGACCCGAAGTTGTCGGGGGTGGGTGGGTGACGGCGAGGGAAACAGCCATGCGTAAAAGACCTAGATGGTCTCACTATACTCCTGTTTTATTTTGCTGCTGCGGACGAACACAGCTACCTATATGGAATTTTCGCCGCAGGTGATTGACGTATTTTGAATCCTTGCTCAGGAGTTCATTTTTATCATGGCTTTAAAAAACACACACACACCAAAAAAAATAATAAAAAACCAACAACCTGTGGACGTGTGCAGTTGAAGACAAGACCCTGGGCTTAGATAGCTCTGGATCTGATTCTGCAAGTCAATTTTTATATTCTTACAACATGTGTTTATATTCTTACAACATAGTTATTGTGTGTGGTGTGTTTTTTTTTTAAACCAAAGCTGGCGTTGCAAAAGTGGCGAACCGTGCCATCCTCCGTTACCAATCCGAATCTCTTTGACGCAGATCTCACCTTGGCTCTTTGAGGCTCCCACCGCCTCAATTCCCCCTCTCCTTCCTGCAATAATACTCAGCCTTGCATGGTTGTTGTAAGGATGACGGCATGAAAATGCCCTGTCTAAATGCTGAGTATTCTACAAATCCTATGGGGTGTTCAGCAGTCAGAGATGTTGCTTTCGATCCTGGCTGAATCCCGGCTGAAACGGAATAAAGGAGGCTGACGCGACCGTGCGTTTTCGCCAACAGTTTTTCCAGGGGTGGCCCCCACCCTGGAAAATGGTTTACCAGAGGAGGCTTCCAAAGCACCTTTCCCGATGAGATGCCAAATTGTCTGAAACAATCTTGTTTCGACTGGCACCGGGTGGCTGATTTCGACGGATAATATCTGGCGGGCACTCCAGGAGTTTTTGCTGGTTCTGGTCCTATGGGGCTTTTGGGGGCCAACTAATCTGGCCAGTTCCTGGCGGGGTTGAAGTTCTGCCAGATCTGCACATTGGTTTTATTGCTATTTCTGAGTATCGTTGAAAGCGGCTTCAAGTGCAGTTAGAAGCAGGGCAGAAACATTTCAAATAAATACGCGAGTTCAGACCAATCTTTACCCCCAACCAGGAATATGAAATGTACTTTTTGTTTGTGTTGTGTGTTTTTTTGTTAAAGTATATTCTTCTTTCTATTTCCTCCTTTTCTTTCTCTTCGATAAGAGCGTCATTTAAAAAATCAAAACAGCAGCCCTGCTGGTGACGCCAATGAAGCAATCCACCGTAGGTTGAAGGGAACCCACGTTTGGCCCAGTTTAAGACCAACTCTGTAGTGATTGACGGAGGGGGGGGGGGAACAAGACAGCTGTTTTGATTTGTGAGATTGAAAAGGACCATTAAAGGGCTAGGTGAAAGCCACAACCTTTGCACTCTGGTGCAAGCATACAGTGGAGATTTTCAATCGTCCTTTTTTTCTCTTGGCATCAGGATTGCATCAGAAAGTTGTTTCTTTTCCCGCTGTGTATGTGTGTATTTATTTTTCCAGGGCTGTGGGTACCTCCCGCTTTTTTAAAAGTCCTCAAATCATCCAGATTCGGTACAGAGAAAGACTGGATTCTGCCGCTTGTGTAAATTATGCAGTCTTGTCCGTGTTTTTTTCTGAATTTATTCTGCTTCTGCACCCGCTTCGGTTGCGTTAAAGAGGTAACCAAAACAAAAAGTGCCCAAGCCCAGACTGTTAACTGAAAGAATGTCACAATTCACTCTGTACTGTATTACAAAGCCACAAACAGCAGACATTCAGAAAACCTTACATGTAGAACAGAAATTCAAAATACAGTTTTTTTTACATGCAGAATAGAATTTTAAGTCTTTTATGCAGGGCAAACAAAAAAAAATCTTGCATGCAGGAAATAAATCAAAACCCGTTCAGTCTTGCATGCAGCTAAAGTGATATGAAGAAGTCCTGAAGGTATATGACCACTGGAAGACATATTCAGCCATACGTCTGGATTTGGAGATTTCCTAAGGCATTTCCCACAAATTTGTAAGCCTAGCTTAGTAGTCATAAGAATTAGAAACGTGTATGTGTGTGTTTTAAGGTGAGATTCTCTGTGTGGAATTCTGCGCCCTATACATCTCCGTCAGTTTTTGCTTTTCTTACGTGCCCTCCACTTATCACTGCAGTTACATCTAAGGGGCAAACCCTAGCAAGTTACCTTTTTCAAAAGACAGAGTAAAATTTCCATCAAAACAACTTAGTAATAAATGAAATGGATGCTGTAATTGCATTAGTAATTGTCAGTGTGGGCTTCGAGAGAAAAATAGAGCACAGCGTACTGGACGTGGAAAAGAGACGCTGCAGTCTAAATTTTTATTCAGAGTTGATTTAGTGGTGCCTCCTTCAATACGGTACAGTCCTTCTCATTAAACTTCACCTTCTTGGTTTATTTGCGGGGGAACGGGTGGCTTGGTTTAAAGGATGTTCAAATTAGCCAGAGTAATGGTTAAGCTTTAATGTGGCATGAGGGTGCTTTCAGAGCATGGCTACACACAATCTCAGGTGGTACAGTTGTGAGAGTAGACTGTACCACACTGGAATACTTTGTCCTACCTCACAGGGCTGTTGGGGAGACAAAGGGTATATTGTCACTACCGCCCTCAGGTGTGGTATGAGTGAAATACTACTTATTTATTATTAAAGTAGAGTACAAGCTGTGCTTTTCTTTGTTTGTTTTTAAATTACTTTTTATTATTTTTTCCATAATAACACAATCCATCTTATTCGGTATTTCATAAAGCTTATCATTCCATATGTTAGTAAGTAGCAATATATAGCTTAATGTATACCTTCAATGTTAAATATTTTAGGGTTAACTATGTTAATAGTTTGGACTCCCCCCCCAGCTTCCTCTAACTTATTCATACTCTAGTCCCTCCTTTATATTGAATATTATCTATTCTTACTAGACTAGTATATAATTATTTATAATTTTCTATTTATTCCTAATGTCCATTATATACCCATTGTCTTATATAACCTAATCACTAATATTATCAATTAAAATTAAAAACTTTTTTAAAAATGCTAATAGGTTACATAATAATTTCCCCAAAAAAGGATAGATCTATAAATTCTTTACATTAATAAGCAAATTAAAAACTCATTGTGTGCTTTTCTTTGTAATAGGTAAGAACAGGGGGGTGGGAAATCAAAAGGATATAATTGTCATTTTTTCCTCTCAGGAAACTACAGTTCTGTGAGATGGGGATTTCTAGCAGAGAATGCTGAGCCCCATCAAACTACAATTCCCAGAGTTAAAGGGGCACAAAAGGTGGTATAATCAGAGATTATTGGGATAAAGATTTTGCGGGTTACTTATACTATGACAGATTATGCATTCCCAGACAGGGAATATTAGTGTTAAAAATAGCCAAGAGATCATCAAGAAGTGAGAACGTTTTTTTTTAATGACCCAGTATTTCTTCCAGCAGCTGCCAAACCTCCAAGATAACCTTAGGTAACAGATGTTTAAACCTTGCTGGGTATGATTTCGGGAAGTTGCAGTGTTAGAAAGGAAATTAATGTGGTTTATTAGCCTGCGAGAATTTATAGTTCAGAGAAAGAACGTCCCTTCATCCATGAGTCATTTTCTGGAAAGCATGAGAGCAGGAATTTGGTGCAAAGGTCTGACGAACGAAGAAAACATGTTTCCATTGCTATGATTAGACTACTGAAGCTATTGTAGGAATATTTGGTGTTTAGTCTGATGATTAACTACGATTGAAAATAAGCGAGTCTGCTTTTTAAACGGCTTTGAAACTAATGTAAGTTTGTAGTTTGGATATGCCCCAAGTATTTCTTGATAACTTTCTAACTATGCTCACGGAGCCCCGTCCGGCAAATTTAGGCTGCATTTCACAACTGATTAACATTGGTGCGTAGCGATAAGCGATTTGCTGGCCAAAGCAAAGCATCCCATTGGGATTTGTGGTGGGAGTCCCTCACGATGCCTTAATTGTCCTACTAGATATTCAGCAACTCTCTACCCAAAAACGGGAACTGATTTCAATACTGTATACTGGCAGCAACATTTCTGATGGCCTCGTACTGGAAAAAAGCAAAGATGCCTTCTACTGGGCAGTGGCATGAGAAGGTGTGGAACCTTTCAATTTCAGATAAGATATCACAACTCAAAGTAGCAAATAACTTATCTTATTCTGCAAAATATTGTCGAAGGCTTTCACGGTCAGAGTTCATTGGTTCTTGTAGGTTATCCGGGCTGTGTAACCGTGCAAACTTTTTAAATAGACGGCTGCCTTTTCTAGAATATGTGGAGAGGGGGGCATCACGCCGTCAACGGTGTCCACAAAACTATCGTATGATTTTGACTTATTAAGTTCTGCTAAGTGGTATTTTTTTTCTGTTAAAAGCACTGATGTATAATGTTGGAATAAAGTATAATATTGGAACATACTTTGGAACCAAGTGCTGAAACCTATCTTGACTGTGCAATGATGTTTAATGTATTGCTGTTGTATTTTTATTTTTGTTGTTGTCGTCGTCATCAACTAAACTCAAAATGAAGAGTTAAAAAAAAAAGACAGCATGTTCTAAAAACAGTCAGTCAGATGGCCGGCAGCTTGGGCCCCTAATTCACCAGCGTGGTGGAGTGGTTAAGAGCGGTGGTTTGGAGCGTTGGACTCTGATCTGGAGAACCGGGTTCGATTCCCCACTCCTCCACATGAGCGGCGGAGGCTAATCTGGTGAACTGGATTGGTTTCCCCGCTCCTACACGCGAAGCCAGCTGGCTGACCTTGGCTAGTCACGCTCTCTCAGCCCCACCTACCTCCCAGGGTGTCTGTTGTTAGGAGGGGAAGGGGAAGGTGACTGTGAGCCGGTTTGATTCTGCCTTAAGTGGTAGAGAAAGTCGGCATATAAAAACCAATTCTTCTTCTTCTTCTTCTTCTTCTTCTTCTTCTTCTTCTTCTTCTTCTCTCAAAACTGTGACAAATTAAACAGCTCCAATGCTTAAGAGCAGCTTCAATCGCAGCCTGCATTTAGGGTTGCCAACAGACCCGGAGAAAATGTTCTGCCCCTTAAATGGAGGCATAATGGAATGTTTTCGGTTTACTGGTATGCCACGGAAAGCATCACCTGCCCATTCCCACACATTAAGCCTCTCGTGAAAGGGGGCAAGGCATTTTTTCCGTGGGCCCGTTGGCAGCCGTCAGTGCGTTTGGAAAGCGGAGGCATCAGCAGAGAGACGTGACCAGGAGGGGACAATTTTGCAGAACCGGTTGCTTTCTTCGAAGGAGGAAAGGGATATCGGGCTAGTGGGTTTTGCGAACAGAAGCAAAATGTGGTGGGAGGCTCAAGCTAAAAAAAAAAAAGTTAAATCGGAAACTTGGGCAGGAAACAGCACTTTTCAGTGGGTGGTAAGAAGTACAAATCTTACCACATTCTGCACTTAATTATGTAAAAGACATTGCTCGTACATTCCAGGATTCAAAATCTGACTCACTTGCACTGCTTGAACTTGGCATGAATCTCTCCTTACCTACGCGTTTTGTTTACCTCGTGCCTAGTAAAGCATCGGTCTTCTGCTGATCTGCTGAAATCCAAAAGTGGGTCACACCTTGACCTACGGCAGCTTGCACCAGCCTGTATCACTATTTATTTTGGAGGGGTCTTTTGATAAGAAGAAGAAGAGTTGGTTTTTATATGCCGTCTTTCTCTACCGCTTAAGGAAGAATCCAACCGGCTTACAATCGCCTTCCCTTCTCCGTCTCACAACAGACACACTGTGCGGTAGGTGAGGCTGAGAGCTCTAAGAGAACTGTAACTACCTAAGGTCACCCAGGTGGCTTCTTGTTCAGGAGTAGGGAAACTAACCCGGTTCACCAGATTAGCATCCACCGCTCATGTGGAGGAGTGGGGAATCAAACCTGGTTCTCCAGATTAGAGTCCACCGCTCCTAACCACCATTCTTAACCAAGCTGGGGTAGAAAGACAGGAGGAGTCTAGAGTACAGTTGCCAGGTGCCCGGTGGTGGCGGGCAAACCCCCGGCAATTTGCCCCTTTGCCCGCCACCCAGCTGACGGGCGGCGGGCAAACGTGCATGCGCGTACACGCCACTGCAGGTCACTTCTGGTTTACAACCGGAAGTCCCACCTCAAACTCTAGTTTGAGTGGCATAAGGCCCCTCGTGAGGCAACCCTACTCTAGACTCCTCCTGTCTTTCTACCTAAAACTAAGAGTTTGAGTGGCATAAGGCCTCTCGCGAGGTGGGACTCCTGTTTGTAAACAGGAAGTGACGCGCATGTGCCTTAAAAGTCTCCTGCCGGAGGAGAGGTAGGACCTGGCAACCCTAGTCTAGAGGCAAAATATGGCTGTAAAGGAAATGGGAAGCATCTGTTGTGAGAAAAGCCTTATATGCAAGAAAAATAGCACACTATGCCAGGGGTGTCAAACTCAATTGTTATGAGGGCCGGATATGACATAGATGTCACTTGGTTGGGCCGGGCCATACCTCCCAGCCCAGATTGGGAGCAGGGGGTGGCTTGCTTGCGGGATAAGAGCCCTCAAGGGGCCGGATCCAGCCCCTCGAGCCTTATATTTGACACCCCTGTCCTATACTCCAGTCTAAGAACATTGAAACCAATGTCCTTAGACTGGCATAATTCTGCATAGGATTGCCCTGTAATTTCCTTCCCATCAGCCAGAAGATGGCATCCTCCTTTTTGAACCAGAAGATGCTAAACTGGAGGAGAGGATACAGGAACACATAAAGCTGCCATATACTGAATCAGACCAACAGTCCATCAGGTTCAGTAGTATCTACTCAGACGGGTGGCTGCTGTCCAAGGTCTCAGGCAGAGGTCTTTAACATCACCTGGTACTTGATTGAACTGGAAATGCCAGAGATTGAACCAGGGGTCTTGTAAATGCCAAGCAGATCCTCTACCACTAAGTTGCTTTGGATGCCCATTGGGGAGAAAGGCAGGCTATGAATGCAGTAAAATAAATAACTCTTTCTTTCTGTCTGTCTGTCTGTCTGTCTGTCTTTCTCCCCTGTTCTTAGACCGAGGTCTTGAACAATAAAACCATAAAACTTAAATAAGACCATCTCTAAAATCACCTCCCTTCGTCTCTTCTCTGCAGCCTCCAAAAAACGAGCAACAAAATATGCTGAGGGTCCGAGTCCTCTAAGAGGAACTGAATCTTTTGCTCTAAAGTTGCTCGAGAAGATGTGGACCGTTTGTTAAAACATGGTATAATCCATTTTAGCCTAAGTTGGTATATGTAAGGACAATGCAAAAGGATATGTACCAAGGAGTCCACCGACTGAAGAGGGCAGGGACACAGCCGGTCTGAAAAGGGGATCTTTAGCATACGGCCCAGCAAAACCATTGAAAAAGGGCAATAAAATAAATAAGAGGTAGCCATATTGTGGGTTTGTGAATTAAAGGATTCGTCAGCCTGCTTGCGACTGCTGGGCTTTATGCTTTAGTTGCTTGCAAGGCCCATAGATTTGCATAGTCATTTCCACAGCTGAAGAAGGGTGTGGTGCAGTATTTTCAAAGGGCTTTGTTCAGATGACCAAAAGCAGCTGCTGGGGGAAATAAAGGTTTGCTAGATAGTCCTCCAACTCACAGTGGTTCAAAAATTAATACATTCTTGGCTTATTCTCTGTTTCCTTGATTCTGGCCCTTCAGTCTTTTCTTGTTGTTTCTGGAAATCATATATTGGCTAGTGCCTGTGAAGTCACTAATGATGAGCAATTCACTTCATACTTCTGATGCCATTTTTAAAAGTTCATTGCTTACATCTTTTTTACATTTGTATAATTGTGTGGTTTTAATTCTATTGTTATAGAAGAATTTAGGAGTTGGATTTTAAACACAAACAAGTCTGCTGCCTTACTATGTTTTATGACTTTTAAGTGATTTTAGAGGATGTTACCTGCCCTGAGCCCGGTCTTATTGGGAATGAGGGCGGGCCATAAATAAAAAAACAAATAAATAATTTTTATTGTTTACTGTTAATGCCTTCCTGTTCTATATTTGTGAAGGGATAGGGGTTATAATAACCCTAGATTAAGACAGATTAAGCCCTCAGGCTGGCTCAATCTCATCAGATCATTAATTTTGGTAGGGAGAAATCAGTTGTGGGAGATGAGTAGGGAGGTTATCTTTCCTTGCTGCCATCCCTTACCGCTTAATGACTCTTTCGTTTTTAATATGGTGACCCGTGGTTTGTAAGGTATGTATCCCTTCCCCCCAACACTGCAGTGAACACCTCTTATGATGTTTTTTTTATAGGAGTAAACTCTCTTGTCCTGCCCTCCCATACTGGGGTGAGGCCGTGGCTCAGTGGTAGAGCATCTGCTCGGCATGCAGAAGGCCCCAGGTTCAATCCTCGGCACCTCCAATTAAAGGGGCTAGGCAAGTTGGTGACGCGAAAGACCTCTACCTGGTAGAAGACCATATGTGTTCAAAGTTGTCCTCAGCAAGAACATTAAAAAATGCACGCAAAAATCCAAAGTTACCACAGCAAGATTATACCCAGCAGTAAAATCCACCGCTAAATGCTGCGTCCAGCTGATTGCAGGACACATGAAGTCTGAGAAAGGGGCATCCCCCCGTGGTTGCTTCTGCTGGCGAAAACAGCATAGGAAGGAAGCCTTTCCTTTCCCCTTTCAGTGATCGGAGCAGTGGAGCATTTTCTTAAGTGAGCCCTCCTATGTACGTGAGAGAGTGAGTCAGGTTTGGGGAAATCCCCCAGTTGACGTGTCACTTGTATCGTTTAGCTGGGCCCGGAGAGAAGGCATGTCTAATTCCTCCCCCTCCCCAAACTGAAGTGCTTCAACTAGCTGATCTGGTTATATGTGGGCAGGTCAGATTTTTTTTTTTTAAAAAAAACATGGCCATTTACTTGTCTGGACTGTACAACTTTAATCCATCTTGGTTGGCGGAAGGGACACTTACTGAATCTGCAAATTGTGTTGCAGCAGAATTGCTTCTTCCTCCATTAGCCACCTGACTGTATTCGTGAATCACAAAAGTAAGTAGCACTGGTTTCTCAGCAGTTTGGGGGTAGGTCTATACCCACATAGTCGGAAGGTTTGTGATGAGACAGAAGTCATTTATGCATGGGTGCTTTCACTCACGTTTGCCTCTGGTCTGTCTCGGTTGTTCCTTGGAGTTATGCATGAGTTTTCCCTCCATTAGAGATGGCCTTGCTGCCAGCTCTCACAAATCCCGGAACTTCCTGTTCCTCTGTTAACCCGACTCTTCCATCTTCCCTGAGCAAAGCCCGGGTTAAATCCCCATGCATAAGGCAAAGTATGGGGCATGCAAGCTTGGTTTCTCTCACAGCCAATTACAAAGCAGCATGTAAACAGGTGGCAATTCAAATTCTTCCTGCATCCTGGGAGCTCTTTCTGAGCAGAAGAAAGGCTTTTTAAAACCGAGGCTTGGATTTCTCCCCCCCCCCTTTCAGATTTCTCCATTTTTTGTCTTTGTTCTTAAAATGTTTTTTTATGCCGCAAGTGGGGTTTTTTGGGGGGGGGGGATTTTCTCTCACAGTAAGCTCTACAAAGTCAGCCAGTTACAAAGCAGCATTTCAAGGGGTGGGGACTTGATTCGATCTTGGAGACTGGTGGTGCAAAGATTCCCAACCGGAAAGTATGGGTCCAGCGAGCAACGAACCTCAGGTAAAACTCCCATGCGTAAACGACCATAGTCTGGGAGCTGTGTGTGTTTAGGGAAAGATCTGGGTATAAATATCTTCACCTAATATGGTATCTCTGATCTGTGGGAAGTGGGCATAGCCTGGCTTCGAAAAATGTAAAATGAGTTTATAATCTGAGTTGGAGCCTTTTCTTGTAAGCCCAGCTGGTTAGTTTCTCTTCATTCATTTGTTTTATCCCCCACCTTTCTCCCCACTGGGGACCCAGAGCGGCGGGGGTGGAGGCGTCACCCCCTGGACAACCAGTTTGTAAGAAACATCCAACATGCATTCACTTTGTAAATGAAACCTGGTACCAGTACTTTGAAAAATGTGTGGTTGAAATCATATGTACACGTATTAAATGCAACATGAGAATTACGTGATGCACATATAAAGAAAAATCAAGTGTACCCTGTACACAGATCGTATGTGTGTTTGCTGTAACTTGTGAATAGGGCTACTGATTCAAACCATTGGTTTATCAAGCTCAGTATTGTCTACTCTGACCAGTTACAGCTTTCCAGGATCTCAAGCAGAGATCTTGCATATTGCCTACTGTCTGATCCTTTTAAAGTGGACATGCTGGGGATTGAACCCGGGACCTTCTTCATGCCAAGCAGATGCTGCAGCAAAAGGCCACAGTCCCACTTCAGGTGTGCTGTACGATGTACATGGCATCATCTTTTGCCTTAGAGTCACAGAAGATCTAAGGAATTGCAAGTGTTGCTTCTGTGGTTGTAAATTGCAGGGATTCTTTATTTAGAAATTAATGCCCTGCTTTTCTCCCCATTGGGAACCCAAAGTGGTTTATCTTTTTCTCCCGTCCTCCAATTTATCTGCATAACCCTGCGAGGAAGGTTTGGCTGAGACAGGCACTGGCCCAAGGTGGTCCAGCAAGCTTTCATGGCAGAGTGAAGATTCGAACCTGAGCTTTATGCATTCCTCGTTGTCTGTGCTTGGATCTGCTGAAAATGCTGTGCGCCCCCTGATCCACGCAAGTTCTTTAAAGACATATCATGGCAGTTTTGGCGGTTACGAGATGTACCAAAAAGAGACGCACGAGTTATTGTCTCCCACCTTCCACACTTCTGACGTGACGTCCAAGTTGGTGACTTGCATCGTTCCTTTGTGGAGGAGGTGCATGAGAAAGGTGTGCTCCCGAAATTTGAGAGATGTGAGTTACTGCTTTGGACATTGCCTCAGAAGCTTGGAAAGGTGCGCGTGTCATCTCTGCATTTTCTTTCTCGTACTGCCACCACGTGCTTAACCATTTACAAATGAAGTAGTTAAAGGGTAAAGCTGAAAGACCCTTGAATTCCTAGGTTTTTGTCTAAGGGCAACCACCCTGAGGTGTACAAGTTCCTTATAACAAACTGTAGTCCTCGCCCAACCACTTCCTCCTGACTCACTCCGGCCATGCGGTTGTGTTACCTCTCTAGTCATTTATGTTAAGGCCTGCTACTTATTAGTTGAGAACCAGTGGAGATGTCTCTTTTCTTGTGGGGCACAGTGGGAAAGAGTATACTGAATCTGCAAATTGCTGTGCCGCAACATGGGAATTAGTCATTTAACCATATTAGTACGTAGTGAAAGTAGCACATTTTAACTGAGATGAGGTTGCTTAGGAGTACAGCAAGCCACAGGCAAGTAAAAGAGGTGAAAAATGCAGTTAGGGCCCAAACATGGGTTGTGTGTATGTGTGTATATCGGTACACTTTACCAGGCCTTTGGTAGGTGGTGGTGGTGGCAGCGGCCAGAGCTTTATATCCATTCCTGTGATATTATCTACTTGTGTCAACTCAACAATAAAATAGACATTTTTCTTTCATGACTCTTGACATTGTGTGTGTGTTACGCTGTACTAATTTTTTAATTTACTGTGTTTATAGTCCGCTTTTCTCCCTGATACTCAAGGGGAATTACACAGTGTAAGTCAACTCAACAGGATGAATAATCTAAACCAAGCAATAAACGAGGAATAAGATTATAGACATCTGAAATGGGTTTGTAATAGATCCCGAGAAATGAGACAGGAACCCCTTATCGCTGTCTACCCACAAAAGAGTGAGAGTTGATAGTTCTGTGGTGGTGTGGGAGGATCAGAAAACATTTATCTGGATGGCATCAAATGCAGTGACCTCATGAAGAGGGTGCACCATGCCGGAGTAATGCTGTCGGAGAGGACAGGAGCCCCAATTCAGTGATAATGTCTTGTTTTATGCAGGCTGCCTCAAAAGCCAGGCTAGAAATAAAAACTGAATAATAAGAACTGAATAATAAAATGCATAATATTTTGTTTGTATAAGCACATTCTTTGATTAGGGAAAATGGATTCCTTCTCTGTCTCTAGGTTTTTCTATAGCCGCTTGTTTGATTTATATAGCCAGCATGATGTAGTGGTTGAGAGTGGTGGTTTGGTGGTTTCTCCTGATCTGGAGAACCGGGTTTGATTCCCCACTCCTCCACATGAGCGGTGCACTCTAATCTGGAGAACCAGGTTGGTTTCCCCACTCCTCCACACGAAGCCTGCTGGGTGACCTTGGGCTAGTCACAGTTCTCTCCAAACTCTCTCAGCCCCACCTGCCTCACAAGGTGTCTGTTGTGGGGAGGGGAAGGCGACTGTAAGCTGCTTTGAGACTCCTTCAAGGTAGAGAAAAATTGGGGTATAAAAACCAATTCTTCTTCTTCTTGAAGTGAATATCTGATTTCAGTTTTCAAAGAAGACTCTGGCATTTGCCCTTTGGGCTTTTCCAGAGAGGATGTTATTGCGAGAGATGCTTGGTGCTTCAGGATCGAGTTAACAGAGACGGAGACACTGAGAATTGTTTTGCCCGTGTAACATAGGGGAGCTGGACACCATTGAGCATGTATTTTTTAGATGTCCCCCCTACAAGTCAGCCCGCTTCAGTATTATTGACCCTTTGATTAGGGAAATGGGCTCTGGTGATGAGGGTGAATGGACCATAAGGTTTCTGCTGGGAGACAGCTCCCCAATCTTGCACCCAGGTTGCAAAATATTGTGCAGTAGCAATGAAGCTACATTGCCTTAATGTACGTCCTTAACCTGGAAATGTAAAATTGGGTGATTCCTAATTTTGTTGGCCTTGGTTGTAAACATCTACTCTGTATGGTCAGTTTCTGTGTTATCTGTTTTATCTGGCATAAAAAAGGTAAAGGTCCCCTGTGCAAGCACCGGGTCATTCCTGACCCATGGGGTGACGTCACATCCCAACGTTTACTAGACAGACTGTGTTTACGGGGTGGTTTGCCAGTGCCTTCCCCAGTCATCTTCCCTTTACCCCCAGCAAGCTGGGTACTCATTTTACCGACCTCGGCAGGATGGAAGGCTGAGTCAACGTTGAGCCGGCTACCTGAAACCGACTTCCGTCGGGATCAAACTCAGGTCGTGAGCAGAGCTTGGACTGCAGCTTACCACTCTGCGCCACAGGGCTTGGTTGTAAACATCTACTCTATATGGTCAGTTTCTGTTTTACCTGTTTTATCTGGCATACTAGCCACAAATAAAATTTATTTATTTATTTATTCACTGAGAATTGTTGGATAGATGAAATGAAATTGAAATAAATCAGTAGGCTCTTTCTAACAACCTTATCTAGTCCGTGCTTGTTTGGATAGTCTATGAAACAACAGGGTCCGTGTACTGTTGTATCCAGTTTGTATTTATTTTCTGATTTGCCTCTGATTTAGTAAGCACAGCTTAAAGCAAACAGAACGTATACTCTTTAGATGCCACTGTAACTTCCTCCTCTTGCATCTATTTCAGGATTTTTAAAGACTGTAGAATCTCATGGTTGTATGTGCCTCTGCAAAGCCCCCCATCTCAAACCGGTTTAGAATTGGCATAGTCCATCATTTATTTATTTATTCATTCATTCATTTATGCCCCGCCTTTCTCCCAGTGAGGACCCAAAGTGGCTCAAATCGTCCTCCTCTCCTCCATTTTAGCCTCACAGCAACCCTGTGAGGTAGGTTAGGCTGAGAGTGTGGGACTGGCCCAAGGGCAGCCAGTGAGCTTTCATGGCAGAGCAGAGATTCAAACCTGAATCTCCCAAATCCTACTCTGATGCTGTGACCGCTACACCACACTGCCTCTCGGCATTTGCTCCATTGTGAGCTATGGCGCGATTTGGCCGCTTATGTGAGTTAAGCTGAATATTGCATGTTTTGAGGGGCCAGCAGCAGCAGCATGGGGGGGAAACCAGAGGGGGGAAAGTGGAGCTGGAGACAGAAGCGTGGGAAAAACGGGGGCCGGCAGGAGAAATGGGATTTTCCTTTCCTGCAAGTCCTCGCAGGTTCCCTTCTTGCCTTCTTTGATTCAGAGCACGTCTACACAAAAGCAAGAGTTTCGGTCCAGCTCCGTCTCACCCTCTTTCCCCAGCCTCCATCCCACGCAGCTTTTCTCCGTTCAGGTAACATGATCCCCAGCGAAACCTTCCTCTTTCCCCTTTCTGCGTCTTAAAAGGGACCCTCCTTAATTTTTCACTGGCAGAAAAGCCGGTTGGCTGCAACCAACACCGCATAAACGTGGTGAGATCAGCATGACTTGGCTGTGATTTAGAGAGTATCTATCTCCCCATCCTTCTTCCTTGCTTGAGGAGAGGGTGGGTTAGAGAGGCTGACTACCGGGAAGCTGTCTGGTGGCTTTAAGGTTTTTCTGGAAGAAGGGAGTTGACTCCTCTTCCTGTGTCAGGAAATCACCCGCTCCTGGTGAGTAACAGGCATTATCCACTCCTCCACCTAGGAGGCTGACCTTTCCTTAGGCGTGTGAGTAAACGGAAACTCTGCCTTGACGTAGATGGTCTCCCATGCTTCGTGAGTGGCAGCCTTCCAGTTCAGACTGGTGCCGGCTGCAAAGAGGGAAGCCAGAGGAGGGGCAGTGACTGAGTCCTCCAGCTGAAGGCCTTGGACGCTACCAGTGCTGTTCAGACCATTGGTCCTTCAAGGTCAGTGTTGTCTACTCGGAGTGGCAGCAGCTCTCCAGGGTCTGAGGTGGAGGACTTTCACGTCACCTACCACCTGATACTTTTCGATGGAGATGCCAGGGATTGAGCCTGGTACCTTCGGCATGCTAAGCAGGGCTAGGGTTGCCGACCTCCAGGTACTTAAGCAGAAAAACAACACCTGCGCTCGAATGCAGAGTTTGCAGAGCAATACACAATATTTCCTAGAAGGAGTTATTCCTTAGAAAATGAATCCTTAGAAACAAAACATCATAACAGTACAAGTGTCCACAAAACAAACCGTTGTAATAATATCTAAGCGTGGCACAAATGAAGAACAGTAAGCAAAAAATACTATACAAACACTTTTCCTTGGGTAAACAGAATCCTTCAATGGTGTAATTTTAAAGTAAAGGTCCAAAGTCCCAATGGGTTAATTCACCCTTTGAAAGTCCAATAAGAAAGAAATGATTTCCAAACTGGTTACGTCACCATATACGTTGTGTATTGCTCTGCAAACGCTGCATTCGAGCTCAGGTGCTGTTTTTCTGCTTCACTAACGTTTGTTCAGCACACGTATCTATTACTCAGTTCTAACCTCCAGGTACTAGCTGGAGATCTCCCACTATTACAACTGATCTTCAGCCGATAGCGATCTGTTCCCCTGGAGAAAACGGTCGCTTTGGTGATTGGACTCTATGGCATTAAAGTCCTTCCCCTCCCCAAACCCTGCCCTCCTCAGGCTCCACCTCCAAAGACTCCCGCTGGTGGCGAAGAGAGACCTGGCAACCCTAAGAAGGGCCCCACTTTCTGGGTTTTTGAAGGGGTTGCAGGAACAGGGAGGAATGCAGGAAAACTTTGTGTTCTATGTACGGAATAGTTGGATGTATGCCAATAAATATATATTTTCTGGGTCCCCAAACTTGTAGAGTCTTGGACCCTTGTGGAGTTTTGTGCAAGGGTGAGTGGGCATTACCACTAGGGTTGCCAACCTCCAGGTACTAGCTGGAGATCTCCTGCTATTACAACTGATCTCCAGAGATCAGTTCACCTGGAGAAAATGGCTTTGGCAATTGAACTCTATGGCATTGAAGTCCCTCCCCAAACCCCGCCCTCATCAGGCTCCGCCCCAAAAATCTCCAGGTTTTTCCCGACCCGGAACTGGCAACCCTAATTGCCACAGAATGGCTGCCACGGGAGGCTATTTTAAAAAGCTGGGAAGTCCCAAGTCAAACATTGTTCTATGATGGGAGCTGCTACATCTGAATGGGTGTTCCCCGTAGACCCAAAGGTGTTTCCTCCTGGGGTCTTCTGAAGCCCTTCCTGCCCCAATGAGATGGGACTGGCTCTTTACTTTGGGGGAGATATTTTCATTTGTTTGTTTAGGACATTTCTACACCACCTTTCCACCCAATTCAGGGTGCCCAAAGGTAGTGGACATTGACATGAAAATAGCTGAGCGATTAAAAGACATTTAAAATACAAATACATATAAAATGTTAAAGACCATTCAATAAAACATAATACAAACACAGAAAAAATATACGCTTTGGGAAGCAAGTGGGCATCAGAAAACACATTGGTGGGTTCCCCGGTGCCCAGTTGATGCCATGTTGAAGATCACCGAGATACATTTACAGTGCATTCCTAAGGAGAGTTACTCCAGTCTAAGCCCATTCATTTTAATGGGCTTAGACTGGAGCAACTCTCTTTAGGAATGCACTGTTATAGCTGTTTCCCCTCCATGCTAGCATCCTTCTTTAAAAAATTATAATAATAAAAAACAATAAAAAACAGAACATATACATGCGATAATAAAAGCTGAGATTAGTCCAAATAATATAGAAGGTATCAAGCTATACTCTTATTTACAAATAGAACAATTAACGTATTTATGCCCAAGAAAAAGAAAAATATCTTTGTAGTAAATATAGGTATAAGCAATGTGTAGTAAGAAAATATAGAGCACTTGTTAATGATTATCTTCATATTTTTGTCACATTATTTATATTCATCCATGTATTAAAATGACTTCTAACACAATATCGCTAAATAGGCATAATGTTAATTGGTTAATTATGTTTCTACTAAACAGTATTAATAACTTTAACATGGTACTAATTATTCCCAATATTAAAAACTTAAAAATTGAGGTTTCCCCCCATCTTGTTTGAATTATATTCAATACAGTATACCAGTAAATGTTTTCAAGTGTTTCTAAATTTCATATCACGTCATTATATCCCTTTCTGTTTCCTCTCCCCCCCTTTTCTTTTTAGGGACAGTATAAATATTATGCTTTCCATTTATCCTGGAATGCTTGCTAGCATCCTTGACGGATTAACTATGTTCTGTTCCGTCATGGTAACAGTTGCAACCATCTCAACTCTTGAAGCATAGTTTTGATAGTAAGAAAAAGTATGGATGTTAGTCACGTTTGTCTGAATGTTTTGGAAAAACTTTCTAAGAATAACATAGATATGGGAAGCATTCCCACATCTCTTCAGGCTTACTTACATTGGGATAAATGGTCTTGGGATTGTTTGAGAATTAGCCTCATGGGATGGCTTGTTTGGAGAGATGAGTGTCGGGGCACGTACTCAAGATAATTTAATGCACAATGTCTTTAACACTATGACGTAGTCCTAACTAAGGGATATAAAGCAGTAGAATTTAGGCTGCGTTTATTCATGTTCATGGGTGAACTGTGGATTCTAATCTGGTCTACTAAGTAGGCTAATAGAATACTGATGCCCGTTTACTAAAGCAGAGGTTCCCAACATTTTTGACCTTGTGGGCATCTTTGGACGTCTCACACAGGGTGGTGGGTGCAGCCATAATATGCCCACCGAGGGAGGTAGTGACACACACACACACAGAAGAAGCCCAAGTGCAGGGGACGAGGAGTAATTTTCAAAAATATGCTGAGAAAGAAGAGTGAGAGAGAGAAGAATACGGTAGTAGCAGCTGCTCTAGTCCCCTGATCATTTTGGTTGCTCTTTTCTGCACCTTCTCAAGCTCTGCAATATCCTTTTTTGGGTGTGGTGACCAGAACTGTACACAGTATTCCAAGTGTGGTCTCCCCATAGATTTTGTACAGGGCAGTATGATTGCAGCTGTTTTATTATCTGGTCCTCGTCTAACGATGGCCAGCATGGAATTTGCTTTTTTCACAGCGGTATGGCGAGCTTTGCTACACGTCAGACAGGCAAGGGTTAATAAGGCTGTTCACCAGTTGAAGGTATGATGTAACCTGCAATATGTTAATTTAGCATTTGGTCATCGAGAGCATCTGTTGACCACATGCATCTTGTCACAAATAATTTGCATTTAACTGCTTTCCTATATCCTTTGTTAGAAGTGAAAGCAGTTAGTTCAGTTAGTTCAGTTTGAGTTTCGATTCCAGCCTGCTAGGATGGAGAGGCTATCTTGTCTTTTTAAGAAAGCCTACTTGTGAGTAAGCTAGTGCCTGCCAGAGGCTTCTGGCAAGGGTAGGGAACTTAGAATGTAGAAAGGATTTGTTATTTATTTTCCCAGTGATCCCTTATCCCTGAGTTTAGCAAGTAAACTTTATTTTAATAAGAGCAACGACTCTGTCTCTTTTTTGTGTGCGTGTGTGTGACTCATTGCCTTTCAATAAGCCATAACTAAGATCCAGACCTCTGTATTGGTAGCAGCTTTTAAATAACACAACAATTTTGTACAGGGCAGTATGATTGCAGCTGTTTTATTATCAGGTCCTCGTCTAACGATGGCCAGCATGGAATTTGCTTTTTTCACAGCAGCCGCACACTGGGTTGACTTCTTCATTGAGCTATCCACTACTACCCCAAGATCCCTTTCTTGGTCTGTCGCTGCCAGCACAGATCCCATCAGTGTATATGTGAATTTGGGATTTTTTGCCCCAGTATGCATCACTTTACACTTGCTCAACATTGAATCTCATTTGCCATTTTAATGCCCATTCTTCCAGTTTGTAGAGATCCTTTTGGAGCTCTTCACAGTCTGATTTTGTTTTAACCACCCTAAATAATTTGGGGTCATCTGCAAACTTGGCCACCTCGCTGTTCACCCCCAACTCCAGGTCACTGATGAACAGGCTGAAAAACACCAGTCCCAATACAGATCCGTGAGGGACCCCACTGCTCACATCCCTCCATTGTGAGAACTGACCATTGATTCCTACTCTCTGCTTCCTATTTTTCAACCAGCTCTCAATCTATAAGAGGACTTGACCTCTTATCCCATGACTGGTTTGCTTAGCAGTCTTTGGTGGGGGTCTTTGTCAAAAGCCTTTTGGGAATCCAAATATACAATGTCCATAGGCTTATTCCTGTCCATATACTTATTGACACTTTAAAAAAACTCTAAAAGGTTAGTGAGACAGGACCTACCTTTACAGAAGCCATGTTGGGTTTTGCTCAGCAGGGCTTGCCCTGCTATATGCTTGACAATTCTATTTAATAATGCTTTCCATTAATTTACCTGGAACAGACGTTAAGCTAACTGGCCTGTAATTTCCTAGGTCCCCCCTGGAACCTTTTTCATAAATGGGTGGCCATTCTCCAGGCCTCTGGTACAGAGGCTGATCTAAGAGACATGATAAATCTTTCACAAGTGATGCTTAAACAGTCCCTCGATGTATTTTAAAATGAAAAATCCTTGATGCTTTCTCTTCTTCTTCCCCCACCCCGATGATATTAATCCTTCACTTAAAATTGTGCATCTCAATTGCTTTTCGTCCTGTAGGCATAGGAATACAGGTACCATCAGGAGATTATGGAATGTTTAGTTTAACTACTTTGTTTGCCAATATTTTTAACTAGCTGCAGAAATATTGTAAGAGTCTGTCTGGATGTTACACAGGGCTGGCTTATTGAACAGATAGTGAAGCGTGCATTCGATATGAATAGAGGATAATGTGCCATCCCTACCAGAAGTTCCCCGCTGAGTTAAGCAAGATACCAGGTACAATATTTTGCAAGAAACCTTTTGAGAACTGTCCAGCCCAGACCTTCTATTTTATTTTATTTTGTTTATACCCTGCCCTTTCCCAACCAAGTCGGGCTCAGAGCAGCTTCCAACAGCTAGTATATATAATACAACATTAAAACGTAAGTTGAAATATTTATAAAAATGCTAACTTATGTGTCAGGTGAACAAGGGAAGCTGCTGATCAGCATAGAAGATTCTCACACATTCAAACATGCAAGAAACTCTTCACCATGCTGGTCAAGCAATAGATCTAAAATTATGTATCTGTACCCATATGCGAAGCAGAAGAAGAAGAGTTGGTTTTTATATGCCGACTTTCTCTACCACTTAAGGGAGACTCAAACCGACTTACAGTCACCTTCCCTTCCCCTCCCCACAACAGACACCTTGTGGGGTAGGTGGGACTGAGAGAGCTCGAAGAGAGCTGTAACTTGCCCAAGGTCACCCAGCTGGCTTCATGTGTAGGAGTGGGGAAACCAACCCGATTCACCAGACTAGCATCCGCCGCTCATGTGGAGGAGCAGGGAATCAAACCCGGTTCTCCAGATCAGAGTCCACCGCTCCAAACCTAACCACTACACCACACTGGCTCCATAATCTCTATAAGAGATTCCATATTGATCTGCATATTTAAAGCCCTGGTGCCCCTTAGGAAACAGTCTGGCTCTATCATCAGTTTTCTTGTCCTGATCAAGCGCTGGATCGATCTTTCGGGATACGCCCTACCCACATCTGCACTTTGGACTGTTATTTCTCTTGCAAACACATTTCATTTTTAGGTTGCTCAGCTGACACAGCAGCCCTGTATCACTCACTGCAGAATAAACACTGGTTCTACATGGCAAGTGCGGGTGTGCCTGTTTCTCTCCTTCCCCCAATAAGGAAGACCACCCTGATCATAAGACAACTCTCCTGAAAAGGTTATACAAAAAAAGGTTTGCTTTTTTAAATTACATAATATGCAGAAAAGAGCAGCCAAAATGATCAGGGGGCTAGAGCAACTGCCCTATGAGGAGCGGTTAAAACGCTTAGGACTGTTTAGCTTGGAAAGAAGGGGAGACTTGATAGAGGTCTATAAAATTGTGCATGGTATGGAGAGAGTGGATAGGGGGAAGCTTTTCTCCCTCTCAGTACTAGAACGCGGGGCCCTCTGCTGAAGCTGGAGGGTGAGAGATTCAAAACAGACAAGAGAAAATATTTCTTCACACAACGCATAGTTAGGTTGTGGAACTCCCTGCCCCAGAATGTGGTGATGGCTGCCAACTTGGAAGGCTGGAAGAGGGGAGCAGACATGTTCATGGAGGAGAGGGCTATCCATGGCTACTAGTAAATATGGTTACTAGTCATGATGCATACCTATTATCTCCAGGATCAGAGGAGCATGCCTATTATCTTAGGTGCTGTGGAACACAGGCAAGATGCTGCTGCAGTCGTCTTGTTTGTGGGCTTCCTGGAGGCCCCTGGTTGGCCACTGTGTGAACAGACTGCTAGACTTGATGGACCTTGGTCTGATCCAGCATGGCTTTCCTTATGTCCTCATGAATTTTAACTTACATGGAAATGTAAAATGACCCACACTTTTTTTCTTGATGGCACACCTTAGAACCGTAAATCTGAAATCTAGTTGGCGTATAATTTGTAACACAAAGGGTGGCAGCCAGCCCAGACAAGAATGGTCATGGCCCTCAATCAGTCAATTCAATCAAGTGAAGGAAGAAGGGGTGGGGAGAGAGAACCTTTCTCGGTTGTAAAGCTCCCTTGGCAGAAAGTACTTTGCAATGACGAAGGGAAAAGAGGGATGGGATGCTTAACTCTTTCCATAGCAGCTTGTTTGCCTCAAGACTCCTTGCTAGGGTTGTCAGGTCCCTCTTCACCACCAGCGGGAGGTTTTTTGGGTGGAGCCTGAGGACAGCGAGGTTTGGGGAGGGGAGGGACTTCAATTGCCCAAGCGGCCCATTTTCTCCAGGTGAATTGATCTCTATTGGCTGGAGATCCGTCGTAATAGCAGGAGATCTCCAGCTGGTACCTGGAGGTTGTCTGTACAAATAAAACAGTAGTAGGCAAAAGTAATAAAGCAATAGGCAAAAGATAGCAAGCAGCACAAACAGCAAAGCTGTCACTGTATTGCAATAAACGTAAATAGGCAAACCAAGCTAGGCAACCGAGGTTACAAAGCAAAGAAGTAGCAAAGGCGATAAGAATCAGCTAAGTGCTGATAATAAGTGCAAAAAAGTTCATGTAAGGCGTGGAGTGATTTTCTAGTCAATGGATTTTCTAGTACCTGGAGGTTGGCAACCCTACTCCTTGCCCATATTCGATATATGTGGGTCCAAAACCCCAGCAGGTGTAAAAGTAGCTTGCTCAGAGGAGGGTTTAAGGCATTCTGCAAAAGGGTTAAGCCAGAGGTGTCGAACACATTTGTTACGAGGGCTGGATATGACATACATGTCTCGCCAGCCCAGATTGAGAGCGGAGGGGGTGGCTTGCGGGCTGGATAAGAGCTCTCAAAGGGCTGGATCCAGCCCGCGGGCCTTATGTTTGACCCCCCCGCCCTGTGTTAAGCTCTCTCTTCCCCACATCTTTGTTTTTTCTTCCTGTGTTGCTGTGTGATTATATGAAGTTTGATCGTCAGAGTCACTTTGCACATTCACCTTACACGGCCGATCAGATGCCTGTGAAGGTCTCTAACTTGGTTGACGGACTGGATAAACAAAATGTTGGAACTAGCTGAGGACTCGGAGGACTCTGAAGCTGAAGTGGAGGAACAGGTTGCCTCTGGGCCTTCAGTACCTCCATTGCAGTCAGTAGCACAGGAGCCTGAAACCACTCAGCAGGAACCACAGCTAGGCAGAGAGATGGAACAAGGGCAGACAGAAGCTACTCTTCCCCCAAACCCTGCAGCAGAAGCTGAGAATGGCAGCCCTCCAAGCTCACCTGGACCTGATAGGCATATCAGGACTCGGCAGCGTGTGGTTTTGCAGGGTAAAAGGAGGAGTGCTCGCTTGGAGAGGCTAAACAGACAGGGGCATTCTTCACGGTAGATTTTGCTTCTGTTTTGCCACTGACTAAAGAAAAACACGATTTAAATGTTTTTTTCATGGCCGCGATTTATCCCCATCAATTATCTGTAGTTTTGGTTTGTCATGGGAACAAAGCACGCTGTATTTGACAACGGTTTGGTCTGTCCCTTTTGCAGGAGCCCTCCCCTTCCAACAGGCTCATTGTTTATGCCTATCAGCATTGTTTATGACTATCTGCAGTGAATAACCAAAATTTGACTCCGATACAAATCAGCATCGAAACAGCAGCAAATCTCCGTGAAGAATACCCCACAGAGAACTGGTGCTGAGTCTTTTCAGGATGAAGCCTAGCTTGGAAGTGCACTGACTGATAAAGGCAGTGCAGGCATGCTTTCACTTTGCGGAAGCAACCGTGCAGTTGCTCTGTGTTCCTGCTACTGCCTCTGATTAATCTTTCCGGCTGTTGACTCCTGCCTGCTTTGACAACGCCTCTGACTTCTGACCCTGGTAGATAATCTTTGTCGCCTGCTCCGAAAGGGGCTAAATACCTCCCGCACGTCTGAGGACTGCGGGCACCGCCCAGCCCTTGGCCTACGCCGGCACATTCTGTGGTTTTCTAGTTTTTGCTCCTTCCTTGATCATACCCTTCCCTTTCTTCACCCTCTCGGCTTTAAGGAGGTCCTTACCACCTTAATTGCTGACAATAGAGGGAAGCGCTCCCCACATTTTTCTTTTTTAAAAATATTTTTTTAATTATTTTTCAAACTAGTTCACATTCTATTATGTCATTCCATTCATATAGTATATACTATAAACAGTTTCTATCTTATCATTAAACAAATATATATAATTGACTTCCCCTCTCCCCCCTCTGTCCATTTGATATTCTTATTTCTCTCTTTGTATTTAATGACTAATTCATTGTAATAAACCACCTTTATCATTATCTTAAACTCTACTCTTTAACATTAGTATCTTAATTACTTCAACGAATTTGAATTAGATCAAAACATATCCCCTAATGTTTCCCAAATTAAGTTCATTTACACAGTATGTTGTCCATGCCTCCCATTCTCCCACAAATTCAGCATTTTCTTTTTGATTTATTAATGCGGTAGGTTTTGCCAATCGCTCCACACATTTTTCAACAGAAAGTCCTGCAAGGTGCAGAATTGTCGCCGTTTTGCCGAGTGGGGATTCGAACCTGGTTTTCCCAGGTCCTACTCCAACACCTTAACCACGCCGGCTCTCATACGCTACATTAAACCAAAAGAGAACCAGCCCCTGTTTACCACAGAGGGAGATTTGTAGATGTCGCAGTCACATTTTAGAGAAATGTCATGTGGGAAAGCATTTAGGTAAGCACCCTCACCGCAAGGAAATGAGAAGATTCTCAGATTACTTTGAATGCATACTGTGACTCCAAATTGCGTCTGTGTGGGTTTGCTAAAAAGACAGTGTCGTTCCAGGAGAGGCTGACATATTTCTTGATCCCTTTCTTAGTGTTTAAGTAGCTAGCCTTGTTTTATTATGACAGATAGCCTGTGAGAAGCCAGAATTTTCCCTAGGCAACTAGTCAAGGAAATTTTAGTAAATGGGGACCCAAGTGGTTATATTTCTTTCTGCTTAGACTTTTGGTGTGCCATGGATGGCTAGTGTAGGTATGAGTGATTCAGCAGTATATTCACTCTTTTTTGGGGGGGGTGTCTAGTAACCTATGCACCTAGTAACTTATGCACCAAGCCTAGGGTTGCCGCCCTCCAGGTGGTGGGGTGGCTTCTACCACTCTGTTGAGCAAAATTGATTGATTGGTTGACACATTTACACCCCACCTTTCCTTCTGGCTCAAGTTTGAAGCCTTCCATGTATGTTGGAAGAAGGCTACTTGGGAGATGGTTGGATCCACCCCGGCACCTGGTGTTCTCCAGAGTAAGTTACTCCAGAGTAAGTGCCGGATTTACGTATAAGCTAAACAAGCTATAGCTGAGGGCCCCACTCTCTTGGGCCCCCCAAAAAAATTTAAAGGAAAAAAAACCTGGATGTTCACTGACTTTGCTTTGGCAAAGGCAAGAAGGGAAGTATTGTAGATCATCAATACCGTCTTTTACACTCACTAAAGTGTAACAGGGTACAAAGGTCTGCTGTCCCAATGAACAGTGTGGACTACTTAATTTCATATTAATAAAGCTATTTATAATTATTAGTAGTTTGCATCATATATTTACACCTATTATTATTTCATGTTATAGCAAGTTTCTAGATACTAGATTATGAGTCTTTGTAAATTGTGTTTCTAAAGGAACTTTTGTTTTTGTCAAATGCCAATGTGTTTGCATTATTAAGTTTGTTATGAATAAAAATCATTTTAAGTTAGAGCTTAATAATTATTTCACTATTAATATACTTCTTCTTAATTGTATTTCAGTTCAACAATTACTTTGATAAAATACATACTTTGTTATGTGCAAATGGCTTTAGATACCTATCAGGTCCATAAATTACCATATAGCATATATTCAACACAAAAAAACAGTGACAATTTGTTGTTGACAAAGGACAGCTGGACATATAAAGGGCCCCATTACTTTCAATAGCTTAGGGCCTCATCAAACCTAAATCCGGCCCTGCTCCAGACTACAGAGATCAGTTCCCTTGGAGGAAATGGCAGTGTTGTAGGTCACCCTCCAACACTTCCTTAAATGAAGAAGAACTAGCAGTAGATGGCTGGGTGAGAACAGAGGGGCAGCTGCAGTGGGCAGGAGTCAGTGACAGGAGTGAAGAGCAGCCATAGTCACAGGAAGTCCCACTGGGTCTGCAGCCTGCCAGCCCAGGAGAACCAGTTGTGTCTGGGGTTCTGCCACAGGTGGAATCGCTTGGAGGGGCGCCGAGACCACTCAAACAGAGACGCTGGAAGATCAGGGTGGCAATAGAAAGCCGTCGAAAGAGTGCAAGGCTACAAGCTCAGCATAGAGCACTTGGCGTTGATGAAGCCAGGATGCCTGAACGACCTAAAGAGCTGGTCTGCATTAAGATAGGGTCTATTTAGGCAGGCTAAGAGGTCAGCACTGTGTGGGAGCAACTCGTCTGTTTGCTGTCGCCTCCTGTGTCTCTGGACTTCTGGATTTCTGTTACCCTGACCTCGGAACTAAAACTGACCTTGCCTTTGGATTGCCCCTCCAGTACTGACTATGGAAAAAATAGTACAAGGCTCTTTTGAAATTCAATAAATAACATATATTGAATATTAGTGACTAAGTGAAACATGCAAAACATACATCGAAGTACATCAAATACATTCACTAACAAACAAACAAGGCAGAAACCCATACTGTGTAGCTCTACTATAGGCTACAGAGTTACAAAACCACACGCATGAAATTATGATTGGTCCCATAAGACTCTCATATTTTTGTTGTAAACACTGTTTTCAGAGTATAAAACACGTCGCACGGACACTGGCAGTCTAGAGCCGATCAGCCATGCAGGCGCACAAGAGGACGGGAATGGTTAGCAAAATACTTGTTTCGTTTATAAGAAGTTTTTGACGCTCTCGTGAGACGGCCGGCCAAAGAAGCTGCCTCAGTGGCAGCGAAAACGCGAGGCACATCCAGACGGCGTTCCTCCCTCCCGTGTCCATGCGACGTGTTTTATAATCCGAAAACAGTGTTTACAACAAAAATAGGAGAGTCTTATGGGACCAATCATAATTTCATGCGTGAGGTTTTGTAACTCTGTAGCCTATAGTAGAGCTACACTGTATGGGTTTCTGCCTTGTTTGTTTGTTAGTGAATGTATTTGATGTACTTCGATGTATGTTTTGCACGTTTCACTTAGTCACTAATATTCAATATATGTTATTTGTTGAATTTCAAAAGAGCCTTGTACTATTTTTTCCATAGCTTGCCTATTTAGTACCAGTGCCTAGTTTTTTCCTAACCTCCAGTACTGACGCCTAGGAACTGGACTTGAACAGCACGGCGCCTGATTGGACTGGTTTCCTGATTATGCTATCTGCCTCTGGCCCTTATATCTACCAGCATTCTGGATAGGCAGTTTCAGATGTCTGCTGAGCTCCTGCCCCTTGCCAAGCACTGCCCCAATGTCTCCAGGAGTTTCCTAAGCTAGAGCTGGCAACCCTAAGGGTCAAGCCTCGCAATTCTTCAGGCTTGCTCAGATATCCTCTTGCAGAGTCTCAGAGGAGGGCACGTGTGTTGTGGTCTTTCATTTTTACCACTCGCTCTTGAGATTTGGTAACGTTCCTCAGGAACGTGATCTTTTCAGCCTGAACAGCCAAAAGTTGTATTACACAGTATGATCATATAGCATTGAGGTCCAAGATGTTTCTTCGTATGCATGATGGGAGCTGAATCTAAATCTCATTGCTACATTCTGTAGAAGACCGAACTGAAATGGACTTTGGCTGACTTCCTGCAAAACTGAATGGCCAATCTCAATATTTTGGTGTCATCTGACGTGTTGTTTCATGATTTGTACAAAAGCAGGACCCACGAGGTCACATGGGTGAGGGAAAATCCCATTCCCCGGTGGCCCTGGCATCTCCCTGCTTGAGTCCAGCTCTGCTTCCCACCCCTAGGATGGCTCTTCTTCCCCCTGTGCTGGCTCCTCTCCCCTGGCTGAGGCTGTACTTCTTCCTCCCCTCATCTTATTCATCTCCTCTGGGGGCTATTTCTGGATTGCTGTAGCAAAATGCAGCTCCAGCAATGGAGTTTTTTTCCAGTATCTGCTCACATGTGGATGTTGCTTTTACCATTTTGAAGTTTTTTTCTTTTTAACCACAGATTTTTAAAAAATCACCGTTTTCTGCAAACGTGGGGATTTCCTGTATATCCCCCTTGTGTGGATTAAAAAAAAAATCTGCATGGGTCGCATGCAGGCCAGGGCTATTAGATACAAGGATTTTCATGTCAGTATTGTATGTGTTAATGACTTTAAAAAATAGTAATTTTTTAAATTAAAAAGGAGTACAAAAGGAAAAAAGAGGAGAGGGGGAAAGTAAGGGTTTCCGCAATACAATTAAAAAAATAAGAATACGTGAACATATCAAACAGATTGCATTTCCATGCTTTTCAGAGCTGTTATACAATCAAATTATTACCCAAAATCTGAGAAAAAAGGGGAAAAAAGAAAATTAAAGGTAAAGGTAAAGGTCCCCTGTGCAAGCACAGGGTCATTCCTGTGACGTCACATCCAGATGTTTAGTAGGCAGACTTTTGTTTACGGAGTGGTTTGCCAGTGCCTTCCCCAGTCATCTTCCCTTTACCCCCAGAAAGCTGGATATTCATTTTACCGACCTCGGAAGGATGGAAGGTTGAGTCAACCTTGAGCCGGCTACCTGAAACCAACTTCCGTTGGGATCGAACTCAGGTTGTGAGAAGAGCTTGGACTGTAGTACTGCAGCTTACCATTCTGCGCCACTGGGCTCCTAACAGTCAGGCATTACTAATCATATAATTAAATAGTTACCCAAGTTATATAAAAATATTCAAACATTGTTAATCGCGTCATGTGATCAAAAAATGCTCACCATCTTATTTGTCAGGGATATTTAATATCTCTACAATTAACATAGTTATCTAGATATAAAATAGGGTTAAATGTCACTGCCGTAGGTTTATTTTTGGGTTTTGTTAGCATTAAACCTCAACATATGTATAAAATAATTTCAATTTTTCATTAAACAGCTCATGATTTGTGTCATTGCTCATGTTCATCATGTTGGTCATTGTGTTAATGACTTTGATGTATATATGTGTTCCAATTTTTGTTGTTTAGAAGGTAATTTCTGCTCATTAGTGTACTTTATATATAGGCTTTCTAGAGCCCTGTTCATGTGTTACTGTGAATACATATATATCCTATATGAACATGTGTACATCTGTTTGTAAGAATCAGCCAATACACAAGGCTTTCGCAGATGTAACACCAATGTTCTGTTCATGTGGAAGGGGGAAACCCACCAGCCACATGTTTCGGGATCACAATTTGTGCAATTGAGGAACATGTGAATTAGGAAACGTGGATTTTTCATGTGGGCGCAAGCTTCCATTCCCCTGGACTGGATTCTAGTTTTTGGGAATGGAAGATGTACCCACATAGAGAATCTATGTGTTTCCTGATTGACAAGATACAGTGATAAACCACTAAAGAAAAAGGAGGGAGGGAAGAAACTCAACCTGAAAGTAAGGGGAAACCACAGGGGTTGAACTAAACACTATCTAGTGTTGTGTGTGTGTAAAGTGCCGTCAAGTCGCAGCCAACTTATGGCGACCCCTTATGGGGTTTTCAAGGCAAGAGACTCGGGCTGCAAGACCGAGTAGGGCCGAGGCGCAATTCTTTACCTCTAAGCTAATCTTCCCCGGTGGCGTTTCCTCACAACCACCGGTAAATATGGCGCCTTTCCACTAAGCCCGCGTGGGTTTTTTGCTTGCACTGGAGCCGTTCTGGTTTTGGGCAGCCAGCCCGCACAGTGGGCCCACTGCTGACCAAGACCTCGAGGTCTCTTCCTAATGGGGCGACTCCAAAAGGGCCACACAGAAAGAAAAATGAAGCGTCTCTCCTGGCAATTGAGAATCTTCTTAACATCTTGTGCCTGGTATGCTTTAGGCTGGTATTGCCAAAGAACAAAGAATTTGAGATCGTGGTCACTATGACCATGAGAGACATCCCTTACGCCAAGTACGCTTACGCATTGGTGAACATCGTGCAAGGGTAAGAGCTCGAACTCAGGATGCACCAATTGTCAGCCGTTTTGTCTCTCATGGTCATAGTGACCACGATCTCAAATTCTTTGTTCTTTGGCAATACCAGCCTAAAGCATACCAGGCTTTGTGGCTTTCAACACAGTGTTTATGAATATATGTTGTGTTTTGGATTTCCCAAAAAATAGCTGTGTAAAAGATGTGGGAGGAAACGAACCAAAAACGAGTCCCGATTTGCCTGTATGGGGCCCGATGCTTCACTGCTGCTAAGCGGGGTGCTTCCACAAAGTGCTTCTGGCTATTGGCTAAACATTGATACCCTTAAAGCAACTCCCCTAACTTGGCCACAATCCACTGAAATCAAAGAGCTTAAGCATGCTTGAGAGCTGGGTTACGGAATTTAAAACTCAACCTCTTGTCAAGGACTGTGTATAATGTTTCAAAATCCTGTATAAATATTTGCCTGGAGTGAAAGTTCAGCACACCTTTCAAGGAAATGTGGTGTAGACCCCCCTTTTTTTTTCAAAGCATGAAATATGCAAGAGGAGAGGGAAGAGGAAGGGCTGAAAAGAGGGGCGAGAGGAATAGCTAATTTATTAAGGAAAGCACAATTGAATGGTGTCTCAGCAACATTCGTTATGCAAAGGGCAGAATCCTGCAACTTAATTTTTTATATATACATGATTTTGAGGTTTATCCTTCCTTCATTCCTGATGTGGAAGCATCAAGGAATTGTACAGTACAAACAAAATGCTAGATTTTAAGGTCATAAGAGTAGCCATGTTGGATCAGACCAAGGTTCCATCTAGCTTAACATCCTGTTTCGAGCAGCGGCCAACTGGATACCTTTGAGAAGCCCGCAAACAGGTTCTACCCCCAAAATCTCCAGCTATTTCCCAACCCAGAGCTGGCAACCCTAGTTGCCACCCATCTAACCTTAGACCGTTGCCACCCATCTAACCCTAGTTGCCACCCATCTAACCACCCCTCCCCCCCATACTACATCACGGTACGTCCCCTGAAATTGTGCGTCTGTGGACCAGTGAACTCAAAGGATGAGTTTGGGAAGAAAACCTGGAGTTTGCAGCAGGAGAAATAGGCAAAATTCTCCCTCCTCTCCTCCACAGATGGAAAAGACGTTCTATCACAGGAGCGTCTTCTGCCAGCCCTTAGTCTCTTCCACATTTATTGTGATTTATAATTTTCTCTATAAACACTGTCATAGATAGGGTTGCCAGCGTCCCGGTGGTGGCTGGAGATCTCCTGCTACTACAACCGATCTCCTGGCAACAGAGATCAGTTTCCCTTGAGAAAATGGCCGCTTTGGCAGTTGGACTCTACGGCATTGAAGTCCCTCTCCAAACCCCGCCCTCCTCAGGCTCCACCCCACAAAATCTCCAGGTATTTCTCACCCTGGAGCTGGCAATCCTAGTCATAGATTATCTCCGTGTTCATGTTGACGGTATTGAAAGCAGCCCTTTCAAGTGGGGACTCTTGTAGGTGGGAACTCCCTGAATGGTAGATGAGTAAACACATGTTGGCCAATATATTGAAACTTCCTCTCTGTTTTGTGTCGTAACAGCCGACTTCTTCTTTTACATCTGTGGATGACCAATTCCAAGATGGCCTTGTGGAGTGTGATTTGTGAAATGTCTCCAGAGGTATTCAGCGGCTGCAGTGAAGAGTTTCCTCATAACCTGCGTTGCTTCCTCGGAGACTGGCTGGAGAACTACCCTTGGTAAGTCTAGAGAGCGCCCTGAAGGCCTAATCATTCCAAAATGGCAGCTCAGGTTTTGCCCAGACTAATACTGTCCATACCAGGTTTCATTCATCCTACCCAGCGCAGCCATTCCTAGCATGCACAGTAGTGTGGAAGCTTTCCAGGTAGGCGCTTTATCGTCACATCCTAAACTCTGGAGAAATACCACTGAGAAAGAAGCCTTGTGCTTGGATCCCGCCTAGAATTTATTTGGACCCAAGGGGGTGTTGGTGTTGGCTGATTCTTGACTCCCAGGAATAGCTTGGCAAAAAAAACCCCCAAAAAACCACCCCTCTCTTTGCTCCTGCAAAAATTCTAGTTGGTATCCAAGCGCTGGTGTAATGGCAGTCCTGAACCATTATCACATTTCAGGTTGTAAGTCTTTTCATCTGCCTCTATTTAACAGTTTGTAACAGCTACAGGAGAGCCAGCGTGGTGCAGTGGTTAAGAGTGGCGGACTCTAATCTGGAGAACTGGGTTCGATTCCCCACTCCTCCACAGGGTTCGATTCCCCACTCCTCCACAGGAAGCCTGCTGGGTGACCTTGGGCCAGTTCTCTGAGAACTCTCTCAGCCTGCGAGGAGGCAGGCAAAGGGATACCACCGCCAAATGTCTCCTGCCTTGAAAACCCTACGGGGTTGCCATAAGTCAGCTTGACTTGAAGACACCTTCCACCACCGGCAGCTGCAAAGCAAAAAGTTACCATTCCAGCCTCTTGGCATGCTTCTTTCTGGGTTCTTGATGCCCGCTCCCATCTTCTGCAGAGTGACATGTTTGTATCTCCAGCAGGTGTGGTGAGAGGTGGGCAAAGGGACTGTGGGAAGAGGACAGTTTCAACCTTCTTTGCATTTCCGTATCTGGAAATATCTATTCAAATGTGTGTGTGTGTGTGTGTAGACTGCAGCTCTGAGCAAAGCTGCATTAACCATTAAGCAAAATAAGCACGTACTTAGGGCATCAAGGGAAGGGGGGCACCACAGAAATTCGCCATTGCCGGATTTGTATGGTGCGAACCTGCAAACGGTGCAGCTGAACTGGGGTCCACAAAAAGCCCCCCCCCACAATAAATGAAAAAATTACATACATACAGTGACTCAAAAAACAAACAAACCCCTGAACATCA
This sequence comes from Euleptes europaea, assembly GCF_029931775.1. Lineage (NCBI taxonomy): Eukaryota > Metazoa > Chordata > Lepidosauria > Squamata > Sphaerodactylidae > Euleptes > Euleptes europaea. The sequence goes on from NC_079312.1 coordinate 169,668,581, forward strand.
CAATTTATACTCTTATCCTTTAAAAAAAAGAAGTAGAAGAGTTGGCTTTTATATGCCGACTTTCTCTACCACTTAAGGAAGAATCAAACTGGTTGACAATCTCCTTCCCTTCCCCTCCCTACAACAGACACCCTGTGAGGTAGGTGGGGTTGAGAGAGTTCTTAATAGAACTGTGACTAGCCCGAGGTGACCCAGCTGGCTTCGTGTGGAGGAGTGGGGAAACCAATCAAATTCACCAGATTAGAGTCCACCGCTCCAAACCACTGCTCTTAACCACTACACCATGCTGGCTCTCAACATAAGGATGTAGAAAAAGTGGGAACTGAGAATAATCACACAAGCCTAGTATATATTAATTTATATAATAATATATATTATTATATAATATATATTATATAATATTATGATATTATATAATAATATTTTTATGGTTTATTGTTTATATTTTGAATTAGATATATATGGGGGCACCAAAATCTTTAAAGTGCTTAGGGCTTCTAAAGGTCTTAATCCGGCCCTGGTTCTGAGCAAATGCAATTCCCAAAGGAAGCCCCAGAGTGCAAGTATGCTGTCATTTGAAAATGTTTCAGAGGAAGCTAAGAGAGAGCAAAGGGGTTATTCTGATGGCTATGCATAGGTGAGGGCAGTGGTTCTCAACCTGGGGCCATATGCCCCCCCGGGGGGGGGGGCAGGATATTCCAAGGAGGCCACAGGTGAAAATTGCGTAAACGGGGGTCACGGCACGAGTCTAGGGGGCCACAGAGGGAAGTGAGAAGTGACAAAAACAGAGAAGTGACCAAGAAAAGAAAACAGAAAAGAAAAAAAGAGAACAGAGAAGTGAAGAAAACAGAAAACAGAGAAGGAGAGTGAGCAGAGAAGTGACCGTGCTTCCCAGTGGATAGATCGCCATGCGCACTCTGCGGCAACATCGCTTCCGCTTCCTTCTCCCTCCCACTTCCGCACTCCACCGCTTCGCACATCAAGCTGCCCCCATCCCGTTTGTCACGGGCAAGGTGCGTGGCTGAAGCAGTGTCAGTGTGCGGGGTTTCTTCACGACTGTCTTCATTGCACTTCTATGCATCGTTTGCAACTGTGGATTTTTGCATCGTTGTAATCTTGTGCAACGGTGGTAGAGGCTTTGTTCTTCCTTGTACGTGAACATTGTCGTTTATGAGCGTGTTGTCTTCCCTTTTTGTGGGGTGTTTTTTCCACATTTCAGTTCTCCAGTAAGAACTGCATGTGTGCATTTTGTGTGGCTGTTTATGCTTCAGTTCAGTTCAGATACCTTTATTGGCATATCCAGCATTCATCCGAGTACAGTAAAAACGTAACATAACTTATTAAAAAGAAGAGCAAATTGCCATCACACCAACAAAAAAATTAGCCACAATTTCTATGATTTTAGGGTTTGGGTTATTAAGAAGGGTGAGAACCTTTGAACAGTTAAAAAGTCCCTCCATCTGACTCAAACTAGGATTTAAGAGTTTTAATCGTAATCATTGATACAAGGGGCACCGAAGGAGAACATGTCGTATGGTTTCCGTCTCTTCCATAGAGCAAGGGCACAGTCTATCGGGAAGGGGAACACCAGTATAACGGCCAGTTAGTAAGGCTGATGGTAATACATTAAGTCTGGCTAAAGAAAAAGCCCTACGCACTTCTGGAGTGTACAGTTGACATGAATACGTGGCAGTTTCACCAGATTTAGGAAATATTCCGTGGTAAAGAGGTGAGCATGTCTTAGTAGCAGACTCATATAATGAATGGAGCTCATGTTGAAATAATTTGGCTCTTATCATTGAGAAGGCCGCAGATTCAGTAAGTAGAAAAAGGGAATCTATAGTGATGCCGAGGGACCTTATTTTTAGTTCTATATGAGAGATCTAATTCGAGTCGTTAGAGTGTAAGAGGAATTGAAACACATATTATGCTTCTTTGTTCCTTGGCTATTTACAAAAAAAACCCACATTTAAATAGCTACCTTTCTGCCGGTAGCACAGGGGGGCCACAGGAAGGAAACAAGGTCGGAAGGGGGCCACGGTCGGAAAAAGTTTGAGAACCACTGGGTTAGGGGAACACGGCCCTGTGTCCTGCAGGCCGTACTAATCCGCTGTACAGAGGACATTGCACAGCGAATGTTCGTCATTGCTGTCTTCCATAGCTAGAACGTTGGTCTCGATAGAAGCTCGGCTTGGTCCAGCAACACGAGTGTAATCCTGAAGGCGAGACTATACTACGCCTTTCATCCAGTTTCGTTGGTGTGGCTTTCCCCACAGAGACCTCCATCAGAGATTGTTTTTTTTATTATTTAATTTTTTTATTGCTTTTTATGAATAAACAAAAAGTAAAACAAAAATAAAATCATAATACAATACAAAAAAAACCAAGAAAAATACAAAATCACACAAAGAGCACTATTACATCCATTGCTAATACATTATAAACTATCCTTTATAAATATATATAGTGCCCAAACCTCCACCACCCACCTTTGTGCCCTCCGCCCTTGGACTTCCGGAGTGGTGTTGTGACAGTAATTTAAAAAATATTATTATATTCAATTATTAACAACACATTAATCTATAATTCATTAACTATACCTATAAAATCCTTTTTTGCCAATTTATCCCAATATGCAGCGGCCTTAGACCATTTTTTTTAAATTCATCCATATCTTTTTTAAATTCATCCATATCTTTAGAGATTGTTTTGAAAGGGCTTGTGTAGTCTGTGCTCCCCACGAGGTCCTCTTCCAGCCCTTCCACAATCCCAGCTGAAGTCTCCAGTAAGGCATCACTCCAAAGAAATCTGGAAATTGTCATTTGGGAGAGTGCTGGAAATTCGGGTCCGGATCCTACCATTCCACTGAGCAGAATTTGAAGCCGTACTTCAGCCATTGGAGGAAGAGACCCTTAAATTGGGGCTTCAGATGCTGCTCAGTGGAATGGTAGGACCCGGACCCGAATTTCCAGCACTCTCCCAAACGACAATATCCAGAATTCTTTGGAGAAAGCCATGACATGTAGACCAGCTTAAATTTTTATTGTAGACCAACGCTTAGTATAGCCATTCCATAACAGGGAGTCAAAATATCTCCAGAAAAAAAAGACATTCTAACACCGCTATTAGAGTTCCTTCAAGCTGTTTTTGTTTGACCATTACAGGGCAGCTATAAAAACGGGGTTTTCAATGGGGTAAGGCCAAATTTGGCTAACAGATTCCTTGTCATGTCACCATAGTTGTAAGACAGTGCCGGTTCCCCTATAAGCTACGGTTTGTAATTGCTGTGGTAAGCTACGGTTTGTAATTGCTGTGGCAAAACCTGTGGGTTGCTCCACATGTTTCGTGGGGTGTTTGAGAAGGACGCCATCCACCAGGAGATCACAAAAATCACAAAATCACACAAGGTTGGGAGAGACCACAAGGGCCATCCAGTCCAACCCCCTGCCATGCAGGATCCCACAATCAAAGCACTCCCGACAGATGGTCACCCCTTAACCTTCTCTTCTCCAGACTAAACAAACCCATCTCCTTAAGTCTCTTCTCATAAGGCATGGATTCCAGACCTCTGACCATTCTGGTCGCCCTCCTCTGGACACGCTCCAACTTGTCAACATCCTTTTTAAATTGTGGAGCCCAAAACTGGACACGGTATTCCAAATGAGGTCTGACCACTGCAGAATACAGTGATAGTATTACTTCCCTTGATCTAGGCACAATACTCCTATTGATGCAGCCCAGAATTGCATTGGCCTTCTTAGCCGCCGTATCACACTGTTGACTCATGTTCAGTTTGTGGTCCACTAAGACTCCCAGATCTCTTTCACATGTACAGTTGCCAAGCCAACTCTCTCCCATCCTGTACCTGTGCCTTGTGTTGTTCCTGCCTAGGTGAAGTACCTTACACTTCTCCCTATTGAAACCTGTGTGTGTGTTCTGGCAAGGCCGACCCATTACAGGGTTTTGAGCAGAGATGGGCGAGTTCAGATGCGGCGGTTGTCTTTTCAGCTTCCTTCATTTGTGCGTCTGTTTCCTCTCGGTCTCCTCAGGGAATTCATCACTGGGACAGACTCCTTCTGTGCCTTCATGGCTGACAGCCTTCTTTCTGCCATGGTGGAGAAACTGCAAGACTTGGCCAACAAAAACTGCCAACCCGGCATAATTCTTCAGCTCATTGCTAACTTGGAGGTACGTCTGGGGCCTGGGGTGAACTGAACAGGAAGGAGATACCTGCGGCACCTGCGGCCTTACCCCTGAGCACAGTGTTTTCTGTGTTTGTTGCCGAAGCTCTCTGCGTCCATTAACTTTTTTTTGTGAATAGCACTATTTGTATTTGGACAGGATGCCCTTCCACTTTGCAGATATTAGGGCAAAGGCAGGGAGGCTTAGCTTGGGCTGGAGCCAGCATGGTGTAGTGGTTAAGAGCGGTAGTTTGGAGCGGTGGACTTTAATCTGGAGAACCGGGTTTGATTCCCCACTCCTCCACATGAGTGGTGGATGCTAATCTGGTGAACTGGGTTGGTTTCCCCACTCCTACACACCAAGCCAGCTGGGCGACCTTGGGCTAGTCACAGCTCTCTCAGCCCCACCGAGCTCACAGGGTGTCTGTTGTGGGGAGGGGAAGGGAAGGTGATTGTAAGCCGGTTTGATTCTCCCTTAAGTGGTAGAGAAAGTTGGCATATAAAAACCAACTCTTCTTGGTGATTCAGCAACACAACTGGGCCTGCCCTTTCCTTGTGTTGGGTTTCCCCCCTTGCCAGGATGTTTCTGATGACTAAAAGGATTGACCAGTTGCTCAGACACAGGGCATCCCCTAGGAGTGGTCTCCCTCCAGGGACCATAAACAGGGGTTATTGTGGGAAGCAGAAGAAGAAGAGTTGGTTTTTATATGCCGACTTTCTCTACCTTTTAAGGAGAATCAAACCAGCTTACAACCTCCTTCCCTTCCTCCCTCCACAACAGACACCCAGTGAGGTAGGTGGGGCTGAGAGAGTTTGGAGAGAACTGTGACTCGCCCAAGGTCACCCAACTGGCTTCATGTGTAGGAGTGGGGAAACCAACCCGGTTCTCCAGATTAGAGTCCACCGCTCTTAACCACCACACCATGCTAGCTCCCAGGTCCAGATAGACCCTCTCAGGTATGGCCTTTACTCAGGTTGCAATTCCAGGTAGATGAATCCTTGAACTTGGTTTCCTTGTGCAACAGAAGGAGTTGGCCGGATCTTTTGGTGCTAGAATGGATTGTGCCCTTTTGGCTGCAGGATGCATTCAAAAGAAATCTGTGTAAGTAGAAAACTAGCCTAGCTGCCCATCCTGTTAGTTTTCTCCTTGCAGAAACCTCTTTTTTTTTTTTTTAACGCATCAGGAGTATCCAAAGAACTGCTCGCCTAGCTATAGTGTGAAATGATACAATCCGTTTTAACCGCTTTGGGATTCTCCCGCCTCAACCTGCTGCCTGTGTACTACCTGGTGTCATAGAGTCAGTTTCTGTCATGGTCCAGCCTCCATCATCTGCACAGAAAAACTGGATCTGCCTCAGGCAAGACTGGATCTTTCTGTGTGGTGCTCACAGCCCATAGTATAAACTTGCTTTTGCGAGTCACAGGCAGGGGATTCCTCCTCCTTCCCAGGCTGATCTCTCCAGCATCCCTAAGACAGTGGCCATTTATGCAGGGTCAATTTTGATGCTCACTCAAAGCTCTTTTTTAAAATGCAACCTTTAAACTGCCTATTCACGGTCCCGATGCAAGATGAGAAAGTCAAACAAATTTCACCCCCTCCCGCTTGCTTGCTCCTTCGTTCCTGTTTGCATAGCCATTAGCAACCGCCGTGTGCATAGCTAACGCGCGGCTGTAATTTTGCATGGTTCCTTGAGGGGATTCTTTGCGGCGGGGGTGGAGCAAACACAAAAGGTCACATTAAAGGGGCTCTTAAGAAATGCGAAGCAGGTATATGCCGGTTTCGCAGTCACTTCTTGAATGACGGTTCAGTGTAAAAAAAAAAAAAATGCGGGGCTATTCAGCCTGGAATGCGCTGCTAATTACCAAGCATAAATGGCCAGTGTTAGCCAATCTCTGGGAGAGAAACTATTGGGTAGCTGCTTCTCAGGTTGAGGGAGAAACACAAATAACTTTTCTGTTCTTTCTAATTACAGAATACTTATCGGAGGGATCCGTTGCAGTTGGCAAGGACTGTGAAGCAGATTCTAGAAGCGGAGCGGGTAGCTGTTAAGAACAAGGTAGGGTGTTTTTGTCCCCCTCTACGCACAGCTGTTCTCTGGTATTGAGGTCTGCTTCTCGATTGTCACCCTGGCCCCGACATGGTACATTTACAATGCAAGAATGGGGACAAATGCAGCCCCGACACCGCCAATCTCATGACACCTAGAGGGTCGCCCAAAATTTTAGCCCCTTGGCAGATCCTGCTGTTTTCCTTATGAACACATGAACACATGAAGCTGCCTTATACTGAATCAGACCCTTGGTCCATCAAAGTCAGTATTGTCTAAGACCGGCAGCAGCCTTCCAAGGTCTCAGGCAGAGGTCTTTCACATCACCTGCTTGCCTAGTCCCTTTAACTGGAGATGCCGGGGATTGAACCTGGGACCCTCTGCATGCCAAGCAAATGCTCTACCGCTGAGCTATGGCCCTTCTCATGCTTCTTGCTTCTCTGGCAGCCACATTGCTCTGCAGTTCATTGGTGTGGCATGTCCCCTAGAACCTACATCCAAACCTTCCTCATGCCATGCCCCACACTATAACCATGCCATATTACCATCAGCTCTACACCACTTTACGTGGTTTACTTTACTATAATTATCTTGTCGGTCCTTCTAGCAATCCCATATTGCTTGCCTGATGCAAATCCCAGTCCTATACTTTCAGATCTTGGGTTGGCAACAGGCCTGGAGAAGAAGGTCCTGTCTCTTTAAGAACAGATTAATGTGTGAAAATGTGCAGCTGAGGCTTTTCAGGGCATGGAGGCAACATTTTCCTTTCTCCCATCGAAGCTCCATGAGACCATGCTCTTGAGCATGGGAGGGGTTGTGGCTCCATGATAGAGCATCTGCTTGGCATGCAGAAGGTCCCAGGTTCAATCCCCGGCATCTCCAGCTAAAGGGACTAGGCAGGTAGGTGATGTGAAAGACCTCTGCCTGAGACCCTGGAGAGCCGCTGCCGGTCTGAGCAGACAATACTGACTTGGATGGACCAAGGGTCTGGTTCAGTGTAAGGCAGCTTCATGTGTTTTATGTGAGCAGCAGAAATAGCTGTCACTTAAAGGATGGAGGTGTTGGAGGAAAGTTTTACGGATACCAAGAATCTCCAAAAAGACAAGTCCGTGGGTTCTAAATCAAATCAAGCTTGAACTTGCCCTAGAAGCTAAAATAACTAAACTGAGGCTATTGTACTTTGGTCACATTATGAGAAGACAAGAAGGCGGCTAAGGGGAGACATGATAGAGGTCTATAAAATTATGCATGGTTTGGAGAGAGTGGACGGGGAGACGTTTTTCTCCCTCTCCCATAATACTAGAACACAGGGTCATCTGCTGAAGCTGGAGGGTGACAGATTCAAAACTGAGAAAAGGAAGTATTTTTTCACACAACGCATAGTGAAATTGTGGAACTCCCTGCCCCAGGATGTGGTGATGGCTGCCAGCTTGGAGGGCTTTAAGAGGGGAGCTGACATGTTCATGGAGAAGAGGGCTATTCATGGTTATTAGTTAAAATGGATACTGGTCATGGTGCATACCTATTCTCTCTAGTATCAGAGGACCATGCCTATTATAATAGGTGCTGTGGAACACAGGCAGGACGGTGCTGCTGCAGTCATCGTCTTTGTGGCTTCCTAGAGGCACCTGGTTGGCCGCTGTGTGAACCGACTGCTGGGCTTGATGGGCCTTGGTCTGATCCAGCAGGGCCTTTCTTATGTTCTTATGACAAGAGTCACTGGAGAAGACAGTCATGCTAGGAAAAGTCGAAGGCAGCAGGAAAAGAGGAAGACCCATCAAGAGATGGATTGACTTAACCACGGCAGCCACGGCCCTCAATTTCCAAGACCTGAGCAAGTCTGTTAACAGTAGGACATTTTGGAGGGCATTAATTCATAAGGTCACCATAAGCTGGAAGCGACTTGATGGCACTTCACAGTTCACACACACAGAGGACGGAAGGACTGAAAAAAATTGGCTGCTGCTAAAGTATTCAGAGAATGTGCTACACAGATTTGTATAATGTTATAATGATACAGCTATATTCAGCTGCTGTTTTAAACACACAAAAAAGCCACCTGGTGTTGTTGGCAGGAATTGGCCACTACAGGGCCAGAGATGGGAAATGACGGCCATGTAGGTGGGACTAGAATAAGAAGAGCTGGTTTTTAAGAAGAGTTGGTTTTTACATGCCCATTTCCTCTACCTTTTAAGGAGAATCAAACCGGTTTACAATCTCCTTCCCTTCCTCTCCCTACAACAGACACCCTGTGAGGTAGGTTGGGCTGAGAGAGTTTGGAGAGAACTGTGACTGGCCCAAGGTCACCCTTGGCTTCATGTGGAAGAGTGGGGGAACCAGCCTGGTTCGCCTGATGAGAGTCTGCCGCTCATGTGGAGGTGTGGGGGAATCAAACCCGGTTCTCCAGATCAGAGTCCACTGCTCCTAACCACGACACCAACGTTTCCTACCAACATGGCAGCCATCCAGGCTTTGCTGCAACCCGGTGCCATGAGAAAACAGTAAAAAAAAAAACTTGCTTCCCAACAGCATCGAACCGGGGGCAAATAATGTGTGGAAAGGTCTATCTTGCCATGGGAAGCAGCTCTCTGAAAGAATGCCCAGCTTGCAAGAATGTATGTCTGTAAAACAGGCTGAGAAGAGGAAGCCTCATTGGGCAGAGAGCTTGCTATGATTGTACACACAACATGAATTCGATTTTCAACCCTAGTTGTGCCTTCAGTGTGAAAGGACCATGCCAGTCATAAAGTATGCAAGCTGGTTATTTTTTTCCTTTCACACTAGGGCCATCTTGGTGGTCTTTATTTTTATTACTGTCTTTCCCTGGAAGAGACTTCACTGTCACCTAGATCAGTGGTCTTCAGCCCATGGCGGGGAGACCATCGAGTGGGTCATGGAGCTTCCTCCTGCTGGGTTGCAAGTCCCTAGGAGCTGCCATTTTTGTTCGACTGCCTTGTGAGAGAGCCCGCTACTAGCGCGCATGCATAGAGAGCAAGATCGGCACACTGTCTCTCGTTGCGCACGAGTTGAGAGCAGCAGCAGGCAAAGTCACTCAGTGGAAAGATTGGCAGGGAGAAGCTTTTCTCCCTCTCTCATAATACCAGAACGTGGGGTCATCTGCTGAAGCTGGAGGGTGAGAGATTCCAAACGGATAAAAGGAAGGATTTCTTTACACAACGCATGGTGAAATTGTGGAACTCCCTGCCCCAGGATGTGGAGATGGCTGCCAACTTGGAAGGCTTGAAGAGGGGAATGGACATGTTCATGGAGGGGAGGGGTATTCATGGCTCTTAGTAAAAATGGCTACCAGTCATGATGCATACCTATCCTCTCCATGGTCAGAGGAGCATGCCTATTATCTTAGGTGCTGTGGAACACAGGCAGGATGCTGCTGCTGCAGTCGTCTTGTTTGTGGGCTTCCTAGAGGCCCCTGGTTGGCCACTGTAGGAACAGACTGCTGGACTTGATGGGCCTTGGTCTGATCCAGCATGGCTTTTCTTATGTTCTTATGATAGGGCTATCCATGGCTACTAGTCAACATGAATACTAGTCATGATGCATTCCTGTTCTTTCTAGTATCCGAGGAGCATGCCTATGATGTTAGGTGCTGTGGAACACAGGCAGGATAATGCTGCTGCAGTCGACTTGCTTGTGGGCTTCCTATAGTTACCTGGTTGGCCACTGTGTGAACAGACTGCTAGATTTGATGGACCTTGGTCTGATCCAGCATGGCCTTTCTTATGTTCTCATGTTTCCTCCCTACCTCTGACCCTTGCTCCTTCTGTAGCTAACTGTTCCATCTTATTGATTACCCTTTGGTGGGGTCCCGATTGCTCCCCCGCTCACTATGGCGCCAGTGTGCCATTAAGGTGCACCAATTAGTTAACGGGTTCATTGTTTTTATTGACAAATTCATTGATTTTTAATTGTCTTGTAATGTATTACATTTTTAATGTAATAAAGTTGGTGGGTTGTTTTTTTTTTTAATGATTGTTAGCCACTCTGAGCCCAGCCCTGGCCGGAAAGAGAGCGGGTTATAATTCTAATAAAATAAAAAAATAATTATATTTCCTGTCCTTGGCTCCCTCGGTCTGGTGCCTTGACACCTGTGAGGTCATAGCAGTGCCTTCCCCTCTTCCTGTCACATGATTCTGACAAATTTCCGATAATGTGCACCCTGCTCAGAAGTTCCTGGGTGTGGAAAGATTGAACACTTCTGTGAGACAGTAATATCAGAAAAGCAATTGTTCAGTTCTATTTGCATAGCAAACAAAGCAGGGAGGATTGTAACGCTGGCAAGAGCCAGCGTGGCGTAGTGCTTAAGACCAGTGGTTTGGAGCAGTGGACTCTGATCTGGAGAACCAGGTTTGATTCCCCACTCCTCCACATGAGCAGCGGAGGCTAATCTGGTGAACTGGATTGGTTTCCCCACTCCTGCACATGAAGCCAGCTGGGTGACCTTGGGCTAGTCACAGCTTTCTCAGCCTCACCTACCTCACAGGTTGTCTGCTGTGGGGAGGGGGAGGGAAGGTGATTGTGAGCCAGTTTGATTCTGCCTTAAGTGGTAGAAAGTCGGCAGATAAAAACCAACTCTTATTATTATTATCATTTCTGCATCTCACAGTTTCAGTGCCTGCCCCTCAGCTTCCACCGCCAACAGGAGGAACTGAAGTTTGCATTTGATCTGAAGTGGCTGCAGTACAAGCTGCAAGAGATCCGGGCGCTCCACGGGAGCCTGAAGGACGGCTCAAGAGGTGAGCACTTGAAAGGTCTGGAAGGTTGTAAGGATGGAGTGAACGCACTTGAACACATGAAGCTGCCTTATACTGAGTCAGACCTTTGGACCATCAAATTCAGTGTTGTCTACTCAGACCAGAAGTGGGTCTCCAGGGTCTCAGGCAGAGGTCTTTCACATCACCTACCTGCCTAGTCCCTTTAACTGGAGATGCCGTGAATTGAACCTGGGAACTTCTGCATGCAAAGCAGATGTTCTATCACTGAGCTATGGCCCTTCCCCAAAATATGAAGCTGCCTTATACTGTTTCAGACCCTGGGTCCATCAAGTCAGTGTTGTCTACCCAGACCAGCAGCGGCTCTCCAGGGTCTCAGGCAGAGGTCTTTCACCTCACCTACCTGTCTAGTCCCTTTAACTGGAGATGCCTGGGATTGAACCAGGAACCTTCTGCATGCCAAGCAGAAGCTCTTCCCCTAAGCCACAGCCCCTCCCCTAGATGTCCCCGTCTCAACCCCCTCCAGCACACCAGAACACGGCACCTCTCCCATTCTGCTTAACTTGCCCCTTAACCCCCAAGTGGTTTGGGATGTGTTGTTGAAGGGGATCCGTGAGTGATGCAGATTCAGAGCAGCTTCCCTTCTGGCCATGATTACTCGGCAGCCAACACAAGCAAGAATCTTTGCGGGCATTGAGGCCTGTTACACTTTTTCTTTTACTGATTAAACATGGATTTGAAAAACAAGGGGAGAGGCTGTGGCTCAGTGGTAGAGCATCTGCTTGGCATGCAGAAGGTGCAAGGTTCAATCCCTGGCATCTCCAGTTCAAGGGACTAGGCAAGTAGGTGATGTGAATAGACCCCTGCCTGAGATCCTGGAGAGCCACTGACGGCCAGAGTAGACAATACTGACGTTGATGCACCAAGGGTCTGATTCAGTAGAAGGTAGCTTCATGTGTTCTAGCCACCACTGCAAGACGGTTGTTATGTTTATTTTTTTTTAAAAAAATTAAAATATTTGTTAGCTGCCTTTCTACTTTGCCTTCATAAGCAGAGTTATATTTGTATAAGCCATTGATTTCAGTGAACTCAAAAGGATATACCTCTGCTTAGGATGGCCCTGTTCATAAGAACATAAGAAAGGCCATGCTGAATCAGACCAAGGCCCATCAAGTCCAGCAGTCTGTTCACACAGTGGCCAACTAGGTGCCTCTAGGAAGCCCACAAACAAGACAACTGCAGCAGTATTATCCTGCCTGTGTTCCAAAGTACCTACTATCATAGGCATGCTCCTCTGATCCTGGAGGTAATCGGTGTGCATCATGACTAGTATCAATTTTGACTAGTAGCCATGGATAGCCCTCTCCTCCATGAAAATGTTCACTGCCTTCTTCAAGCCTTCCAAGTTGACAGCCATCACCTCATCCAGGGGCAGGGAGTCCCACAATTTAACTATGTTCAAGCCTCAAATGTCTTGGGTTCAAAGTGTCTGAAGGATCACCTCCACTTGTATGTTCCTCTGAAGTCATCTAAAGGGGCTCTGTTACAAGAATTCACATTTTCACAGGTCTGTCTTGCAGGAACCGAAGCATAAGCCTTCTTGCCAGTTGAATCTAAACTGTGGAACTCTCTTCCCCAGGAACTTTCTTCATGCACTATAGTTAAACAACTTCTTGTGGTTGTGAAACACCTGTTTGTTCCAAACAGAAGGACTTTGAATAGGATTTTATGGTGTCTCTGGGTTTATGGTATCCCTGGGTTCTCTTTGTTTTAGTGTTGTGCCTTGAGGACTCCTTGAATCTTTTAAGGATATGTTGTATTGAACGTGTGGTAACGTTTGTAAGCTGCCTGGAGCATGTTTGTGGAAAGATGGAATATATTTGTGGAAAGATGGAATATGTATCCCCTAAATAAACTCTTGCTTTGCAATTCTCAGTTTCTCTGCAGATAAACGCATCGGATCCGCAATTCTCAACACAAGCGGATGTGAGTACTCTTGTTTGATAGGGTGGTTCCGTCTTTGTGCAAACAGTGGCACGAACAGAAAACAGTAATTTATTACGGTCAAAGACGAGCAAAACTAGGCAGGCTAACAGAACTATTCTAAAAGCCTATGTGCAATAAAACGCACGATGAAAGGTCCAATAAAAGTATAAAAATATAAAACTAGCGAATGTACACACTTCGTCAGTCCTGAACCCCGGTAGACTCTGGCCACGGCACAGAATCTTGTGACTGTGTCCAAGGTTTCATGGTCGGCCAGAAGAAAGGAAGTGTACCGTTCCTCCGATTTTCCCAGAATTTTTTGGAGGATAGGCTGAATAAAAGTGCGTCTGAGGAGATCGTATTCCGGGCAGTGTAGCAATCCACTTCCAACAGGTTCGATTTCCTCAATAGCACAGGGGCGTAGATGTTCATGAAATGGGATAAAATGTCTGGCAGGGTATGAGTTTTCGTGAGTCACAGCTCACTTCTTGAGATACATGAACACATGAAGCTGCTTTATGCTGAATCAGACCCTTGGTCCATCAAAGTCCGTATTGTCTGCTGAGACCGGCAGCGGCTCTCCAGAGTCTCAGGCTGAGGTCTTTCACATCACCTCCCTCCCTAGTCCCTTTAACTGGAGAAGCCGGGGATTGAACCTGGGACCTTCTGTATGCCAAGCAAATGCTCTACCATGGAGCCACAGCTCCTCCTCTGAAGAAGTAGCTGTGACTCATGAAAGCACTATCCTGCCAGAAATTTTGTTAGTCTTTAAGGTGCTACTGGACTCTTGCTCTTTTCTGCTGATTTAGACAGACTAACACGGCCACCCATCGTGATCTCTCTTCATTAAATGGGGTATTCTCATATCTCCAGTAAGGAGGATGGGGGAAAATTGAGATGAGCCAGTGTAAATACTATCGTGTGTTTGCGGATCAGTAAATTACCTAAATAATTTGTCAACACCGATTTCTTGTTCTTGAGACGATGGTGTTTTATAGTGGAACTTAAATGGTGTTGAAGTTCGATGAACAACATCCTTTGCTTTGCGTGGTGTAGTGGTTAAGAGTGGTGGTTTGGAGCAGTGGATGCCAATCTGGTGAACTGGATTTGTTTCCTCGCTCCTACACACGAAGCCAGCTGGGTGACCTTGGGCAAGTTACAGCTCTGTTAGAGCTCTCTCAGACCCACTTACCTCACAGGGTGTCTGTTGAGGGGAGGGGAAGGGGATTGTAAGCCGGTTTGATTCTCCCTTAAGTGGTAGAGAAAGTCAGCATATAAAAACCAACTCTTCTTCTTCTTCTCCTCCTCCTCCTCCTTCTCCTGTTAAATACCCCAAGATTATAGCCAACAAAACATGAATTTCTAAATGAAAATTGAGACTCTAGTTTCAGGGCTCGATTCCAGGGTTGAGTTGTACTGTGTGTACTGTGAGAGTATGGTTTTGTGCGATAAACCCTCGCCTCGCGTGTTTCGCCATGGTGCATCTGGTCCCTTTTCTTCCATCTGACAAAACAACTTGTCTCTTCTCCCAGCCTCTGCAGACCCTTTGTACGCTGTTCCCAGAAGTAGCCAAAGAGCTTGAAGCCTCAAAGACCCGGCTGCTGAAGAGGCTTGACATCTGGAAGAGGCAGCAACAGCTGGCTGGGAATGGAACTCCCTTTGACGAGGATTTGGCTCCGCTGCAGAAGAGGTGAGTAGTGCCACAAGGCGTCGTCACAAGCCGCGTTTCCGGAGCTACTATTCTGGAATCGTTGGAGGTTTGCGAGCCAGGCTGCAGTGAACATTGTCCTGTTCGTATTAATGCTAAGGAAGCCTTCAAGTATAACTGTACACCTCTCTACCATTGGTCATGTTGCCTAAATGGCCAGCTTGGGTACCAATGGCCAATACAGCATCTCTTTTGGGGCCACCTTCTCTCCCATTTCCCCACCGCTACAGTCCAGAGGAGCCTGACTGGCACTGGCAAATGTGTAGATCCCTACCTTAATTTGTCCTGCCCCATACCCAAATTCTGTGCGAAGAGCGGAATTCTGCAACCTGTATGAATTGTGCAAATGGAGCCGATTTGCATCCTTTGGTTCACATTGGGGGCTATTTTGCCTAATAAATTCTGGTTTTGCCCATTTTGGTAGCCTGCAAAGAGCTGAACTGGAAACCCCGTTAGCAACTTCTTTGGCTTCTGCGATTTAATCATGTCTCTAGCTTTGCTGCCATACGGACTAGAAACTTGCTCCTTTAAAGGAAAAGTTTGCAAGCTCAGTAAGCTCATTCCCACACTTTTGCTGCTCTCCTGCAGAGGGAGTAGGGTTGTCATTTTAATGTCTGAGCTAATGTTGTCCGTTTTAATTACTTTTTTGTCTCAGGCGTTATATTGTTTTGATTGCATTTTTTAAGCATTGTAATCCGCCTTAAGCCTCGGCGACAAAGGCGGGCTATAAAGGAGGTAAATAAATAAATGGCAACATGCACACACACACACATACCCCTTATGCTTATGTGACATAGCCATAGATAGATAGGCAGGGAAGCTTTCATCCCCAAATGCCATGCTGAGCTCGCCTGCTGAGAAGCAAAGAAATTCCTTTGTTAGGACTAAAACCGAACAGCACTGCTTTAGTTGCATGTCAATGTAACCAACACACAACTTGCTTGGTCCTTGCAGCTCTTGCAAACTTGGCTTTAAGATGGAATCTGGACTGGTGTGTGTGTGCGTGGGGAGGGGAGGAAGAATCAATCCTACTCATCCGGCATGTTTCCTGACAGGTTTGAAAGCCTGGTGGATGTTTGTTTCCAGCTCCGCCAGCAAGCCGTAGCATCTGCCTCTCATCTGGGCTCTGAACTTCAGTCTTGTCTTCAGGAACGCCTGGAGAATGTCTTCAACGCCCTCATCAAAAGGTAAGGAAGAGCCCCCTATCCAGAAGCTCTCCGATCATAGAATCGTCGGTCTGAAGGGGAACCTGGTAGCAGCCAGCGGCCGTTTATGCAGGGCTGTTTCCCTCACGGTCACCCCCGCAGACTGCTCCGGCGCCTCGTTTTGGTTATGCATGCCTTTCCCGACCATCAGAGGTTCCTCGCTCTCCCCCCCACCCCGGTTTCTGTGCATTTTGCCTGCATTTTCCGGAGTCTCGCGGAAACAGCATCCGGAAAACACGGGCGAAACGCGCGGAAACACGCGGGGAGAGCGAGGCGACCTCTGACGGTCGAGAAAGGCAGGCATAATCAAAACGAAGCACCGGAGCAGTCGGCGGGGGGACCGTGAGGGAAACAGCCCTGCATAGGAGGCCACCGAGTACAGTCTCTCCTCCGTCTCAAAGCGGGGCCTTTCCTTTACCAGCTTGCCGTGAACGGAAGCATTTGCATCTCATCGTGGCACAAGAGAGTTGCAGAGCAGGTGGCTCCGGGTCAAAAAGAGAGCCCCAATAAAGCCGCGGCAAGGACGAACGGGAAAGTCTGGGAGTTTGTGAAACGGTCCCACCCCTGGTGGTGGGAGAGTGTTGAGGAATCCAGTGTGAACCCTCACACAAGATTGTTTCTTTGGCAGAATCTGTGATACAACCAAGGAGTCCCCAAACTCTTTGTTAGAACACAATAAAGAGCCCCATTTCCCCCCCTCACGCTTTTGTGGATGGCTTAACTAGTCATAAGAAGATAAGAAGAGCCCTGCTGGATCAGACCAGTGGTCCATCTAGTCCAGCATCCTGTCTCATACGATGGCCAACCAGTTCTTCTGGAAGGCCAACAGGGCATAGAGGCCGAGACCTTCCCCTGATGTCATTCAGAGGTTTACTGCCTCTGAACCTGGAGGTTCCCCTTTAGTCACCATGGCTAGTAGCCACTGATAGACCTGTCCTTCATGCATCTGTCTAGTCCCCTTTTAAAGCTGTCTAGGTTCGTGGCCATGGTTGTATCCTCTGGCAATGAATTCCACGTTTTAATCACTCTCTGTGTAAAGACGTATTTCCTTTTTTTCCATCCAGAATCTGCCACCTGTCATTTTCATTGGATGCCCTCAAGTTCTAGTATTTTGGGAGAGGGAGAAAAATGTCTCTTTGTCCACCCTCTTCACCCCGTGCATAATTTTATAAACTTCTATCATGTTCCCCTTTAGTTGTGTCTTTTCCACACTGAAAACTCCCAGACTCTTTAGACCAGAGGTTCCCAAACTGTGTTCCGTGGAGCACCTGGTGCTCCGTGAGACATCTCCTAGTGCTCCACGAAGAGACTGGAAAGAAAAATACTGCTGCCGTTCAGTTTAGTGTATAGGTGCTAGGTGAAAATTAGTGCTCCGTGACGAATTTCTCTCCTGAAAAGTGCTCCGTGACTCAAAAAGTTTGGGAAACTCTGCTGCAGACCTTACAAGAGAGAGGGGGATACATCTGCCACTACTCTGTAGCATCTGGCTTCACACAAGACAGGACATGACCTCATCGTGCGGTGAACTCTCCCATTCCCGTCTTGGATTCTTGGCAGGGTTATGCACAGTATGGCAGGGTCCCTACACATGTTATGTAGCTGTAGACATTGCTGGGAAGGGAAAGGAAGACAAACAGACTGGTGGTGGTCTCTGTCTCTTGCCAAATCTTGTTAGGGCCTGTGATAAGATAAAAAAAAAGAATTCCAACTATGAGCTGCCGATTGCTTTATGGTGATATGCTACTGCTTATGGATTTAAGACAGGGGTGTCGAACTCATTTGTGATGAGGGCCAGATACGACATAAATGTCATTCAGTCGGCCGGGCCATGTGTACCATAAAATTTAATGCCAGGTACCGAAGATACAAACTTTATTGAAGATACAGGGAAAGCCAATTAATGATTGTTTGTTGTGCTTTCAAATGATGTTACCTGCCCTGATGTTACCTGCGCCAGTTTGCTGGGGAGGGCGGGTCATAAGCCAGATAGATGGATGGATGGATGGATGGATGGATGGATGGATAGATGATATTAATTTTTTACTTAAAATACAAACCTGCTTAAAACAATAGCACTCTTGTTTTCTTTTATTTAACAGACTTTGATAATTGACACCTCAGGACTGGGGGTGGGGTGGGGCTGCCTTGGCTAGCAAGCCCGCAGCAGGCTTGTCCAGCCCAGATCGGGGCTGAGGGTGGGCTGCCTCAGTGGAGTCTGATCCGGAGAACTGTGTTCGATTCCCCACTCCTCCACATGAGCGGCGGAGGCTAATCTGGTGAACTGGATTTGTTTCCCCGCTCTTCCACACGAAGCCAGCTGGGTGACCTTGGGCTAGTCACAGCTCTCTTGGAGCTCTCTCAGCCCCACCTACCTCACAGGGTGTCTGTTGTGAAGAAGGGAAGGGAAGGTGATTGTAAGCTAGTTTTGATTCTTCCTTAACTGGTAGAGAAAGTCGGCAGATAAAAACCAACTCTTCTCCTCCTTCTCCTTCTCCTTCTTCATGTCTCCGTTAAGTGCCTTCCTGGTGGACAAACAACCTCCCCAAGTACTGAAGACCCAAACCAAATTCCAAGCCACCGTCCGTTTCCTGCTGGGCCCTCAGCTGTTCAAGCCTCCGCAGATGATGTCCTCTGTCATGGCCAACATTGTAACAGAGAAACAGGCACGGGAACTGGCTGCGGGGCGTCCTGACGCCAGCCTCAGGTGAGTGAGGTCATTTCAACTGCATTGCCGGTCTTCCTCGGCTGATTTAAGGACGCCCGGGGATCGGGGTTCCTCAAGCATGGCTGTTGTGCAGATCAACAGGGTCTTGCTTCTCTGACTCTTGAACCTGAGTGGCTCCTTGCACGTGAAGACAGATCACGACGGGTAGCCGTGTTTGTCTGTAGCAGTGGGAAAGAGCAAGAGTATGGCGGCACTTTAAAGACCAACAAAATTTCTAGGGAGGGTATGAGCTTTCATGAGTCACAGCTCACTTCTTCAGATACCTGAAGAAGAGATTCTTCAGATGCCTGAAGATACCTGAAGAAGTGAGCTATGGCTCACAAAAGCTCATACCCTCCCCAGAAATGTTGTTAGTCTTTAAGGTGCTACCGGACTCTTGCTCTCTGGTTGCACGTGATTATCTCCTATGCCTATCCACATCACGCTGGGAGCAAGCGTGGGGTAGTGGTTAAGAGCTGTGGTTTGGAGCAGTGGACTCTGATCTGGAGAACTGGGTTTGATTCCCCCACTCCTCCACATGTGCGGCGGACTCTAATCTGGAGAACCGGGTTGGTTTCCCCACTCCTACACATGAAGCCAGCTGGGTGACCTTGGGCTAGTCACAGCTCTCTTAGAGCTCTCTCAACCCCACCTATCTCACAGGGTGTCTATTGTGGGGAGGGGAAGGTGATTGTAAGCCAGTTTGATTCTTCCTCAAGTGGCAGAGAAAGTCAGCATATAAAAAACAACTCTTCTCCTTCTCCTTCTCCTTTTCATTCTCTTCCTTCCTCTTCCTTCCTCTTCCTCTTCTTCTTCTTGGTTGGAATGGATGCACAGAAGGGCAGTATTTATTTGATAAATACTGGCACCTGAACACCTACCATCCCAAGCAGAGTGGCGCATTTCTAAGTCTGTTGAAGCCAGCGAGCTTAGGCGCAACTCTGCTTCTGGCACCGTATGCTGCTTGAACAGGGCTGCAGCTGGGATCAGCAAACAGACAGCGTAGGAAATGTATTGTTTGATTTGGGATCTAGTTTCATTTGCTGTGCACTGACAAGCCCGTCCTGCGTATGCAGTTTTCCACGTTTCAACCTTCCATCCCATTGATACACCAGGTGCCTGCCCAGGTCAGACCAAGGGCTAAGAGTCCTTTCGAAGACCAAAACTGAGCTCCATCTTAAAAGGCAAGGGGAGTGCGTTTTTTCTGTTTTGATCTACGATTGTAGCGAAGGGGGGAATGTTAATGAGCCATTGTGTAACCGTCAGTAGAAGCAGTTGTAACATGTTAATTAAAAAAACTATTTATAAGAGTTTGATAGCTTTTCTCTTTATAGTGTCAAGAAAAATTAATTTTCATTCCCCCAACTTTTTTTTTAAAGTGTGAAATGGTAGATGAATAGCCAGCACCATCCTGCCTGTGTTCCACTGCACCCAATATAATAGGCATGCTCCTCTGATACTAGAGAGAATAGGTATGCAGCATGACTAGTATCCATCCTAACTAATAGCCATGAAGACACCTTGTGAAGTAGGTGGGGCTGAGAGAGTGTGACTAGCCCAAGGTCACCCAGCTGGCTTCATGTGTCGGAGTGAGGAAACCAGCCCTGTTCACCAGATTAGCCTAAGCCGCTCATGTGGAGGAGTGGGGAATCAAACCCGGTTCTCCAGATCAGACTCCACCACTCCAAACCACCGCTCTTAACCACTACACCACGCTGGCTCTCTGCCACGCTGGGGCAGGGAAGGGCTTGCATGAGTTACAGGGAAGGGCTTGCATAAGCAGCAGGAAAAGGTGAGGCAGTTGATTTAGTGCTGCTGATAACCTGCCCCAATTAATGCAAGGAAGCACGTGGTTCGTCTGCAGTCTCCTTGGCTTACCGTAGCTGACCCAGCCTGCCTGTTGGGAAATTCTGTTGGGAAAGTCCCGGAGATATGAGGCAACTGCTACAGGTCTTTATGGAAAGTTTGGGGAGAAGGGAAGGGGTTCATTTTCCTTCTCCAATAGTGTTGCTAGCCCATACACAAATGGTATCCCATGATGTTGCGATATATCACCTTCAGTTCCATAACCAGAAGTTACTTCATCACATAGTGGTTTTGGGGGAATCATAGAATCATGGAAGGGACCACCAGGGTCATCAAGTCCAACCCCCCTGCACAATGCAGGAAATTCATTACTTCCTCCCCCCCACACACCCCTAGTGACCAGAAGATGGCCAAGATTCCCTCCTTCTCATCATCTGTCTACGGTCACAGAATCAGCATTGCTGACAGATGGCCATCTAACCTCTTCTTAAAAACCTCTCAGGAAGGAGAGCTTACCACCTCCCGAGGAAGCCTGTTCCACTGAGGAACCACTCTAACTCTTAGAAGATTCTTCCTAATGTCTAGACGGAAACTCTTTTGATTTAATTTTAACCCGTTGGTTCAGGTCCAGCCTTTTTGGGCAACAGAAAACAACTTGGCACCCTCCTCTCTATGACAGCCCTTCAAGTCCTTGAAGATGGTTATCAGATCCCCTCTCAGTCTTCTCCTCTTCAGGCTAAACATACCCAGCTCCTTCAACCTTTCCTCATAGGACTTGGTCTCCAGACCCCTCACCATCTTTGTTGCCCTCCTAGAGTGACCTGCAGCTTGTTGATGTCATTTCGGGTTATGCAGGTGGGGGTGATGTTTCAGTGTTGTGGGTTATAATTTCAGCCTCCCCATCCCCCCCCTTGCTAGCTTGTAAAGTGGATGGCTGGGGACCAAGGCTGAGAGTGGGAGGTTGCTGGCCAAAGCTGGCAGCCTGGCTTCCCTATTCTACATACGCTTTACAAAAAAACTTTAATTATTTAAAAGATTTTCAGAAAATAGTAACCACTGAAAGCAGCTCCATACACACCAATGGGCAACGCTTCCCACTGCTAAATTCTGCCCCATTGCAATTAAAATACTCAAAAATAGGTGGAAAAAAACTGTTAAATTCTTTTATACTTCTATATTTTTAGTAATCTTAAATTGGCAATCCACTTTTGTGTCATGCACTAATTTTGTATATCTTATCAATACTGGATTTTTATCAATTTTTGTAATTTGTAATACTTTTTACAGTTTTATCAAGTTGGACAATATGATATATTAACTTCTGGCTGGTCAAATAGACCGTACTAATAAACTTGACTTGACTTGACTACTAATGGGCAAACAGAGACTCCACGGGGCCATTTTGGTCTTTTATGCATGGCTATTTCCCTTGCAGTCACCCCTCTGACAGCTTCGGGTCTTCGTTTGGATTATGCATGCCATTTCCAACCGTCAGAGGTCGCCTCTCTCTTCCCCTGTTTCCCCCCCGCGTTTTGCCCACGTTTTCAAATTCGAGGTAAAACAGGTCCCTGAAAATGCGGGGAAAGGCAGGGGGAGAATGAAGCAACCTCTGACGGTCAGAAACGGCATGCATAATCAAAACAAAGACCCGAACGTGTCGAAGGGAAACAGCCATGCATGCCGGCTCGAAAGGTTCGATTTTCAGATCAGTCCGGATATGGGATGTCCGGATAAGGGATACTCTACTTGCGCATACATGCATACATACTCTCTTCCTGTCAGCTGATCTCTCTTTCCGTTTTTCAGTGAAAGCACAGGAGAAATTGTGAACAACGTAGCCCCTCTGGAGACCACCACCACGAACAATGCCTGCTGTGCTGTCTTCAAGAATATGGTAGGTGAACTAAGACAGCCCTTCTGCCCCAGGCAGTGGTGGTGGGGGGAGATGCAGATGCATGGGTGGGAGGAAAGGAAATCCACTAATGTAGCATGGGTTATAGGTTGGGATAAAGATGCGTGGGTAGAACTGGGGTACGTTCCTGGCCCCACTGGGTTTGCTTGTTAGTATCTAGTACACTTTTCTAGCTCCTTCATGGCTGCCCTTCCCAGTCTCAATCTCCTTCTGATTTCAAAAAAGATTTTGAAGTATAAGGATGTGTCACTGGCCACCAAGACTAGATTAATTCATGCCATCGTATTCCCTATTACTATGTATGGGTGTGAAAGCTGGACGGTGAAGAAAGCTGATAGGAAGAAAATAGAATCCTTTGAAATGTGGTGTTGGAGGAGAGTGTTACGGATTCCACGGACTGCCAAAAAAACAAATCAGTGGGCTCTAGATCAAATCAAGCCTGAACTGACCCTAGAAGCTAAAACGACTAAACTGAGGCTATCGTATTTTGGTCACGTCATGAGATGACAAGAGACACTGGAAAAGACAGTCATGCTAGGAAAAGTTAAGGGCAGCAGGAAAAGAGGAAGACCCAACAAGAGATGGATTGACTCAATAAAGGAAGCCACAGCCTTCAATTTGCAAGATCTGAGCAAGGCTGTCAAAGATGGGACATTTTGGAGGACTTTCATTCATAGGGTTGCCATGAGTCAGAAGCAACTTGACGGCACTTAACACACACACATACACATCTAGTACTGTTATCCTCTTCTTCCTCAAAGGGGTCAAGTACCAGGAGGTATACTGTGGTAAGGGAGGAGCCAAGGGATAGAGCCACGGACAAGACCTGTAGCTATGGTGGGGCATACAGGGGCACTCAAAATTTCCCATGCCCCCGCCAATCAGCACTGTTGCCTTCCCCTCATCCCAGCCCATCTGGCATTTCATTTCTAGGCTGGGTGGAGACTGTAGGAATCCCTTGGCTCCTCTTACGCTCCTTGGCAGGAAGTTACACAGAAACCAACAAGATGAGGAGCAGTGGGATTCCTAGAACAGCCAGGAGAGAAAGAGAGAGAACGGTTGCCCCTTTCTCAGTCTCAGCTGAGCTTCAAGGACACTGAGTAGTTGCTGCAGATTAGAATGTTTCCCCACCTGCCCAAAGGTCCATAGCTGAGAAATTTCACCCCCCTGACCTGTGGTTCCTATTGCCGTGCTTGCTGGAAGCACGGTGTCCTTGCTTTTTATGCAAAAAGCCGCAAAAAAAGAGAAGTGTCTTTGTAGTGACTCACGACTCAACAGGCGGGGGTTGTACAACCAACCCAACTGTCCCAGCCCATGAGTTGAAGGCCTAGAGCAGCGGTTCCCAAAGAGGGCAGTACCACCCCCTGGGGGGCGGTGGGATTACCTAGGGGAGCACAAAGAGGCAAGAGGGCAGCGGGGGCAGGTAGAAGTGGGCCCTTTCAACTGTGTCGTTGGATAGGGTAGGGGGCACTGGGGTTGAGTTTGTGGAACCAAGGGGGCGGTGGCCTAAAAAGTTTGGGAACCACTGGCCTAGAGTGTCAAGAGGACTGCAGGGGCAGAAACAGATAGCTGGGAGAGGAGGTTTGGAAGAGAACTTTCCCAAATGGTGGTGAAAGCTGCAGCCTTGGGCAAACCCCCACACACACCTGTTGAGACGTTGACCCTGACAACGCTGCGCGGTTTGTCGTTCTCGTCCTTCAGCTTCTCAAGAAGATCAAGCGCAGCGACCGCAAGAGCACGGAGTCCGTGACCGAAGAGAAGTGTGCCGTCCTCTTCATTGCCAAAATCAACCTTGGCTCCAACAATACCACCTTCGTGCTGCAGGTAATATTGGGATGATCTCATTCTTCAGACTGCAGGTGGCAGTGCTAGTATACTGTTGTTGTCGTATGACTCGTTTGGAGGGGGACCCATGAGTTCCTCATACATGATCAAATGCTATTGTCCCTCCTTTCATTGGTTGTTTACATAAATGAGTGTAAATGTGAAGAAGAATAATTCATTTAAAATTATTTCTGCCCTACTTTTCTCCTCAATGGGGACTTGTCATGAAATAGGGTTGGAACCATACAGGTTTGCCACAACTGGGATATCCCTTCCAGGGCTCTCTCCCTCCCCACACACCGCTCCTTTCCTCCTGCCCCCTTCAGGCCAAGACCAAAACAAGCAAAATCAGTGTTGCTCAGACTATACATATACTCAAAAAATAACAACACTAGGCTATTATAGTATTACGTTATATGCTATATTCACAACAATTTCTATCAAGCATGACTATAAAGCATAGAATATAAAGTATACATAACCGACAACATACACAATTGCACAGAACCAACCGACAACATACACAATTGCACAAAACCCAACCCCCCCAGCGGAGGTAACAGCAAACCCGAGAGTTCAACAGGTAAGTCAATGGCCATTCATTCATGGGCAATTTTGATGCTCACTCACTCTTTTTTAAAATGTGACTTTAAAAATGCCTATTCACGGACCCGACGCAAAAGGAGAAATTCCACCCCCACCACTCGCCTGCTCCTTTGTTCCTGATTGCAGAGTCATTAGCATGCGTATAGCTAATGCGCTGCTGTTGTTTTGCATGGTTCTTTGAGGAGGATTCTTCGAGGCAAATGCCAAAGATCGCGTTAAGTGAGCTCTTTAGTAATGCGACGCAGGTCTGCGCCCCTGAATGACGGTTTAGCATGGTAAAATTTAAAAAAATATGTGGGCAATTCAGCCTGGAACGTGCTGCTAATTACCATGAATAAATGGCCAATGAGTCCGTATCCTTCAATAACCATGCAATTTTCTTCCTTCTTTGGGACAGAATGCCAAGAAGGTCAAATAAGTATAATAATCCAACAATCTCCAAAAACCCTTCAGACCTAGAGAAGGGAAGGGCTTTGCCAACTGCTACCACTCTGGTTCTAAGGTTTAGAGCCCTCCCTGCCCCCAGGTAATCCCCTCTTTAGTCAGGGCATGCCCTGAGGTATGGCTGAATTTGGGGTGTGAAGAACCCAGACAGAGTGGACTAGGGTCGCCAGGCAGGGCAACTGACACGCAGATGTCCCCTTGCCGGCGATATAATGAAGTTGCTGCCGATGCTCTGGTGTCACTCCCTGTGCGCGCAGAAGTGGCGTCAGCATGTCGCCGAGGGATGCTGGGGTCGCTGCGGCATTTGGACAGAAACTCTGTGGTTTAACCAGAGAGTTTTGCCCAAGTGCCGGAATATCCCTTGTGTCCCCTGGCGATGCATTGACATCACTACCGGGTATACAGGGAGTGGCGTCAGTGTGTCACGGTGGCTGCCAACGTTCCTCCCATTTCCCACCGTTCACCCTCTGCTGGCCATCTGAGCAGAAGCAGCGATTGGACTCTATGGCATTGAAGTCCCTCCCCTCTCCAAACCTCGCCCTCCTCAGGCTCCACCCTCAAAATCTCCAGGTATTTCTCAACCCGGAGCTGGCAACGCTACTACTCCAGCAGTTATAACTAGAGGCGCTGATTCTGGTAGTTACCGGAGTTAGTACCAGAAAGATGGCCTAACACCACAGTGAATATGGTTAGGCATACAGTGCTGTTGTGGGGGAGCGTGGTTTGTCCATAGAAATAATCTGACGCTAATAGCTGTTGCCATACCTGGTCCCACACACCCTTCCTATATGCCTTAACTATGTGTGTGTGTGTAAAGTGCCTTCAAGTCGCAGCCGACTTATGGTGACCCCTTTTTGGGGTTTTCATGGCAAGAGACTAGCAGAGGTGGTTTGCCAGTGCCTTCCTCTGCACAGCAACCCTGGTATTCCTTGGTGGTCTCCCATCCAAATACTAACCAGGGCCAACCCTGCTTAGCTTCTGAGATCTGACGAGATCAGGCTAGCCTGGGCCATCCAGGTCAGATGCCTTAACTATACTGGTAGGTAAAAAGGTAAAGGTCCCCTGTGCAAGCACCGGGTCATTCCTGACCCATGGGGTGACATCACATCCCGACGTTTACTAGGCAGACTTTGTTTTTTACGGGGTGGTTTGCCAGTGCTTTCCCCAGTCGTCTTTCCTTTACTCCCAGCAAGCTGGGTACTCATTTTACCGACCTTGGAAGGATGGAAGGCTGAGTCAACCTTGAGACGGCTACCTGAAACCGACTTCCGTCGGGATTGAACTCCGGTCGTGAGCAGAGCTTGGACTGCAGTATGGCAGCTTACCACTCTGCGCCACGGGGCTCTTAACTATACTGGTAGTTTTCAAGAAATGTCTATGTGTATGAGGCTCAGCCCGTCACATTAAGAGAATCTGTACAAATTATAGAGAAGCATCAGGCATGTAATTCTCCTGTAATTCTGACTCTTTGGGGGCTCGTAATGTGGCGGGACTTCAGGAACTAGTTCCAGGAAGCCTCAGTGCTCTAGTTCTGATGAAGAGTCAGTGGGCATCGGATACTGTCAAGGGAGGAGAAACTCCGAGGGGAAAAGACGCACCTGGCTTATTGGCTGAGAGCGATCCAGGCCATCTTCTCATTTGGCTAAGGAAAACACCTGGGGAGATGAGGGGAGGGGAGGCTGGAGCAGCAACGTTTCTGTGGAAGCAGTTATTTGTTTGGGGGTTTCTTTTCTTTTTTTTACAACATTTGCCACTGATCCTGCTTTAAAAATAAAAGCTCATTTCAGTTTTGAGGCAGGCGCGGGCCAATTGAACAGATGCGTGATGGAGTCATCACCTGCCGGTCTCCCTCTTCCGTTTTCTCTCTCTCATAGGAGAGTTGGTCTTACATGGCTGCTATTTTGGGAGAGGGGTTAGTCCAGCTGACCAAGAAGGACCAGTTGTCTGAGGGTGTCTTCACTCTCTCCCTCTTCTTATTTAATTTGTAAATTTATCTAATACAGTCCAAGACCAATAAAAATAGAATCAATATAATAATTCAGACGAATAACCTCCAGTATATCAAATAACTCAGGTTAAATTTAAGAACATTTTTAAAATTATAGCTAAAAAGCCTATATATGTCTTACCTAAGTTTTCATAGTCTTACAGGCTATCCATCCAAATTTGGCAACTTTTAAAGTGATCTCTTGATTCTTATCTGGTAGCATAACTGAGAGGAGTCCTTCTATTTTTACTGGGGTGGCAGGAAATTGTAGGGGTAATCAGAGTTTCCCTAATATGACTATAGATATTACAATAAAAAAAAGATATGCTCTAGGGTCTCGATATTCCCATCTCCACATAAGCATACACATTCTTTAGATGGTAAACCTCTATATCTACCCTCAAGAATCGCTGAGGGCAGCATATCATACCTTAATAAGGTGAAAATCCTTCTATGATCAGGGTTCTCTAAATGCTTAACATAAGGCATCAAAGCTACCTTATTTAACATGCCTGGATCGTAAAGAAAGGTCTTAACTCTATTCAAATCATGCTGCCTTTCAATATCTATAATCCTCTGTTTAACCATAGACTTTGCCTCAGCGTAGTCCCTAGTCAGGAGACATTGTTGTGATAGACCATAATATCTCAGTTTTTCCTCCATCATCCTCCGCCATGGAGAAACAAAGGAATCCCATAGTGTGAGATGGACTATTTATTTTTGTAACTTTTTAAATTCTCCCCTTCTTTCAAGGAGCTCAGGGCACTTAGGATTGTACTGCTACACCAGTTAGTTCAATTTTATGTGCCAAGTTATAAATGATGCATTTTATGTTGTTAAAGGAGAAAAATAAGTTTAGGTTTGATAGGAAAATAAGTATTGCGTGTATTTTAATTCCCCTCTCCCCCAAAAAGACTGGGATTCCCCCCCCCCAGAAATTGTACATCTCTGACCGCCGTTGCCAACTCAACACTGTGGGCAGAAATGTGAGATGTGTTGTGTGTGTGTGTGTGTTGCGGGGAGGGGAAGGACTCCTGTTGAAAAAGAGAAAGCAACAAGCTATTTATGTGTTCTTCCCCTTTTCTCCACTTCCACTCCAGGCTCTCTCTCTGCCCATTGTGGTGATTGTTCATGGCAACCAAGACAATAATGCCAAGGCCACCATCTTGTGGGACAATGCCTTTGCTGCGAAAGTAAGTGAATGACTGTGGCTGAAATTCTGCCTCTAAGGGGATGAAAGATATGGGGTGCCACTTGTTGGGGGGTGCAGGGTTAAAGTGTCCAGTCAGACCCTGTAAAAGAGCGTTCCCCATCAAATGATCATTGCTAAACGCAGGAACCTTCTAGGCCACCGTGCACGTTGTGTGTGGTGGGATGGGATTTTTTTTAATTTAAAAAATTCCTCAGATATCCTTCTCTTGTTATGCCAATGGTGCTGGGACTGCTGAAGCGCTGCTGTTTTTCACAGTGTCAGGGTTAGATGAGAAGCCCTGGTTCACCTAGGAGGAGCCATCAGAATGCTCTTCACCACACCCATTTCTGGAGAGCCAGCCCGGTTTGGGAGGAAGAAGAAGAGGAGGAGGAGGAGGAGGAATTATTTTTATTTTTATTTTTATTATTATATAATGAGGGAATACAGAAGGAAAAGGGGGAAATTGAAAATATCTAACATACCATTAAAAAAGCAATAATTCTAATGCAGATCAAGCACACAACATTACTTTGCGTTTCAATATTTGGGCAGGTTATGCAAATAATGATCACCATTTATGTCTAGTTAAAATATCAACATACTGTTATCCATAAGCCTCCACATAATTATAAAATAATTTCCATTTCTCATAATGCTGCTCAAAAGTGGTATCATAACTTGTGTTTATCATATTTGTCAGTTTTGCCATGATGGCGGATTCCATTAATTTGTCCTTTCATTCTTCTATATCTGGGAGAAGCGGTTGCTTCCATTTCCTTGCTAAAACCACCCTAGCTGTGGTTGTGGCATATTTAAATAAATCTTTGGAGGAGTTGTTTTTTATATGCTGACTTTCTCTACCTTTTAAAGAGTCTCAAAGTGGCTTACAATCTCCTTCCCTTCCTCTCCCCACAACAGGCACCTTGTGAGGTAGATGGGGTTGAGAGGGTTCAGAGAGAACTGTGACCAGCCCAAGGTCATCCAGCTGGCTTCATGTGTAGGAGTGGGGAAACCAACCCGATTCACCAGATTGGAGTCCGCTACTCATGTGGAGTAGTGGGGAATCAAACCCTTCTTCTTCTTCGCTGCCATTGTATTAGGTGTCCATTGTGGAAAGGGGGGAGGGAAAAGGAGCAGAGACTGGGGGAGGCTGTGGGTACGCCCTCTTACCATCTGCTGTTTACCGTGTGTGTGATGCAAGGTTTGGTCCCTCTGGCCCGTTACAGGATCGGATCCCCTTTGTGGTCAGGGAGCGCGTCCCCTGGGGGGACATGTGTGAGACCCTCAACCAGAAGTTCATGGCTGAAGTGCAGACCACGAAAGGCCTCCTCAAGCAGCACTACTTCTTCTTGGCCCAGAAGATCTTCAATGACAACAACGCCAGCTATGAGGACTTCCAGAACCGCTGTGTTTCTTGGTCTCAGTTCAACAAGGTGATTGCAGTGGGTTTTAGTGGGGGGGTGGGATGCCCGTGAGCTCAGAGTATATTGTTCTTTTATCCTCACACTCTTTCCTTGGCATTTGCAGGAAATCCTCCCTAGCAGGGGATTTACCTTCTGGCAGTGGTTTGAAGGCGTCCTTGACCTCACCAAGAAGTATCTGAAGGACTACTGGTCTGATGGGTAAGGGAGACATTTTCTCAAGCTCATAGACTGACAGCCCATTCCTGAAGGGGTGGTAGATTCATGGCAGCCCGGAGTAGTGCAGCCATGCCGCCTCCTCAGAGCCATTGTGGTGTAGTGGTTAACAGCGGTGGTTTGGTGTGGTGGACTCTGATCTCCAGATCAGTGTTTGATTCCCCACTCCTCCACTTGAACAGCAGAGGCTAATCTGGTGAACTGGGTTTGTTTCCCCACTCCTACACACGAAGCCTGCTGGGTGACCTTGGGCTAGTCGCAGTTCTCTTAGAGCTCTCTCAGCCTCACCTACCTCACAAGGTGTCTGTTGTGGGGAAAGGAAGGCGATTGTAAGCTGGTGTGATGCTCATTGGTAGTAGAGCATCTGCTTGGTATGCAGACGGTCTCAGGTTCAATCCCCAGCATCTCCAGTTGAAGGGACTAGGCAAGTAGGTGATGTGAAAGACCTCCACCTGAGTGCTTTGGGGAGGGGCTGCCGGTCTGACTAGACAATACTGACTTTGATGGACCGAGGGTCTGATTCAGTATAAGACAGCTTCATGTGTTCATGTGTTCCTTAAGTGGTAGAGAAAGTCGGCATATGAAAACCAACTCTTCTTCTTCAATTTATTTCAGCACCTCATCGCCAAGGTTTATTAAGTTATTTTCATTTGGGTTGGCAACATAAGGATCTATGATTAGGGGAAGTGGGTGTGCAGCAAGGAACACAGAGAAACTTTTGTGATTATGTTTTGGCGTTAATTTAAAATATTTGTCTCCTGCGTTTTTGGCTTATATAAGCCTCCAGCGCTTCTAACATTGGATTTTACAACAATCCAATAATTCAAAGCCAAAAAAAGTCCTGCGAAAAGTTATCCATCCTATAAAAGGCAGTGAACCAAAGAGAAAGTTGCAAGTATAACTGCAGAGGAAACGCATGACTCTCTTTTATGCGAAGTCAGACCCTTGGTCTGCCAATGTCACTGTTGTCTCCTCTGAGTGGCAGTGGCTCTCCAGGGTCTCAGGCAGAGGTCTTTCATATCACCTTTCAAATGGTGATACCAGGGACTGAACCTTGGGCATACAAAGCACATGCTCTACCTCCTTATTTCTTGTCTATTTATCGCATGGTCCAAATCCTTTCTCCTGCTTACAGGAAAATGCAAACATATATAAATTTTGGGTTGTCCGCCATTTGGACCTCTTGTGTACAGGCTAAGCACTTCTATATAGCTGACATCCTCCTCTGAAGAATGCATTATTTCATTTTCTTGGTACATAACCTTATCTGCTGTTTGGTTAGTTAGGGATTAATGATTAATTCAGCAGCTATAAACAGAATCATATGCTTGCAGAAGAGTTGGTTTTTATATGCCTACTTTTTCTACCACTTAAGGGAGACTCAAACCAGCTTACAATCACCTTTCCTTCCCCTCCCCACAACAGACACCCTGTGAGGTAGGTGGGGCTGGGAGAGAGTGACTAGCCCAAGGCTACCCAGCTGGTTTCATGTGGAGGAGTGGGGAAACAAATCCAGTTCACCAGATTAGCCTCCGCCGCTCATGCGGCGGAGTGGGGGAATCAAACCCGGTTCTCCAGATCAGAGTCCATCAAACCACAGCTCTTAACCAGTACACCACGCTGGTGGTGTGGATAGATGGATGGACGGACGGACGGACAGACAGACAGATGGACAGACAGACAGACCTTTTAACAAGAGAGGATTCTGAGTACACAAAAACTAGGTTTTAAAATAAACAAATGCTAAATACTGGAACTGAAAGGCACTGTAACGCATGCCGAATATTGCACTTTCCATCCTCTCAATGCACTTTGCAGCTGAATTTTACTGTGTGAAATGGCAAAATCCACTTGCGAACAATCACTAAAGTGCATTGAAAGTGGATTGAGAGTGCATTATTCGGAATGTGTGAAAGTGCCCAAAGAGTACTTCCGATATTCTTAGACTGTGTATGGTAGTAAGTGGCTTGGATCCTTCAGTAAATTTCCACTGATAGGAGGGGAAGAGGCTGCTTATTTCCTGCCCTATTTTTCAGCTCAAAATAGCTGAAAATAACAACTTCCTTGTTCTCTTGCAGAGAAAGAGGGGTAGGAACCCTCATATTTTTTCCTCTGCACGTGAAAAAATAACAACTCGGGAGGACAATTTTGAGCGGAAAAGGAACCAGAGCGGAGCTGAGCAATCTCATCTTTTGTGCCGTTCCTCTGCTGAGAATTGCAGCCCCGACTGTGGAGGAAGTAGAGAAAAGAACTTAACAGAACATGGAGAGGCATTCAGCTGTCAGGCTTTTTTAGACTTAATTATCAGGTTGGAGGGGTCCAATTTGGAGTTGGACCACAAGGGGAGGGAGGTTTAAGCTTTTTCTGCCACACCATTTTCCTGTTCTGAAATGGCCCTGGGGAGTTATTATTGGCCCCCGCTGCGGAAACTTATGCATAGCTCTATTTGTATGCTTAAGTTATCCCAAATAGTGGCTTCCAGGGGCCATTTCTGATCAGGAGATCATGGTTCCAGTCTGAATTAGGCCTCTGAACAACTGATAAAAGAGCTTGAAAAAAAGGCTGGGAGCTGTGGAGATGTATACATCTGGTTTCACTCTGAGACTCACTGTCACGGCTGAGCCTGCCTTGGTGCAGTAACGTAACCAAGTTTACCTGGGTTTGGTTCTAGTAACTCCCTGGCCATTTATGCATGGTCAATTTTGATGCTTGCTCAAAGCTTTTTTTAAAAATACGACCTTTGAAATGCCTATTCATGGTCCCGACGCAAAAGGAGAAATTCCACCCACCCCCCAATCGCCTGCTCCTTCGTTCCTTCCATTAGCAACCGCCGTTTGCATAGCTAACACACGGCTGTGATTTTGCATGCTTCCTTGGGGGGATTCTTCGAGGTGGGGGCAGAGCAAACACAAAAGGACTCGTTAAAGGGGCTCTTAAGAAATGCGAAGCAGGTATGCGCCGGCTTAGTAGTCACTTCCTAAATGACGATTCAGTGTGAAAAACTCAAAAAAATATGCGGGGTACTTCAGCCTAGAATGTGCTGCTAATTACCGAGCATAAATGGCCCCTGAGTAACACACACCATAAAGAAAAGAAGGCTTTATTGAAGAAATGTAAGAAAGGATATTAAATCAAGGCATAGAGTTCAGTGGCAGTAAAAATGCATAAAAATAACGAAGCTTACTAGTTATCCTACCTGCTTGAATCCTAACACAGAGCAGTTGGTTCTTAAGGCAAAAAGTTTCTGGAGCATAATACAAATATCTTCTTGGCAGCAAGGAGGGGGAGGAAGGAAAGAGTAAAGGGGGGAAATAGCCTTTTCTCTAGCTACACTTATAGAAAATTGCTGACCATAACCACCTGACCTCATCCAATCATTAGGCAGTATGCATGGAACTTTCCGGGGTGAGGGTGAATTCCCCTTCCCATACTAGATTCACAGCTGAATCCATGTGAGCTAATTAGCAGGCCTGAGAAGATGTCGTTGACCAGTAGCTGCCAATGTGGGGATGGCTAACATCTGCAGAGAGTCAGGAAACAGTGAACTAAGCTGGGAAATTCCTTTTAAGACGGCTTCTCGCTTGTCACGCCCGTTCTGTGGTTGCCAGTCACAAGAATATCCCTTTTTTAATATGCTCACGGTATAGGAAGCCATTTCCCCATAAAAAAATCTGATGGGATTGTTGGGTGTGAGCTGTTCATGGGGGAGTTCTTTGTTTCTGCATTCTTCTAGCATCTCTCAGCTTTTCTGGCTATCTTTGAGCTCTTGGGAGCCGAGCGCTGGCTCTCCCCCCTCAGTCTGGTTGCAACTGTCAGAGCTCCTCGCAAGCTGTAAATCTTGGTTCTGTGGCCGGCAGCTCCTTTGAGTTCCTTGCTGGGCTTTAACTTTTTGAGACCCTATCATCGACCTGGGCTGTTTTGTAAAGCAGGTCTGCCCCAATTGCAAAATCATAGCCACGCTTCTTGAACACATAACACATGAACATATGAAGCTGCCTTATACTGAGTCAGACCCTTGGTCCATCAAAGTCAGTATTGTCTACTCAGACCAGCAGCGGCTCTCCAGGGTCTCAGGCTGAGGTCTTTCACATCACCTACTTGCCTAGTCCCTTTAACTGGAGATGCCGGGGATTGAACCTGGGACCTTCTGTGGGCCAAGCATATGCTCTACCGCTGAGCCACTGCGTGCCAAGCAGATGCTCTACCACTGAGCCACGGCCCCTCTTCCATGGCTCTCCAGGGTCTCAGGCAGAGGTCTTTCACATCACCTCCTTGGCCTAGTCCCTTTAACTGGAGATGCCGGGGATTGAACCTGGGACCTTCTGTGGGCCAAGCAGATGCTCTACCGCTGAGCCACTGCGTGCCAAGCAGATGCTCTACCACTGAGCCACGGCTCCTCTTCCATGGCTCTCCAGGGTCTCAGGCTGAGGTCTTTCACATCACCTCCTTGGCCTAGTCCCTTTAACTGGAGATGCCGGGGATTGAACCTGGGACCTTCTGCATGCCAAGTAGATGCTCTACCACTGAACCATGGCCCCTCCCCTTGTGCTCTAACACCATGACTTCCCCTTGCCTCTCTCTAAACTTCACATGGTACTTTAGTAAAAGGAACTTGTTTACTTTCACTCTCGTAAGGCTCTATTTGTGGCAAGCCTTCTGCATGCCGTTCCAGACCTTCCAACGTGTCTCTTTTAACGGAACTAAGGTCCACGCTGGAATCTTTCATGCCCATAAGAGTCACCTTATGATTTATGGTGACTGGCGCAGTTCTTGTCGACCCACCGATGTCGTCGTGACAAAATGAGCCAATCGATGTCAGTCACTTCCAGCTAATCTTCTGACAGACGCTGAGCTGGATGCTTGAACTTTTTGTAATTGCTGACCTTGACTACCTGACCTCCTCAACCAAACATTGGGCAGTATCCATGGAACTTCCCAGGTTGAGGGTGAGTTCCCCTTCCCATACCAGATTCACAGCTGGGCCCCCAACTTCCTGAGAAGAGGTCCTTGACCGGTAGCCACCAGTGTGGGGGTGGCTAACCCATGCAGAGATACATACCAGATTCACAGCTGGGCCCCCAACTTCCTGAGAAGAGGTCCTTGACAGGTAGCCGCCAGTGTGGGGGTGGCTAACACATGCAGAGATTCAGGGAACAGTGAACTAAGCTGGGAAATTCCTTCTCGCTTGACACTCACTGATGCCAAAGGGTCGGAAAGTTCAACTTCTTCCATAAACAGCATAACCTTGGCGATGCAGCTTCTCCCTTCTCCTCTTTTCTTTTCCCCTTATCCTATTAATTTTTGTACCCTTCACCTGTTAACTCTCTCTCCTTTTGCTTCTCTCTGTTCCACACAGGCTCATCGTGGGCTTTATCAGCAAGCAATATGTTTCCAGTTGCCTGAGCAGTGCTCCAACGGGGACTTTCCTGCTCCGTTTCAGTGACTCCTTGATCGGTGGCATCAGCATTGCTTACGTCATCCGCTTGCCCAACGGTAGGTTTTTGTTTAGGGGGGCTCTGTCAAAGGTTGGCCAATGGAGGCATAGTCCACATAGGGCAGTGCTGCTGAATCTGTTTTTAAACGATTTAATATGTTTATTGAAAACCTTTTATAAGAAGAAGAGTTGGTTTTTTTTATATGCCGCTTTTCTCTACCTTTCAAGGAGAATCAAACCGGTTTACAATCTCCTTCCCTTCCTCTGCGCTCCAAGACAGACACCCTGTGAGGTGGGGCTGAGAGAGCTCTAAGAGAGCTGTGACTAGCCCAAGGTCACCCAGCTGGTTTCATGTGGTGGAGCAGGGAATCGAACCGGGTTCACCAGATTGGAGTCCACCACTCTTAACTACTACACCACGCAGCCTGCCTTTCTCCCTGATTAGTGGGATCCAAGGAAGGTAGCGGCAAAAAAATCAATACAAGAATCTAAAAACAACGGAATAGAAGAAGAGTTGGTTTTTATATGCCGACTTTCTCTACCACTTAAGGAAGAACCAAACCAGCTTGCAATCACCTCCCCTTCCCCTCCCCACAACAGACACTTTGTGAGGTAGGTGGGGCTGAGAGAGTTCGGAGAGAACTGTGACTAGCCGAAGGTCACTCAGCTGGCTTTGTGTGGAGGAGTGGGGAATCGAACCCGGTTCTCCAGATCAGTGTCCACCGCTCCAAACCACTCCTCTTAACGACTATACCACGCTGGTATAAATACAACCACCCAGGGGAAAATAACTTTAAAAAGAGAAAGTAGGTCCCCTATGGGGACACAGAATATTGATGTGGAAACAGGGCCCTATATGCAAAATATGTATATATTTATTTCAGGATAAAATCTAATACCACATTTAACACATATAGGGCCCAGCAAAAGTCCTTCTGCAGAGCCCTATATGTGTTATACGTGATATTAGATTTTATCCTGAAATAAATATATACATATTTTGTACTTACATAATTTTTAGATTGTATAACCTTTGGCCTTGGAATTTTTTTTTAACCTTTTGGGTACTTAATTAACCTATGGTGGGCTACTGTTTATGGTTTCTCAAAGTGTATGTTGGGTACCTAAACGTTGGGTGGGAAAAGACTCAATTATGTACAGAAATATATTTATTGAGTCTTTTTCCACCCAACCTTTAGGTACCCAGCTTTGGTTTTAGGTTGGGTCTTTCCCTCCCTCTTTTGTTTTTTCTCAAAGTGTATGTCATCCCCCTACCAGATTGCTAATGCAGAGGAATGGCGTCTCAAATCCATCTTTCTGCAGGGCCAGCAACCTCCAGCTGAATATGGTTGCACAGGGAAGGGAGATGAAGCTGCCTTATACTGAATCAGACTCTTGATCCATCAATATTTTCTACTCAGACTGGCAGTGGCTCTCCAGGGTCTCAGGCTGAGGTCTTTCACATCACCTACTTGCCTAGTCCCTGGAGATGCTGGGGATTGAACCTGGGACCTTCTGCATGCCAAGCAGATGCTCTACCACTGAGCCACAGCCCCTCCCCTGTAGCAGGGCTCTTAGCGTCATCTTCCTTCCTAGGCTAAGATGCAGAACAGGTGGTGAAATTGTTCCACATCCTGGGGATAGTCACCGATTAGTCACGTCCGGGTATTGTGGCGGAAAAGCAGGCCCCTCATTAAGGTGGTACTCACTACCCAGCAGGGTTGTGGTCGGTGACTGAGCAAATGTCCCGAGGGAATGTGGGATCTGCTCCCAGTGAAGGCCCGGAGCAGAACTGGCTGTCTGGGAATGGCTTTGTTTTCCAGCGGGAGGCTGGAGCCCTCTTCCTAGCCAGTGGATCCTCTCGTGAGTTACTGAGTCTGCAAAATGAAGCCACATAAACAAACACAGGAGGCGCAGGAGTCCAGTAGCACCTTAAAGACTAGCAAAGTTTGTGGCAGGGTATGAGCTTTCGTGAGCCACAACTCACTTCTTCAGATGAGGAAGTGAGCCACAACTCACAAAAGCTCATACCCTGCCAGAATTTTTGTTAGTCTTTAAGGTGCTACTGGACTCTTGCTCTTTTCTACTACTAGTGACAGACTGACATGGCTACCCATCATGATCTATGAACATGGAAGGTGTCTGTCCATGTGAGCCACTCTTAGCCAGCTGCTATTCAGCCAGCGATCTGTCTCCACAACATCTAACAGAGGCATTTTTTTCCTGCTGCTTGAAACAGCCACCACCGTTTAAGGGTTGTTGCTTGCTTTTAAAGTTGGTCTTTCCTATAACAGGGCAATGCTCAGGATAGAGGGCCTGTACTTTCCAATGTAACATCACATGTTGCTTCCTTCTTTTGCTCATTTCAGGTTCCTCTCAAGTAGAGAACATCCAGCCATTCACAGCAACGAACCTGTCCGTCCGTTCCCTTGCTGACTGCGTTCGGGATCTGCAGGAGCTTCAGATTCTGCATCCTAACATACCTAACATACCTAACATACCTAAAGTAGATGCATTCCGGAAGTACTTTAACGGTGAGCTGAAGGAGAAGACAGAGCTTTATTCCCCCTATATCTGCTATGGCTGCCTGTCCCCAGGAATGCAGAATTCATTCGCTGGTCTTTGACGGGCAGGAACAGACTTTGATGCCCTTTGACATCCCAAGAAAGGAAAGGAGAAAGAGTGAGGGGTTGTGGGTTGGAGAAGGGAGGTGAAGGGTGCCATATAGGAGCATAAGAAGAGCCCTCTGGACCAGACCGGTAGCCATCTAGTCCAGAATCCTGTTTGACGCAGTGACCAACACTGAAGGGCCAATGAATGACATGTCTCCCCTTATCTCTCTGCAATGGAAGCGGCTAAAAACTTACTTTAAAAAAAAAAGCTGGGGCTGTAGAGAATCTGTTACTCATATTGTTATAATATTATAACGACATAATAATATTCAATTGTCAATTAACAAACAAACAACAAAAGCCCCTGTAACATTTTGCTCTTTTCTGAGACGCATTATATGTAACACCTGTAAAGGCCCCTGTCCTGAGGTGTTCTCAGGTAAAGGTTCTGAGGTGATGTGGGTTAAGCTGCCCCCTTGGTGTTTCCTACTTATTTTCACTGCCACCAAAGTCGCTTGCCTTTCGGCCCATTCCTCAAATGCGCGGGCAGCCTGACCCAAAGGCCTTAGGAGGCCGCCGCAGGCCTCCGCCAGCACAAGGGCCCACACCGCCGGCGCCCGGAAGGCACACGCTGGCGTTAGCGGCCCCAGTGCAGGCGTGCAGGCCCGGATGCCGGTCCCTGGCCACCGCCGCCGCAGCCCTGGGCCTGGCTGCCGCCGCAGCTTCCCACCAGCATCCGGCCGCCGGCACAGGCCATGGCAGTACCCGGGCGGCATTCCAGTGTCACGGGAGGCGTTCCTGGGGCGTAACAGCACCCCGGGAGGCGTTTCCAGGGCGTTCTGGTGCCAGGCAGGGGGCGGGGCCGATGTTAGTCAGCCTCCTGAGCCATTTGGGCTCAGGAACGCCTCCCCTTGTTTTGCAAAGATGCAACCTATGAGGGTTGTACGGTTTTTTGGCTCCGGGCGGAGGTTTGGTGGTGCCGAAGCCTCCTAAGCCCGGCGCAGGCATTCCTTTCAGGAATTAATTGCTTAGTTGGTCCCAAAGAACAGGATGACTTGATTATATTTGGTCAAATGACAGAACCGTCAGTGTGTGGAGGTGGCTCTGAGGTAGGGTTGCCAGGTCCCTCTTTGCCACCGGCGGGAGATTTTTGGGGCGGAGCCTGAAGAGGGCAGGGTTTGGGAAGGGGAGGGACTTCAATGCCATAGAGTCCAATTGCCAAAGCGGCCATTTTCCTCCAGGTGATCTGATCTCTATCGGCTGGAGATCAGTTGAATTAGCAGGAGATCTCCTGCTACTACCTGGCAGTTGGCAACCCTACTCTGAGGGAATGGGGGATCTTTAAATAAAACGGTTGTTTTCTCTTAACCAGAGTTTATTTAGAAGTATAACAACATAACGGTTTCTGTAGAGTTCGTAAGCTTAGTGGTTTCAGATAAGTACATAAAACAAGCGTTAATGGTTTCATAGAGGTACAGTTCTTCTTTCTTTTAAGTTCCTTAGAGAGACCTGGCCACAAAGGCTTATTTCTCTCTTGCCACTTAGGCTGATAACGTACACAAAGCTTAATTCCCTAACATGCCACTTTGGCTAATAATTGATGGTTCACGAGTTATATCCCTGCTGGAAGCTCCCTCGATCATTGGGCAGTCAGGTAGTTCAAGCAGTCTGGTAGTTCAAGGAAGAAATCTTAGGATCTAATTTTGATGCTGTAGGGGACAAATCAGTGGGTTCTAGATCAAATCAAGCCTGAACTGACCCTAGAAGCTAAAATGACTAAACTGAGGCTATCGTACTTTGGTCACATTATGAGAAGACTAGAGTCACTGGAGAAAACAATCATGCTAGGGAAAGTTGAGGGCAGCAGGAAAAGAGGAAGACCCAACAAGAGATGGATGGACTCAATAAAGGAAGCCATGGCCCTCAATTTGCAAGACCTGAGCAAGGCTGTCAAAGATAGGACATTTTGGAGGACTTTGATTCATAGGGTCACCATGAGTCGGAAGCAACTTGACGCTACTTAACACACACACACACACACACACACAGGGAAATAATGGTGTTGTTTGAGGTACCTTCGTTGTGAGGAAATTTGGTTTGTGCATTGAGCACTTCAGCATTGGGTGTTATTTCTTCCCACAGAAGAGTTACCGAGGAAGAACAATAAAGAGTACGTCCCGACCCAGATGAGGATAACCGTGGGCACGTGAGTGCTTGAATTGTCCCTCTGCAAGGCTCAGATGAATGAAAATTTTCTCTGCTTTTCTGAACCTTCTTTGGGGCGTGGTGAGCTCCGATGGCCACTCCTGGCTTCCCACTGGCTTCCCACTTTAGCAAACCACTTTAGCAAGCAATGCCTTAGACCAGAGGTTTCCAAACTGTGCTCTGTGGATCACTTGGTGTCCGCGAAACATCTCCTAGTGTTCCATGAAGAGATTGGAAAGAAAAATACTATTGTCATTCGGTTTGGTATATAGGTGCTATATACTTTTCCCTCCTGAAAAGTGCTCCATGACTCAAAAAAGTTGGAAAACTCTGTTCGACATATAATTACTATGATAGTGATTGTCTGGAAATAAAGTTTTTGGAAATGTACATCACAGCATATGGCAGCACATTCCAGAAAAATACTTCTCTACCCCAAGGACCTTGCTGTCGAAATGCTATCATAAGGAAACAGCTGGGGGTAGGGGGAGATCTTTCCACTGTTAGCCAGCGTGGTGTAGTGGTTAAGAGTGGTGGCTTGGAGCGGTAGAGTCTGAAGAACTGGGTTTGATTCCCCCACTCCTCCACATGAGCAGCGGAGGCTAATCTGGTGAACTAGATTTGTTTCCCCACTCCTACACATGAAAGCCAGCTGAGTGACCTTGGGCTAGTCACAGCTCTCTTAGAGTTCTCTCAGCCGCACCTACCTCCCAGGGTGTCTGTTGTGGGGAGGGGAAGGAAAGGTGATTGCAAGCTGGTTTGAGTCTCCCTTAAGTGGTAGAGAAAGTCGGCATATAAAAAACCCAACTCCTCCTCCTCTTCTTCTTCTTGGCATCTGGCTTTTTCATTTCATTTAGGCATTTGGGTACCAGGTGCTGGCTTTTATGGAACATTGGTCAGATTCGAGCGGGCTGTGTCTGAAGTCACACAGAACTGTGACTGTGTATGCCCCATCGATATCCCCCATTAATTTGTCCCACAAGTGGCCATCTATAACTTATAGCGGTGGATTCCACACATAAGCTGCGCACTGTGTAAAAGAGCCCGCTACGTGAACTACCTCGGTTGAAAAGTATTGTGTGAGTTGTGGAGGCATGACAGCTCTGTTCCCACCTTACGGTACTTCCTTCACCTGGGCGAGGTGTTGCTTGTCTCCAGGTGATGAGCTGGTAGGTGCAGACCCCCTCATTGGTAGATTGTGCGTTTTAAAAGATCCCAGAGATGGCCGAATGGATCAGCAAACTATTTGATTTTCCACCGATGTCAAAATTAAAACACTTGATGAAAATGAATTGAGTAGATGAGTTTAAGTTGTAAGGGCAGCCATTATACGACAAATATTCATGTGCGTTAAGCTCATTTGTTTTTTAGTATGCAGAGAGGCAGTACGTTGAACCAGTATTTAGCATTTGAAGTTTGCGGTTTTCGTTCAGTTGAGACAGAAATGTCGATGTATGTATTTTATCGTAATAGCTATTATTTTATTATTAATTAACAAATAAGTGCTTCCAATCTTTTTTTTTTGCTTTATATTGTGTAATTTAGAAGAATGATAAGCTAATAATTAGGATTAGAAACCACCAATTTAAGTATAAAGTAGATGAAGGGTGCATGCATGTATTATCACACTGAAGCTTGGGCACAGACATATTTCTTTTTCTGATTTTTCCCCATTCTTCTTTCCCTTGTTTTCTTTTTTCTGTATCCTTAAATATAAAAATAGGAAAAAAAATTAAAGATGGGTGCTAACACATTTTTTGCTCATTTCCAGACCTTCAGACCCGGCTCCTCCACAACACAGTGTATTTGGCTCCATGCCCAATCATAATGGGAGTCCCGGAATCCCTACTGCTCCTCTTTACTCTGAGTAAGTGGATTGTCTCTGGCGCTGATCTGCCAGATGTTTGTGTCTACATTGTGACTTTCTCTGAATGAAGAAGAAGAGTTGTTTTTTTATGCCGACTTTCTCTACCACTTCAGGGAGAATCAAACCGGATTACAATCCCCTTCCCTTCCCCTCCCCACAACAGACACCCTGTGAGGTAGGTGGGGCTGAGAGAGCTCTAAGAGCTGTGACTAGGCCAAGGTCACCCGGCTGGCTTCATGTGGAGGAGTGGAGAAGCCAACCCGGTTCTCCAGATTAAAGTCCACTGCTCCAAACCACCGCTATTAACCACTACACCATCCTGACGTCAAAGGGGGCATTCCTGGGGTTGGAGCCGGTGTGGTGTTGTGGTTAAGAGCGGTGGTTTGGTGCAGTGGACTATAATCTGGTGAACCGGGTTGGTTTCCTCACTCTTACATGTGAAGCCAGCTGGGTGACCTTGGGTTAGTCACAGCTCTCTCAGCCTCACAGAGGGTGTCTGTTGCCGGGAGGGAAAGGGAAAGCGATTGTAATCCGGTTTGATTCTCTCTTAAGTGGTAGAGAAAGTCAGCATATAGAAACCAACTCTTCTTCTTCTGTCAGCTCCCCAAGCCCTTCCATCCTGGGAACACCCCTTTTTTGCAGGTGCCAAGTTACGCCTGCAAAAAGGCAGGCGGTAGCCCTCTGGAACTCAATGGAGAGTTTCATGAGGTCTTCTCAAAAAAGGCATTTTCGGCTTGTTGCGCTCAGCCACAAGCCGCTCAGGAGGTGGCACAGCTGCGCCGTCCCTGGGCGCTTCTTAACTCCCCCCCCCCTTTAGGATTGCTCAGTTAGTCTTGGACAGGGTTAAGCTCATTGGTTTCCACATACTTTTAATAGCTCGTTGTTCTTAATTACATCTCCCCAAATTTATTTGGATTTCAGCAACTGTCCTGTCCCCAGGTCAATTTGTTGTTTACAACAGAAAAGATGTCTTTTCTCGGTAACAGAGGGGGTTACCACATTTTATATTCCCAGCGACGTATTAAGAGTTTGAAAATGTTATAAAAATCATCCCTTTAAAGGGGTTTTTGGATACCACGGCTTATAAATGGTTGGAAGACGTCTTCACAGCTAAAGGGGCCAAACAAAGTGTGAACAGTATTTTTTATGTTTTCAAACTCTTAATACATCGCTAGGAATACATAGGAAGTGCGAACAATATTTTTTATAACATTTTCAAACTCTTAATACATCGCTGGGAATACAAGTGCGGTAACCCCCTGGGTGTCACACCCATGAATCGGTCAACTGCCCTCTGTGGCCAGCATAGTGCTTGCCAGTTTCCCAGTCCAAGTTGGAGAGATATAGGGGAAAGGGCTTCCATACTAGATAGCGCAGTTCTGGCCTCCCCCTCAGTAATAAAAACTGCAGCACCTCTTCTTCTCTGCCACTAGGAATTATTGGAAGTTGTTAAAATGATGTGAAGGGAGGGGACCCTAACTGTTTCCAGATGCTTCCTAGTTGGTCAGTTTGTTCCCAATGGTCAGAACATCGCTGGGTTCAATAGATGTCTCCTTTTCTCAGACATCAACCCCCAGATACGTTCCTGATGTTAAATGCTTCTTGTCAGTTTGTTAATTGTAATTGTCTATTGTGTGTCTTTAATGTACTCACTTCACACCTTGTGCACTTATAATATATATCTTTTGCATTGAAATTTTGTGCTGTTTCTTGCTGTTTGCTATTTAATAACAAAAGGCATTATGTCAGACACAGAGGCATTAGATTTGTATGTTAAAAGGGGAGATATATAATGTGATCGAAGTTCCTCATAAAAGCGGCATTGCAAAAGGGCATGAGCTAATGAATCAGCAGAGCCAGAAGAGCAAGGACAGGACCTGTCTGGGTAT
Source organism: Euleptes europaea (assembly GCF_029931775.1). Lineage (NCBI taxonomy): Eukaryota > Metazoa > Chordata > Lepidosauria > Squamata > Sphaerodactylidae > Euleptes > Euleptes europaea. Next base: position 169,712,558 of record NC_079312.1, read on the forward strand.
GGTATATTCAGAATTCTGCCCTGCATAACCATAGAGGGGTTAGCATTCAGTCTAGCTAAACAGAAGGCTCTAGAAAGACGAGGAGTTGTCAGATAATAAGTGTGCAAACCATGTGGTGGTGGTATTCCGAAAAACTGAGATGAACTCTCAGCTAGTGGGTGTAGACTTGGGTATGCTTTGAGACCTGGCTCTCGCAATTCATTATAGAGCAATAATCAGCTGCCTAGTAAAGCATACGGGCAATATCCTAGGAAGGGGCTGTGGCTCAGTGGTAGAGCATCTGCTTGGCTTGCAGAAGGTCCCAGGTTCAATCCCTGGCATCTCCAGTGAAAGGGACTAGTCAAGGAGGTGATGTGAAAGACCTCTTCCTGAGACCCTGGGCAGCCGCTGCCAGTCTGAGTAGGCAATACTGACTTCGATGGGTCAAGGGTCTGATTCAGTAGAAGGCAGCTTCAGGGTGTTTGTGTGTACCTTAAGCTGCTTCAGGTGGGTAGCCGTGGTGGTCTGCAGTAGCAGAACAAATTTCGAGTCCAGTAGCATCTTAGAGACCAACAAAATGTTCCAGGATCTAAGCTTTTGGGAGTTAAAGCTAACATCTTTGTTCGTTTCCAGACCTTCAGACCCAGCTCCATTGCAACAGAACATGTATGGTTCTATGCCCAATCTTAACGGGAGTCCTGGAATCCCTACTGCTCCTCTTTACTCTGAGTAAGTGGCATATCTCTGGCGCTGATCGTCCAGATGTTTGTGTCTATGTTGTGGTTTGCTCTGTATGAAATAGTACCAAAAAAGCTGCCAATGAAATTTCTTAGTGGTTCTTCTAGAGGAAGGAGGAAAAAATATATTAGAGGAAAAACACGTTACCCCATTATTTCTAGCACAATTCACGAGGTAAGGGATCTCAGGTTCAAAGGACATGAACAGCTTCAAATCTGAGGTGGAGACTCTGAGAGCCAGCGTGGTGTAGTGGTTAAGAGCGGTGGTTTGGAGCTGTGGACTGTGATCTGGAGAACTGGGTTTGATTCCCCACTCCTCCACATGAGCAACGGAGGCTAATCTGGTGAACTGGATTTGTTTCCCCGCTCCTACACAGGAAGTCAACTGGGTGACCTTGGGCAAGTCACAGTCTCTCAGCCCCACCCACCTCACAGGGTGTCTGTTGTGGGGAGGGGAAGGGAAGGTGATTGTAAGCTGGTTTGAGTCTCCCTTAAGTGGTAGAAAAAGTAGGCATATAAAAACCAACTCTTCTTCTTCTACTACTACCATGTGTTCTTAGAATGCAGAAGTCATGAAGTCTTATGACTTTAGTCAGTGATGTGAGGGGCCGTCCTAAGCAGAGTTAACAACCTTCTAAGTCCATTGACTTCAGTGGATTAGAAGGGTGTTGCTATGCTTAAGATGGCAGCGTTGTTAAAAGTGTGCAGCCCTCAGAGCGAAAGCACAAAGGTATACCATACCCAGACAGGACCTGTCCTTGCTCTTCTGGCTCTGTTGATTCATTAGCTCATGCCCTTTTGTATTTGTCCAAGAAATTTGCATATTTCATTTGCTTCACAAATCAAGCATGTGTTTTGGTAGGACGTAGATGTGAAGAATGCCATCAGATTGGCCTGCGTGACTGAGAACAAAAGTCCTTGCTGAATGCCTCTAGAAATCAGCAGATCAGATTAGCTCAAAAGGCTATTTTGGTTTGGACCCTCATATTTTGGGGATGTTTTTCTAAATTACCCTCCATCCCAAAACTGAGATGATGGGAATTGACAATGAGCATGTAAGATAACTGACCGCCACCCCCCAAAAATTTTTTTGAAGAGAGAGAGGAGGTAGACACCATAAAGGAACATAAAGAGGGAGTCTTTGCTAAATGCCAAAAGCCTCAGAGCCAAAATAGGTGATCTGCCACTCAATCCAAGAGCATTTCTTTGGAAAGGAGTGGAATTTGGGTTTCTGCCATTTCTCACTGATCTAGAGGTGACCCACATTTTGTCCTTAGTTCGTTTGTGTGGCCCTTTTTCCCGCAACAAGCCCTCGTTCAGTACATTTGCCCCCAGTTCGTTTCTGGTTCAGTCTCTGGTTCCCGTCCCTTTCTCAAATGTTTGACTGTCACTTTGCTTTGTCCTTCTTGCAGCCCCTCATCCATGATGCCTTCGCAAGTGGTGAACCACCTGAGTATGTCCCCTGTGAACACAAGATATGGAAGCCCAATCATGCAATCGTAAGAATCCCCTGCCTTTGTGGTTGTGTTTAAGACAGAAGCAAGACAGATGAGATGCAGGAAGATCTGTGACCGGGTCTTTCCAGTGATTTCTGAACAGCAGTTGCACCTATTCTTGTCTTTTTTCCTACCTATACATTTTTATCCTGCCAGCATGGTGTAGTGGTTAAGAGCAGTGGTTTGGAGCGGTGGACTCTGATCTGGAGAACCGGGTTTGATTCCCCCGCTCCTCCACATGAGTGGCAGAGGCTAATCTGGTGAACTGGGTTGGTTTCCCCACTCCTACACACGAAGCCAGCTGGGTGACCTTGGGCAAGTTACAGCTCTGTTAGAGCTCTCTCAGCCCTACCTACCTCACAGGGTATCTGTTATGGGGAGGGGGAGGGAAGGTGATTGTAAGCCGGTTTGAGTCTCCCTTAAGTGGTAGAGAAAGTCGGCATATAAAAACCAACTCTTCTTGAGCTCCCCTCCCGCATTTTTTTTGAAAAAATTAACTCTCTAGCACTTTTCCTTGCGGAGATATAAGGGGAAAGCACATCTCCACAATGGAGGGGGCTACAGACATACTTCTTAAATGAAAGCTGGGAATTTGGAGAACCCAGCACATCTGTTGTTACAATAATATAACGATAATAATATTCTAGTAATGATTTTTTTTAATGCAAAAGCTTTGGTGGCTTGGGGAGGAATGGGGTGGTTGATGCTGGGGGATTGGGGCAGGAAAACGGCAGAGAAACCTGCCATGGGGAAACCCTGTTGTTTATCAGCAGCTGCCCCAGCAATGGTGAAACCACACAAGCCCCTCCCTATGTGGAAACGTGCCACTTGTATATCTGGCACATAGTATATTATGAATCAGTATATTTCTGCTGTACTTATCCTAATGCTTCCTTGTAATTTGAACTGGTGCTTCCAGCATGCAAGCGGATCAGATCTGATGCTACAGAAGAGGAGAAAGGATCTGGATGTTGCTTTCATCTCCTCAGCCAGCCAGATGTTGCTCTTAAGCTAGAATTTCCTATTCTTTTTTATTTTTTACAAGTTTAATTTTTTGTTCATTATCCTAGCTTTTAAAAAAGTTTGGATTACAAGTGTATGAACAATATAAAAAAAGTATAAAAACAGGTTCCAGAGATTTCTACTACATTAATACAAAGTGCATAACTACCTAAAATTCATCTTGCATTATTACACTGGGAGGAGAAGTCTGCTGCTGGGGTCTAGTAATAAATAAATAAATAAATACAAAAGTGAAAGAGATGAAGGAATCATACACTGCTTTCATCTCCTTAGCCAACCAGATGTTGATGTTAAGCTAGAATTTCCTATTCTTGATGCCTCTTCTGACTCGGTTTTTCTTTTTGGCCCATCCAGTCCGCCTCTTGCTCCCAATTCCGGATGGGTTTCTCATGGCAATGCTTCCCCCCTTGGCCCAGTGGATTCACACCTCTTTCCTCAGGAGTCAGCAATGGATATCGGTATTCCTGACTTACCCTACCATGGAGACATGGATTATCCCATGCCGCTGGAGCTAATGTGAGTGTGGCAAGAGTTTTTGAAATGGGACTAGCTGGTAGGAAAGGGCAGATTCCTTCCCTCAACTGCTGGTAGTAGATGGAGTTTTGCTGCTGCGCTTCGGCTTGAGCGTTCATCGACTCTACACAATTTTAGGAGGTTTAAATATCCATGGCTTGCCTCCTCTTATCTCCATAACCAGAGAACTGGAGTTTTGAGAAGGGGGCCTTTTATGCAGGGATGTTTCCTCGCAGTCACCCCCGCTACCTGCTTTGGGGCTTCCCTTTGATTACCGTATTTTTCGCTCCATAAGACACACTTTTTTCCTCCTCAAAAGTGAGGGGAAATGTCTGTGCGTCTTATGGAGTGAATGTGCGTCTTATGGACCCTAGCCCTGCCCATCCAGGACTCCCAGAGCCTGGCGGAGGGACCCCTGCCCTTCCCGCCAGCCGGCTGGGCGCGTTGGAATGATGCGAGCCGGCGTTCCCCGCCCCGACGGCCAGCTGGGAGGCTGGCGGGGCGCACAGAGCTGGGCGCGTCGAAAGGGCGCGAGCCGGCGTTCCCCGCCCCAACGGCCAGCTGGAAGGTGGGCGGGCCTGCAGAGCCCGCTGGGCGCGTCAGGATGGCACAAGCCGGTGTTCCCCGACCCGACGGCCAGCTGGAGGGGGGGCGTCTTATGGTCAGGTGCGTCTTATGGAGCGAAAAATACGGTATGCAGGCCTTTCCCAACCGTCAGAGATCACCTCGCTCTCCCCACGCATTTTGCCCGCATTTTCCAGATGCTATTTTAGCCAGAATCTGATCATCGTGGCCATCTTCTGGGCATGGTGGGGGGAGGTACTTGTGAATTTCCTGCATTGTGCAGGGGGTTGGACTAGATGACTCTGGTGGTCCCTTCCAACTCTATGATTCTAAGGTTCCTGTGGTGCGTGTGGGGGGGAGGCATTGTAAGCCACTTTGAGACTCCTTACGGTAGAGAAAAACGAGGTATAAAAACCCAACTCTTCTTCTTCTTCTCCCTAGTGCACCTGAGAACTTGCCTCCACCTTCCAACTATGAGCTGGAGCAACTGCTACACCACGAGCAACACCTGCTTCACTATTCTCATAGTACTGGACCTTCCCTGACCAACCTCTGTTCATAATCCTCATATCAAACATTTTGAAAGGACTTCTATGCACCTTGTGGACGGTGCGGCCAACAGGTGCTTTCGGCGATTTTCATCAAGCCAGGGGGAGCAGAGCGCACTTTGTAGCAAGAGCGTCAGCCTCGCTGTCGTAGAGAACACAGGCTTGTGCTTGCTCGGCCTCTCCTTTTGCTGCTTGGCACTATCCTTTGAGGGGGGGCGGATCGTGGCCTCGGGTGCTTCGCGCTTTGCCTGTGCTCCCCTTGAGAAGCGGACTGTTGGGAAGGGGCGCTGTGTGCTGTTGGAGGGGATTTTTTATCCCTCGCCGGCAGCCTAGATTTTTCTCAGGATCTGCAGACTTGGACTTTTCACCCCACCCCTAGGGACTGCTTGGACGGGCTACTTACCCTCGTGAGGGCAGAAAACGGGATATACGGTACATTTTATAAACTAAAACAGATACTGGTGCTTTTTCATATCCACTTGGGCAGCTGGGCACACGGACATACCCAAGCCGACTGGTGTTGCATCTCAGTCCTTGCAAGCAGAAGAAGAGGCGCTGTTCTCCTGCCCAGAATTAAGATTCTGCGAGACCCACACGCCTTCTCCTTGCACCCCTTCCTTGTCTGCTGGACTCAGAGCCTCCATCAAATCATATTCTGGAATGAGCTGCTTCTCGGGCGATACTTTGGCGAATGTTTGGTTATGGCTCCACGATGGGGTGACGCAGACCTTGCGATTGGCGAGAGGAAGAAGAGTGGCGGAGGGGGTGAGGATTTGACAGACTCGGTGGAAGAAGAGACTTGACAATGCTCAAACCAGAAAGTGAAGGTGGAGTGGGGAGTGGGGTTGCCAGGTTCCCCTGGCCACCGGGGGTGGATGGGGGGGTAAGGTTGCCAGATCCAGGTTGGGAAACTCCTGGAGGTTTGGGGGATGGAGCCTGCAGAGGACAGGGACCTCAGCTGGGTGCAGCGCCATAGAGTCCACCCTCCAAAGCATCCATTTTCTCCAGGGGAACTGATCTCTGTAGGCTGGAGATGGGCTGTAATTCTGGGGGATCCACAGGTCCCACGTGGAGGCTGGCATCCGGAGTGAGGATTCATCTTGTAATTACTTGTTTGTCTGTACTTTGCAATTTGCTTTACGATAAGGTGAATGCCCACTCTGTTTATGCCCAGTACTATGGGTCGCTGTGATTAGTAACACTGTGCACAACTGAATCATTATGGAGTATTTACCTGAATTGTTTGCTTTTCATTGTAAGTGTGGAATGAGATGTCAAACACAGTGAGATGTCAACCCAGTGTGCGGCTGCTGTAAAAAAGGCAAATTCCATGCTGGCTATAATTAGACGAGGAATAGAGAATAAAACTGCTGATATCATACTGCCCTTGTACAAATCTATGGTGAGACCACACTTGGAATACTGTGTACAGTTCTGGTCACCACACCTAAAAAAGGATATTACAGAGCTTGAGAAGGTGCAGAAAAGAGCAACCAAAATGATTAGGGGACTACAGCAACTGTCCTATGGGGAGCGGTTAAGACTCTTAGGGCTGTTTAGCTTGGAAAGAAGGTGGCTGAGAGGAGACATGATAGAGGTCTATAAAATTATGCATGGTTTGGAGAGAGTGGACAGGGAGAAGTTTTTCTCCCTCTCCCATAATACTAGAACACGGGGTCATCTGCTAAAGCTGGAAGGTGAGAGATTCAAAACAGATAAAAGGAAGTATTTTTTCACACAACGCATAGTTAAATTGTGGAACTCCCTGCCCCAGGATGTGGTGATGGCTGCCAGCTTGGAGGGAGTGGACATATTCATGGAGGAGAGGGTTATTCATGGCTGTTAGTTAGAATGGATATCAGTCATGCTGCATACCTATTCTCTCTAGTATCAGAGGAGCATGCCTATTATTTTGGGTGCGGTGGAACACAGGCAGGATGGTGCTGCTGCAGTCGTCTTGTTAGTGGCTTCCTAGAGGCACCTGGTTGGCCTCTGTGTGAACAGACTGCTGGCCTTGATGGGCCTTGGTCTGATCCGGCAGGGCCTTTCTTATGTTCTTATGTTCTTACAGGGTCACGTAGGCACAGAGCCTCTCTTTCCCACGTGGCAATTTTTGTGGTGTGTGTGTGTGATGGATGAGAGGCAGAGGGGCAAATGTTTGACAGATACGGAGATTCACCAACCCACAAGGAGTCACTCAGAGAATCATAGAATTGGAAGGGACCGCCAGGGTCATCTAGTCCAACCCCCTGCACAATGCAGAAAATAAGAAATAACTCAGGCTGGGAAAGACCTCACCCAGCTGGATGAGTGGATTTGACAACCAGGAGAGAAAACGTGCCATCTCCTTGATGTTTAGAGATGTTTTGGGGTACAGAACCCCAAGTTCGGATTGGCTGATACCTCATTGGACACATGGGTGGGGGGAGAGACCTGAAAAGGAGTTGTCCCTTTGTGCGTGTGAACACATGAAGCTGCCTCATACTGAATCAGACCCTTGGTCCATCAAAGTCAGTATTGTCTACTCAGACCGGCAGCGGCTCTCCAGGGTCTCAGGCAGAGGTCTTTCACATCACCTACTCACCTAGTCCCTTTAACTGGAGATGCCGGGGATTGAACCTGGGACCTTCTGCATGCCAAGCAGATGCTCTGCCACTGAGCCACGGCCCCTCTCCAAGGCTCTCCAGGGTCTCAGGCAGAGGTCTTTCACATCACCTACTCACCTAGTCCCTTTAACTGGAGATGCCGGGGATTGAACCTGGGACCTTCTGCATGCCAAGCAGATGCTCTGCCACTGAGCCACGGCCCCTCTCCAAGGCTCTCCAGGGTCTCAGGCAGAGGTCTTTCACATCACCTACTCGCCTGGTCCCTTTAACTGGAAATGCTGGGGATTGAACCTGGGACCTTCCGCATGCCAAGCAGATGCTCTACCACTGGGCCATGGTTCTGCAGAGAAAGTGCATGAGTAGCAGAAGGACCAGCAGGCGTGCTATGCATACACCTATCAGCCAGCCTCCAGTAAAGGGGAACGGGAGGGGGGGGCAGATGCTCATGAATTGTAAGCCTCACCTGGCTTAGTAACCTTGTCCATGTTCTTTAATCGGTGACATGAGGGGCTGTCCTAAGCAGAGTTAACAACCTTCTAAGCCCACGGACTTCAGCAGATTAGCATGGTGTCACTACACTTAAGATGCCACTGTCGTAAAAAGTATGCAGCCCTCAGAGCGAAAGCACAAACGTACGATGTATTTGTCCGAGAAATGTGCATATGAGTAACCTTGTCCATGTTCTTTTACTGTCTTCGTCTGCGGGCCAGAACGGCCCTGTGTTTACTCTCGAGTTGTACATTGTAGTAATAAAGTCGATTAAGACGCATTGCCTTGATTCCTAACCCCATCTCCAGATCACATACTATACACCACTGGGGGGGGGCTGTATGGGCATCCACTGGGAGCAGGGGGAGGCAACGTAAACCCGAGGTGGGGGCAGCTGTGTGTGTGTTAAGTGCCGTCAAGTCCTTTCAGACTCATGGCGACCCTATGAATCAGTGTCCTCCAAAACATCCCATCTTTAACAGCCTTGCTCAGATCTTGCAAATTGAGGGCCGTGGCTTCCTTTATAGAGTCAATCCATCTCGGTGGGTCTTCCTCTTTCCCTTATGCCCTCAACTTTTCCTAGCATGATTGTCTTTTCCAATGACTCGCCTTCTCATAATGTGACCAAAGTACGACAGCCTCAGTTTAGTCATTTTAGCTTCTAGGGGCAGCTACCGAAAGAGAATCCCAAATCCTGCCTAACGGGGGAATTGCGGAGTTTAAAAAAAGGTGATTTTTCTGCTCCAGCCTCCAGCCGGGCTTCATGTCAGTGGTAGAATGCCACTAGATACTGGGGAGAAAACCCTTACAAGACTCCTTTAACCCTGTCCTCCTTCTCCTTGGGAAATTGAAGACTTTAAGAAAACAAGAAAAGCCCTGCTGGATCAGACCCAGGCCCATCAAGTCCAGCAGTCTGTTCAGACAGTGGCCAACCAGGTGCCTCTAGGAAGCCCCCAAACAAGACGACTGCAGCAGCATTGTCCTGCCTGTGTTCCACAGCACCTAAGATAATAGGCATGCTCCTCTGATCCTGGAGAATTTAATTTAATGCTACTCCAGGTGATTGTCTGACCCAAACCCCATGTTTCCCTTTGTGTTATCCAGACTCCAATCCCCATGAGGGGATACCCAATTGCTCCTATCTCAGAGCCTGCACAGTGGGTACAAGCAGATGTAAAAAAAAGATAGATAAGCCATAAAATAAGACTTTATTTCAAAATAACAAAATAAATAATCTACTGTACACGATACAAAGGAAAGGGTGCTAATTTTCTCTATAAAGACACCAGGGCCCTACGGGAGAGGGTGGGGACGACTAAATGTTATGGCAAGTGGAGATTTCATGTTGCGCCGTCCGGATTTCAAGGCTTGCCAGGACAATCTGTGTTTGTGCTCCATTAATGTTCACTTCTGTGCTGCTCCCATGGGCCATGTCAACAGTAGGGTTGCCAGATTTTAGGGGTGGAGCCTTAGGAGGGCGGAGTTTGGAGAGGGAAGGGGCTTCAATGCCAGAGAGTCCAATTGCCAAAGTGGCCATTTTCTCCAGGGGAACTGATCTCTGTCGCCTGGAGATAGGTTGCAATAGCAGGAGATCTCCAGCCACCCCCTGGAGGTTGGCAACCCTAGTGATCGGGACTAGTTTGCAACTATTTCATTCTGAGCAGGGGCTATTGCATGGTCCCTTGCATGAATAAAATAGAAGGGAAAGAGCTGCCTTTCTCAGGGCTGACCCAACAGGCAGCGCAGACATTTGGCGCATCAAAATTCAAGAGATGGCAGGCCGCTCTGGGAAACTCTCGACGCAGGACCCTCTTTCCCCACCACCCCAGAACCTCATGATAGCAGAGCCCCTAACTGATCCCCTTTCCCTCCAGCCACTCATGGAGCAGGAGATATAGCCCTCGAGAAAAATAAGATGTGGGAGAAGCAGCAATGTTAAATTTTATTTTTACTTAGGGTAGCCACAGCTCTCATTCAAAGATCTTGGGGACACAAAGGCAAAGGGACACTGCTGGACTTTCTGGCTGTAGTTTAATACCAAGCTGCCGCTGCACAAGTCCAAACCTCGCTCAGAAGGGACACTGTAATGGTAAAACCACTAGTATAAATGCATCCTGTCACCTCAGAACGGCCTGAGCTTACGCACTGAGGCTGCGGGTCGAGCGGGCATGATGTTTAACTTAGGACTACTGTGGCGACTTACTGTCAGATAGCAGCCGCAAATTACCCGTGGGGAACTCGCCTGCCAAATGCCGCCAGAGCCTGATTCGGATTAGGACCATGGCATGGGTAAAGAAGGAATTTCAGCCTCCTTCCCTGACACACACACACTCTCTTTTTCTGACCCCAAATGGCTCGGGAACACTATTTGTGATGTTGGGAGGCTGCGTGTGCAGAGGACAATGAGTACGCATGGGGAACTCGCGGCTAGTGTCTGACAGTTAGTCCCTCCCTGTGGTGGTCGCGTGTCAACCATCACATCTAGTTCAGACCTGTCTCTCTCTCCAGGGCTCCGGGTTTGATTCCCCACTCCTCCACAGGAGCGGCAGAGGCTAATCTGGTGAACCAGATTTGTTTCCCCACTCCTCCACACGAAGCCAGCTGGGCGACCTTGGGCTAGTCACAGCTCTCTCAGCCCCACCTACCTCACAGGGTGTCCATTGTGGGGAGGAGAAGGGAAGGTGATTGTAAGCTGGTTTGAGTCTTCCATAAGTGGTAGAGAAAGTCGGCATATAAAAAAACCCAACTCTTCTTCTTCCTTTCCTCTTTCTTCTTGGGATACCTTGAAATCACACACAGGGGAGGCAGAGGAAATCTCACGCCAAAAAAAAAAAAATCCCCTATGCTAATCCCTGCATCTACTCAATTTCTAGAGAACCGCTGGCGGCAAACAGCGACGTGAGATCGACACCAAAGAGCAATAAGTGATGTTGGCGTGTTCCCCGAGGGGTCTCAGCCCAAGAGGAAGCCGTTTTCAGCCTTGGATGAAACCTACGACGGAGAGCGAGAGAACCGCCGTGTGCAAAGAGTTTTAAGAACGTCCAACGTTGGGCGGAGGAGGGATTTGTTTATAAGCAGGTGTGGGTGTGTTTGCGTGAGAAAGAGAATGGCTGAAAAGAGAATGCATTGTATGTACACCTATGGGGACAGCACGCAAGAGTCCCTGCGTGGTGGTGAGGATTTTTGGGGTGCAAGGGAGCATTTGTGTGCACTTTTGGGAAGAACGGTGGTGGTTTTGAGGGCGGTGCAGTAGAGGGACTGAACATCTTTCAGTTAAGGATATAAAATATGAGTGTTTTCGTTAATTATGGCTGTATACATCATAGTCACAGGCCTCTCCTGAGGGTAGAGACTCTGGGTGTGGCTCACCTTCCATTACCTTCCCCTCCCCTCCCCAGCAAAACTAAGCAGAGATTTGGTCTCCCTGAGGACACGGCTGTCCACTCTAGCCAGGACACCCCTTAGTTCTTAGGATCACAGGATGCAGGGTTCCCCACCCATGCACTTCCATTTGGTGCCAAGAGGGGGAAGGCCACGCCAAGCAGGCTCTTCATTGCGTGAAGGGTCTTGAGATTGGAAATGTGCTAATATGGTCGCTCTCCTTCAGTCGATGAAGCGAAGTGTGCCTCCTTGTGGCGGCTCGGAGAACTGTGCGTCCCTCCGTCCCGTCCCCCTTGCAAGGGTCTCTCTGACACGTAGAGCTGGTTGGCACATTATTGCTTGGTGACCGGGCACCGAGTCACCTGCCACTTATTGCCGGCTGGTCTCCGGTTCGACTTTGATGCTGTTCCTTCTGGCCTCGAGCGGCGCTGTCGGGGCCTGGCACCGCTCGGAGAGGTTTTCCCCAAACTCTGAAATGAATGAATGAATTTATTTACAGCAACAGCCAGCACACTAGAAAAGACAGTCATGCTAGGAAAAGCTGAGGGCAGCAGGACAAGAGGAAGACCCAACAAGAGATGGATTGACTCAATAAAGGAAGCCACAGCCCTCAGTTTGCAAGACCTGAGCAAGGCTGTCAAAGAGAGGACGTTTTGGAGGACATTGATTCATAGGGTCACTGTGAGTCAGAAGCGACTTGACAGCACTTAACACACACACACATACAATAGCCAGCACAACTCATCCAATTACAACCTATAAAAGAGTAAGAATATCAAGTTTAAAAAAAAAAACAGTTTAAACCAATAAATTACCAGTTAAAGTTAACCAATCCCTACGTTAACCTTATTAATCTTTCCCATACGAATCTTGATTGCCGCAGAGCAGAATCTGGCAACTTGAGACAACAAGCATCCCTGTCCCAACGTAGAAATTTCATTTCATCTTCCTCCAAGCTGGGCGCCATTAAATGAATAAGAGGGTGATTCAGCTTGTGCTGAATACCCTCAGCTATACCTGAGAAGGACATGGTTTATATTTTTGATTTCTCCTGCACCGCATGGGCATTCCCACTGTGCTCTTGGCCACTTCCTAAATTTCCCCTCCGATACTGCTGAGGGTAGAGCAGATCCTCTTGCGAGGGTCAAAGCTCTCCTATGCTTGTTTAGGCCTAACGTAAATAAATACTGAGCAGGGACCAGACAATAGCGTATACTAGAAGGAGCTAGATAAGCTGGGGAGCTCCTAAGATCTGTTTGTCTCTCCATATGTCATATATCCTTTGCTTCACCAGAGTGTTTACATGTTCTTGAGTTAGCTCTAAGAGGGATTGGGGAGAGGCCAAACTGTGAAATAAGAAACTGAGAGTCGGGAAGAAACCGGCAGGAAGATGCATGTGGAAGTGTGGAAGAAATAGGCATCACACTCACTGCAGGAGGGTTAGTCCTGCCCCTCTAGAGTACAGCCGTCCCACCCCTCTAGAGTACACACCATGGCAGTGACCAAACCTGCAGAACTTCCTGAGGTGGAATCTATAAATCACAGATACACTCCCTGGTGCGGACAACGGGGCTCCCGCAGGAGGGTTAGACCAGTTCACCCGCTGGAAGGGTGCCCATCACCTACCAGTGAAATGGAATTTGCACCTTACCATCAGAGAGCTACTAAGAAGAGCTATAAGCAACATCTGTTGTACAGCCCAAAGACAAATGTGCCCTTTCCCAACTTCACAACGGCAACCAAGGAGTCCGTGAACACTTCTGAGAAAGGGCACCCCCCACCAAAGAAAAGATATACCCAATCCCGCCTCTGGGAGACTTGCTGGGGCATTAGCCGTATGCTAGGACTGGCCAATACCCAGATTTTAAAAGAAAAATTCCCTCCCAACTGAATGTATATATGTCAATCATACCCGCAGCAATGCTGAATGTAATATTACTTTTGTATTTCTGTATTTTTTATTAAACTTTATTAAAAAAAATAAGAAGGAAGAAACAGGCTGCTTCCTGTTCCTGGGCATAGCTTGTTTGTAACTCTGAACTCCAACAAGCAACCCTCTGCTACACAAGCTGTGGGTAACCTGGCCATGCAGATTGATATTCTTTAAGAAGGTAGCACCAAAGTACATTTCTCCCTTTTGAGCTCCAAAGCGCCAAAATCTCTTACTTTTCCTTTTTGTCTACTGTTTTAGGTTCCCCGTCATTCTCTATTGGCTACAGGGAAGTTCAATGTGAGGTAACCTTTTCCTGTCACAAAAAATTATGATAGGCAGGTGCCCTTCACGTTCCATCGGAGCCCCACCCAACTTTCACCAGCAACCAGGCACTCAGAATCAAGGGGTGGTGGTGGTCTTGAAACTTTGGTTTCTTGCCCTCCCAACTCTAAACCTTAGTTTAGAGCTCCAAAAGAGAAGCGCTAAAACAGACATAAAATATTAATGTCTGCCTCACCAGAAGTCATGCTAATGCTCATCTACTCCAATACTCGGTCTCAAGCAAACAGTGGCCTACTGCACACCCCAGGAGAGCTAAGTAGGGTGGTGAGATCACAAAAGAAGAAGAGTGGGGAAACCAATCTGATTCACCAGATTAGCATCCGCTGCTCATGTGGAGGAGTGGGAAATCAAACCCAGTTCTCCAGATTAGAGTTCACCACTCCAAGCCACCGCTCTTAACCACTATACCATGATTCACACCTTGTTGACGTAGACCGGCCCATCAAACTCTGCTGGCAGTCCAGGACAGAAGAACAGTTACTCACCTGGACCCTGGGGCTTGCCTGGCAGGCATGGGCTGAGCCGTCCCACCCGCTCATGAGACACCAGCCGAGCCAATCGCAGGCCTTCGTCCATCAGCGTCTGCTGCAGGATGTGGCGGCTCCATAGCCCGTGGGGCGGGAGGCTCAACAGCGCATCAGAGGCCGCATTGGGGGGCGGCGTGAGCCGAGGACAGGAGCCCGTGGCTGCGGAGGGAGTGAAAGATCAAGAATTGATAAGGGGGTCTCCTTGCTTGAGGTGGCTGAGGCAGCGGCACTGTGCGTTCAAAATTGCTCTCCAAATCACCCACCCCACTCATGTGACCATGAGAAGATGAGATTCACTAGAAGGTCGTTTACGCATGGGTACTTTCACTCACGTTTGCTCCCGGTCTGTCTTGGTTGTTCCTGGGAGTTATGCATAAGTTTTCCCGTCCATTAGAGATGACCTTGCTGCCAGCCCTCACAAAACCCCAGGGCTTCCTGTTCCTTTGTTAACCCGATTCTTTCCTCTCCCCTGAGCTCAGCCCAGGTGAAATCCCTGTGCATAAGGCAAAGCGCAGGGCACGCAAGCTTGGTTTCTCTCACAGCCAATTACAAAGCAGCGTGTAAAGAGGCGGGGATTCAAATGCTTCCCGCTTCCTTGGAGAGCCTTCTGAGCAGAAGAAAGGCTTTTAAAAACCGAGTCTTGGATTTCTACCCCCCCCTTTTCAGATCACTTCACTTTTTGTTCTTAAAATGCTTTTTTATGCAGCAATTGGGTTTGGGGGGATTTTCTCTCATAGTAAGCTCTACAAAGTAAGCCAAAGTAAGCCATAAGTCAGTTGTGACTTGAGGGTACTCACATGTGTACGTTGCATAGCAGATTTTCTTCTGCTTTGAAAACCATCCCAATGGACTACCAAGCAACAATTATATGGGATACGTGCCTGGCTAGTCTCCTGTAGTGGGAATGGGGGGAGCACATCACTTGCACCACCATGCATATGAAATTTGGTTTGGAAGCATTTATACCCCACAGGGAAAGGGCAAGATATAAATGCAATTTAAGCTCAAGGCCTTTGATCAAAGGAGCTAGTAAATAAATGGAATATAAATGCAATAAATAAATAAAATAGAGCATGTCCAAATCTGCTGCGCGGCTGAGACCTTCGTAGCTTTTCATTTCTGTGTAACAGGAGACTTTGCCACTCCTTCCCCGACAAGCTTGATCTGATATGTGATGCTGCCCTATCTCTTTGCTGACTCCGAGTGAAAAAGCATTGGGCGGTACTCCTCCGTGCCGAGACTTGTGGAGCTTGGCTGCCCTCTTATCAACATGCGGGTTCAGTTGCCGCCGTTCCAAATGAGATGTGGCAGGTTGAAAATCAGACAGCCAAGTCAGGACAAGAACAGAAGTAATGGCGTCTTAATGTGTCAGGAAGCATTAGCTCTCTGCCATGCACAGAACAGCTCTGGAATTAGATCACTGTCTGTCTCACTCAGGACTGTATACTTCCAGGAGGTCTGCAGCCTATGGCTCTACTTGGACTGGCAGGGGCTCTCTAAGTCAGACAGCGTGGTGTAGTGGTTAAGAGCGGTGGTTTGGAGCGGTGGCCTCTGATCCGGAGAATCATGTGGAGGACTAGGGAAACAAATCCAGTTCACCAGATTAGCCTCCGCCGCTCATGTGGAGGAGTGGGGAATCAAACCCGGTTCTCCAGATCAGAGTCCACCGCTCCAAACCACCGCTCTTAACCACTACACCACGCTGGCTCATCTCATAGCTTGATCTCATCAGATCTCGGAAGCTAAGCAGGGTCAGTCCTCGGATGGGAAACTGCCAAGGAAGACTCTGCAGAGGAAGGCAATGACCAACCACCTCGGCTTGTCAATTGCCTTGAAAACACCTTGCTGGGGTCGCCATAGGTCCTTTGTGACTTGACAGCACTCACGTGCATATGTTGCATAGCAAATTTTCTTCTGCTTTGAAAACCATCCCAACTGACTACCAAGCAACAATTATATGAGATATCCCATACTTATCTCACCTGTGGGATCCTTCTCAACGTAGAGCCATTTCTCTGGTGGCCAGATTTAATGTTTTGCCATCTGCACTACTCAAAGGCAGATTTCGGAAAATCCCTCTGTCTGCCAGGCTTTGCCCTTGTGGCAACAATTGTATTGAAACGGTTGCTCATGTCTTATTTTATTGTAGTTTCTACACAGAATCTCCTAACGAACTTTTAAGCCCCCTGTTGGTTAACAGGCAGAAAGTCTCAGATTCTTTTAACATTTCCTATTTATTGAACAATCGTCCGCCCCAAATATTGGAGACGGTGGCACAGTTTTTAAAGTTTGTTTTAAAAGCTCCGCCAAACAGTTAATTAGATGGCAGAATCAACAAACAGTGCTATTCGATGTAACTGTCTTTTAACTATTCTATAAAGGGCACTTTTTAATATTTCCATTCCTTTTGTACCCTTCTGTATTGCGTTTTTATGCCAATAAAGGGATGATGATTATATGGGATATGAGCCTGGCTAGTCTCCTGTGGTTTAACACCAACAATGGTTAGTGCTGCCTCCACTGAATATCATGGAATGGCTTATTTTTGGAAGGCAGGAGGAAATCTTGATCCACAGCCCCTTCACCTAACTGCAGTTCTATGGAGGAGAAGCTGCGAGAGTGAAGCTAGTTTACGTAAGGCGGATATACCCAACAAGTAGATTTATACATGGGAGTGAAAGCACCACGCTTCTGGACTAGTACCTCCTCTACTTTAAGGCATAATGGTCTGGAAAAGAGGCCCACGAGATGAAACTCAGTGGCAAAACATACAGGCAGAGCAAAATTATTCTAGGTGAAAGTTTCTGTCAGATGGAACTCGGGGTTAAGTACAGAGAAGAGCGCATTAGGAGAACATGAACCTAAATTATATACGAGTCCAAGCATGTTCCCACCTTGCAAAGAACAAGCAGGTCGGGGCAGTTGAAACAAGTCCTCCAATTGACCGGAGGGTGCTTTGTGTGTGAATCACATCAGCTTTCATGGAAGCCTGCGAGATGAACACCCATGAACACATAAAGCTGCCTTACATCGAATCAGACTCTTGGTCCATCAAAGACAGTATTGTCTACTCAGACCAGCAGTGGCTCTCCAGGGTTCTCAGGTGGAGGTCTTTCACATCACCTACTGGCCTAGTCCCTTTAACTGGAGATACCAGGGATTGAACCTGGGACCTTCTGCATGCCAAGCAGATGCTCTCCCACTGAGCCATAGCCCCTCCCCATCGTTAACTTGCACTGACCCCCACAATCTCCTTCCTCGCTTTTCCCTGCAGCTCAAAGATCTAAGCAGAATAAAGAGGCCAGGCCCCCCCTCACCTTGTGGGTGTCCATCTAAGCTTTCCCCTGACAAGCTGGCTGTGTCTTCCTCTATGCTGGACCGGTACTGAGGAAGGAATGGTTCACAGACCAAGGGAAGATCCGGCCGGCTGTGCTCTGCAACCTGCTGGAAGAGAAGACGTCAGATCGGCAGACGCGGACCACTTAAATACCTGTCCTTCTGCTGCTGCCCCTTCCCTTCTCACAGATGAAAATGGCCCCTTCTGAGTATTGGGTTTCAGAACCACCCAACGAAGACCGATGAGACAACATCCCACATGGGCCTGGGAACAGACCTCCACTGTGTTCCCAATGACAGTGGCAGCTTCGTTGGATACCTCTGTCTCGACTCATCCAAGGTAGAGCAGGGTGTTTGTATGGTCTTTTATGCATGGGGTTTTTACCTGGGGTTCGAGGCTCTCTTGACCCACACTTTTCTGCCCCGAATCCTAAAAATGCTATGCATGTTGTTGTTTGCCCTGGAGAGAATCCTGGGGTTTCTGGAGTACTGCAGAATCACCAGCAGAAATCCGGAAGCGCCTGAGTCCCCGCCCCTTGAAAACGATGCTTTGTAATTAGCTGTAGTGCTTACTGTGAGAAAAATGTCACACACACACCCCAGCTCTCCTCTCCCACACTTTGGCTTATGCATGGAAATGGGGACGATTTGACCCAGGCTGATCTCAGGGGAGATCGAAGAATTGCGTTACAACAGGATCGGGAAGACCCGGACATTGCACGGGTTGGGCGCGAGGTCATCTCTTAAGGGACAGAAAACTCAAGCATAACCCCAACTAAAAACTGAGTCGGACCGGCGGAGAAAGTAAGTAAAAGTTGCCCATGCATAAAAGACCTATGAGGCACATACCAGAGCTGTGCCCAGGAACCCCCCCTCCAAGTCTCACCACAACAGCTGCATTAGCAGGTGAGGTTACATAGAGCCCAACTAAAGTGGGAGGTGTTGCTCGCTCTCCCCCTCTCTGTCTCTGAGCCAGGGGTGATGCTAGGAATCCTAAAGACCTCATTTGAGGCTGCACACCAGGCAAATGGACTGAACATATGAAAAGCCCAGCTGGAAGGGGCTATGGGAGGGTCTGCCTCTAATTCTGTATTAGGGGGAAAGGTAAAAAGTTACCAGAGGTCTGGAACAATCATTCAAAAAGGAACAATTACCAAAGTGCATATAATTTAAAAGTTTACAGGAAGTGAGAATACAAAGGATTATTATTATGATTCACAAAATTGCACAGCTGCATCGTAACAGATCCAAAATCCAGCAAATCTCAATTGCAGTACAAATATCAGTAACGTACACCATGTGGCAATTCTTTCCAAAAGTATACACAATGAAGAAGAAGAAGAGTTGGTTTTTATATGCCGACTGTCTCTACCATTTAAGGAAGATTCAAACTGGCTTTCAATCACCTTCCCTTCCTCTCAACAGACACCCTGTGAGGTAGGTGGGGCTGAGAGAGCTGTAAGTGAACTGTGACTAGCCTAGGGTCACCCAGCAGGCTTCATATGTAGGAGTGGGGAAACCAACCTGGTTCACCAGAGTCCGCCACTCATGCGGAGGAGTGGGGAATCAAACCCAGTTCTCCAGATCAGAGTCCACCGCTCCTAACCACCACTCTTAACCACTACACCCCGCTGGCTCCCATGGAAAAATGGGGGGGGGGGAAATGGGAAAAGCACTCAACAAGAACAGGACAGGATGCCAGCTTAGTTCCTGTTTCCGATCTTCATCAGCCCTGAACGACCTTGCAACAACTGTGTCTGTGAGAATCTTATCGACCTTTGAGTAGGAGCCAAGATGTTTTTCTTTTGAGGTGATACTGTTCTACATATTATGAATGAGCCTTTGAAATTCCAGCTCCTAAACCAATTGGTGCAAGGTCGTTCAGGACTGATGAAGATCCGAAACAGGAACAAAACCAGCATCCTGTCTTGGTTGGATTTTTTTGTGACTCATCATAATAAGTCTTTGTATTTTCATTTTTTGTAAACTTTTGAATTACACACACTTTAGTACTTTTTGTTTCTTTTTGAATTATTGTTCCAGACCTCTGGTACTTTGTACCATTTTTCCTGGTTTTTCAGAGGCTTCTTTTTTTCTTCTTCTTTTGCTTTCAGACCAAGGTCCATCAAGTCCAGCAGTCTGTTCACACAGTGGCCAATCAGGTGCCTCTAAGTCACCCACAAACAAGACAACTGCAGCAGCTTAGTCCTGCCTGTGTTCCAAAGCACCTAATATAATAGGCATGGAGAGAATAGGTATGCATCATGACTAGTATCCATTTTTACTAGTAGCCATGAATACCTCTCTCCTCCATGAACATGTCCACTCCCCTCTTAAAGCCTTCCAAGTCAGCAGCCATCACCACATCCTGGGGCAGGGAGTTCCCCAATTGAACTTTGCGTTGTGTGAAGAAATACTTCCAACACTCACCTCCTGCTTGAGTCTCTTGGCTTGCCCAACACCACCATCATCTGGATGCAGCCTGAAGACAGAAGACACCAGGGAGTCAGAGCGCCCTGCTAGGTGTCACACCCCAGAAATTCCCTCCAGCCTGGGCACAGATGGAAATCCACAAGGCCACAATGCATGGTTTGATTTGCACATGGAGCTAGGCAAACCAGAAGACCTTAACTGTGCTGTGATGCGTGAGATACTGGCATCTGGTTTAAACCAACCTTCCTTTGCCTGCCCTCTGCAGTGTTTAGCATGCCAGGGCTCTGCAGGGGTTGTGCTGGAGAGGACCACTTTGCCAGCTTAGCAGCTGGGTTGGAGGAGGAGGAGGAAGAGGAAAAAGAGAAGGGGGAGGAAGAAGAGGAGGGGGAGGAAGAAGAGGAAAGGGAGGAAGAAGAGGAGGGGGAGGAAGAGGAGGGGAGGAAGAGGAGGGGAGGAAGAGGAGGGGGAGGAGGAAGAAGAGGAGGAGGAGGAAGAAGAAGAGGGGGAGGAAGAAGAAGAGGGGGAGGAAGAGGAGTAGGAAGAAGAGGAGGAGGAAGAAGAGGAGGAGGAGGAAGAGGAGGGGGAGGAAGAAGAGGGAGAGGGAGAGGAGGGGGAGGAAGAAGAGGAGGAGGAGGAAGAAGAGGGGGAGGAAGAGGAGGAGGAAGAGTTGGTTTTTATATACCGACTTTCTCTACCACTTAAGGGAGAATCAAACCGGCTTACAATCTCCTTCCCCTCCCCTCCCCACAACAGACACCCTGTGAGGTAGGTGAGGCTGAGAGAGTTCAGAGAGAGCTGTGACTAGCCCAAGGTCACCAAGCTGGCTTCATGTGTAGTAGTGGGGAAACCGACCCGGTCCACCAGATTAGCATCCGCCACTCATGTGGAGGAGTGGGAAATCAAACCCGGTTCTCCAGATTAGAGTCCACCGCTCTTAACCACTGCCAGGCACAGACAACACAGAATGGATACCTTTTGTTTGCCTGTTGGGCATCCTGCTGAAACGGGAGTTTGATGCCTGCAGGCCAACGAAACATCCAGGCAGGATGTGGAAAAGGCCAGGCTCGTGAACACACCCCAGGCCCATGCCAATAGTAAACAACGGCTCAACTGTTGCCTGGCCTACAGAGACACTATTTGGACGACTGGCACAGCCCGAAATTAGAACCCACGGAGGGGGGCAATATGAGCCCAGCTGGACAGCCCTGCATTAAATCCCACTCCCCACAGACCCTAGGTTGAGCTTTAAGGAGGGCTCGTGCCCCCTAAAGGGAAGGAAGGTTTGTACAAAACAGAGAAACGGGGCACCGTGGCTTGCTTTCTCACAAGCAGGAGGTGACAACCAGGTGGTCAAATGCCGAAGGGGTATGATGGGCTGTTCCACTTTGCAGGTGTGGAGCACATAACCCCAAGAAGAAGGAGAAGAGTTGGTTTTGATACGCCGACTTTCTCTACCTTTTAAGGAAAATCAAACTGGCTTACAATCTCCTTCCCTTCCTCTCCCCACAACAGGTAGGTGGGGTAGGTGGGGCTGAGAGAGTTTGGAGAGAACTGCGACTGGCCCAAGGTCCCCCAGCTGGCTTCACGTGTAGGAGTGGGGAAACCAACCGGGTTCACCAGATTCGCCTCCACAGCTCATATGAAGGAGCGGGGGAATCAAACCTGGTTCTCCAGATTAGAGTCCACTGCTCCTAACCACTACACCATGCTGGCTCTCCCTGCAGAGAGAAAACCAGCACAGTGACGAATGAGAGGGGTGGGTTGGATTCCCCCCCCCCCCCCGCTGTGCTAGTTTTATCCTTGCAAAGAGATTTTTGTTAAGGTAAAGGAGCATTGAAATCTGAAATCTGCCACCAGCATGCTGAAGTGGTACAGCCCTTTCCGCCGCCGCCTGGGGGCTCTGCCTCCTGGTTACCTCGTTCTCACCTGGATCCCTTCAGCGAGGTTAGGTAGCTGCTCTCCCGAGCCACCTGGCGCGACAGCGAAAAGAGCTCCACGCGACGGAGCAGCAGGGAAGGGTCCCGCAGGCAAAACTGGGCCGCAGCTTCGTTGATGGTCAGCTTGGAGGACAGAAGGCAGAGCAGAGTTATCATGGGAAGCAGGAGATATGGGCCGTGGGACCTGTACCACAACAAGATCTGGGAGGGTAACATGATTTACAGAGTGGGCACTGTTGAATTCATGGATGCTGTGGATGTACCAGCATCTTATTGGCTAGTATCTGTGCCATCACTGGAGAAGAACAACAAGAAGAGTTGGTTTTCATATGCCGACTTTTCTCTGCCACTTAAGGGAGAATCAAACCAGCTTACAATCACCTTCCCCTCCTCTACTCTCCCCACAACTGACATCTTGAGAGGTAGGTGGGGCTGAGAGAGCTCTAAGAGAGCTGTAACTGGCCCAAGGTCCCCCAGCTGGCTTCAAGTGCAGGAGTGGGGTAACCAACCTGATTCACCAGATTGGAGTCCAACACTCCTGTGGAGGGGTAGGGAATCGAACCCGGTTCTCCAGATTAAAGTCCACCGCTCCAAACCACTGCTTTTAACCACTACACCACACTACACAGATGAGTGGCATGCCACCCGTGTGGAACAGCCAATTTCAGGTTTATTTACTTGATTTCTCCTCAATGGGGACCCAAAGCGGCTTATACTGTTCTCCTCTCCTCCATTTTCCTCCTCACAACATCCCTGTGAGGTAGGTCAGGGTGAAAACATGTGACTGGCCCAAGGTCACTCAGCAAACTGCCGTGGCAGAGTGGGGATTCGAACCTGGGTCTTCCAGATCCTACCCCGATATTCTAACCACTACACAATACTGCCTCTTCTGAAAAGTTTGAATTTCACTTTTAAATGGATCTGAAGAGACTGAATGTTCCCTTCCATACCATGGTTTCTGGAACCTTCTTCTAATCTTTAAAAATCTTAGAGTAACAAAAAACACACATACACACACACACACACACAACGGAGACAAGCAAGTATAACTGCCACACACACACACTAGCAACCCCCAGGCATTTGATGAACTAGTTTTAAGATGGAAATAGCAGTGCCATTTCCTCTTTTGGGCAGCGCAGTACATAAAACTCCCATTTTTAAAATAAATAACCCCCTGCTCAAGAAAGGATAAAACAGCCAAGCTCCTTGTGACAAGGACCACGATGTTGTCTTGCTATGGCGGGTTCGGCCGGACGGCTAGGGTTGCCAACCTCCAGGTGGTAAATCAAAAACAAGGGCACCTCCGTGCCTGTACCATAAGGTTTGGAAATTAGCACGGGAGAAATGGTACAAAAACACACAGAGACAGGATACAAAGTAGCAAATATATAATAGGTGACAAGGATAGAAAAGACAAAACAAGTGTGCAACATGAAATCTTAACTACTAAGTTGCTAAATATATACAAAGATACAAGGTAAGTATGAAGTAATTTTTGGGTGTAAATCAGGAGGCAAAAGTCCTCTTCAGGATTTCAAAGATAACCAGTTCCTTTAGGATATCCAATTGCAGGTATAAATCCAAGAAATGGATATGTGTGTTTCTGTACCATTTCTCCCGTGCTAATTTCCAAACCTCATAAACTGGTGGCTTCTATCTTACTACATGATATTTATCTTCAAGAGAAGACTCTGTACTCATACTTGAGACAACTTTGAAAAATTACTCCTGTTGTACATTTGTATATTTATATAATGCTTTTGTAGGACCTTTTGTGTACACTTTGTCTTGTATTGTCTCTATATCTATGTAGTAGCTTATAAACATTTTTGCACTTTGTTTAAATTATTCTCGCTCCTGTACTGATTTCCAAACCTCCAGGTAGTAGCAGGAAATCTCCCGCTATTGCAACCGATCTCCAGGCGACAGAGAACAGTTCACCTGGAGAAAATGGCCACTTTGGCAATTGGACTCAATGGCTCTCGTAGGTTATCCGGGCTGTGTAACCGTGGTCTTGGTATTTTCTTTCCTGACGTTTCGCCAGCAGCTGTGGCAGGCATCTTCAGAGGAGTAACACTGAAGGACAGTGTCTCTCAGTGTCAAGTGTGTAGGAAGAATAATATATAGTAATACATAGTCAGAAAGTAATATATAGTCAGAAAGGGGTTGGGTTTGAGCTGAATCATTGTCCTGCAAAAAGTAACAAAGGTAATGTGCTAACCATTGTCCTACTTTTTGCAGGACAATGATTCAGCTCAAACCCAACCCCTTTCTGACTATATATTACTCTTCCTACACCCTTGACACTGAGAGACACTGTCCTTCAGTGTTACTCCTCTGAAGATGCCTGCCACAGCTGCTGGCGAAACGTCAGGAAAGAAAATTCCAAGACCACGGTTACACAGCCCGGATAACCTACGAGAACCAATGAACTCTGACCGTGTAAGCCTTCGACAATATTTTGGACTCAATGGCATTGAAGTCCCTCCCCTCCCCAAACCCCGCCCTTCTCAGGATCTGCCCCAAAAATCTCCAGGTATTTCCCAACTCGAAGCTGGCAACCCTAGATACAGCGGAACAGTCTGACCCTTCGTTTCCTGGTCCCCCCTTTGCTTATCATTTGCTGACCAATTGATAGGGTTGCCAGGTCGCTCTTCACCACCGGCGGGAGGGTTTGGGGGCAGAGCCTGAGGCGGGCGGGGTTTGGGGAGGGGAGGGACTTGAATGCCATACAGTCCAATGGCCCAAGTGGCCATTTTCTCCAGGGGAACTGATCTCTATCGGCTGGAGATCAGTTGTAATAGCAGATCTGCAGCTAATACCTGGAGGTTAGTAAACTAAGAAGTGAAAAAACCTATGCTGGAAATAGTGAATGCTAAGTAGGAAGACAGCACGTGGCTCAATATTCAGTTCAATTCAAAGCAAAACCAAGGGCTAATTTATTCAAATAAAAACATGCAAGAATAAACCAACAAACCAAAGTAAGAGGCAGAAGTGTTAACATCACACAATTCGCCTCGCAGGGCTTAAGACCGCAGCCTCGCAGGGCTTAAGGCAGCACCTCTGAACAACCTCTGAACAAGCAAAGGGCTATATACTTCAAATGTGTTTCAATGTAGCTGATGCTTACCGAGCCTGAGCTTTTTGCCCTATTGAATTTCTATATTCTTTTCGTGCAACAGAATGGGAACACTCTCATCACTGTGAGTTTTGCGACATTGAAGTACATAACTCATGTTAATTCGGTCAGCAAGCTGATGAAGAATTCGAAACACGTTCTTGCGGTGGACCCTTCCAGGATTTCTTGCGGGGGATCCTTCCAGGATTTTGGTTACTTTCTTCGTGATTATACATTCATAAGCCTTTGGGCTGCTTTGAAATTGTGTCTTTTCTTGTTATACGTCATAGCCGTTTGGCTACATTGAAACACATTTGAAGTATATAGCCCTTTGCTTGTTCAGAGGTTGTTCAGAGGCGCTGCCTTAAGCCCTGCGAGGCTGCGGTTTGAAGCCCTGCGAGGCGAATTGTGTGATGTTAACACTTCTGCCTCTTACTTTGGTTTGTCGGTTTATTCTTGCATGTTTTTATTTGAATAAATTAGCCCTTGGTTTTGCTTTGAATTGAATTGAATATTGAGCCACGTGCTGTCTTCCTACTTAGCATTCACTATTTCCAGCATAGGTTTTTTGAGCCACGTGCTGTCTTCCTACTTAGCAGTACCTGGAGGTTGGCAACCCTACCCCCCTACCTCTGCCCTTCCCTTGACTCACCTCATGCAACGTGAGCTGCTTGCTCTCGCATCGCCGGGCTTCCCCTCGCCCATAGATGGCGCTGTGGCGCCGGATCTCTTCCTCCTTGCGGGGGTCCCCACTGTCCATCCGGAAGATGTGCCCCACCGCTTTGGCCAGCTTCTTGTTCATCTTCATGAGGGCTCTCAGCTCGGTGTCGCCCCCGCGAGGGCAGCTGCGCAAAAGCCGCTCTGCGCTCTCCGACACGGCCTGGACCAGCTCCGGGTCCAGATGCTCCGCGGCCAAAGGGTGCCCGACGGGCGAGGACCCCCCGCCTTCCTCCTCCGACTCGGGGGTGCCCCACTGAATGGCTGGCAAAGGAGAGAGCTTGTCTCTCGGCTCCGAGGGGCTCTTGGCAGGGGAGGTGCCGCTGGCCTTGGCGAGGGTCTCTCCTGGGCTGGCGTGCCCGTTGGTGAGCGATTTGCGCCCCCCAGACTCGGAGATCTTGAAGAGGGGTATGCTGCTCACGGGGATGGAGGGCACCGGCTGATTGAAGAGCCCCGGGTTGGTCGCCCACTCCCGCAAGGCCTTCTGGAGGCGCCGGACGTGTAGGGGCTTGGTGGCCATGCCGACCAAGGCCATGATCTCCAGGAACTCCTCTTCGCCGGCCTCGCACAGCTGCTGCACGTCGTCGCCGCCCTGCTGGATGAAGGTCTCATAGTAGGAGAGGAGGTTGGCTCGCTGCAGGACGCGGTACAGTTGGAGTTCTCCCAACGTGCGAGGCAGGCACAGGGCCATCGCCGGCGGCCTGCGGAGGCGACAAGAGCTGTCAGGTGACCCCCTGATTGTGTATTTAGAGGAAGGTTTTTTTTTGTAAATTTTTATTAATTTTTATAACATAAAACATAAAACAAAAAAACAAATACAATAACAAGCAATACAAAGGAAAAAATATAACAAAAGATAATACAAAAGAGTATCTAATACTTATTAATACATCCATAATTACCGAGTTTTTGAGATCAAAAAGATACCCCTTCAACCCTCCACCCACCTTATAAATGTGACCCATCACCCGACTTCCGAAGAGGTTATTTAGAGGAAGTTGAATGTACCATAGACTTTGATGCTGGATAACTAAAGGTAACGGTAAAGGTCCCCTGTGCAAGCACCAGGTCATTCCTGACCCATGGGGTTACGTCACATCCTGACATTTCCTAGGCAGACTTTGTTTACGGGGTGGTTTGCCAGCGCCTTCCCCAGTCGTCTTCCCTTTACCCCCAGCAAGCTGGGTACTCGTTTTACCGACCTCGGAAGGATGGAAGGCTGAGTCGACCTTGAGCCGGCTACCTGAAACCGACTTCTGTCGGGATCGAACTCAGGTCGTGGGCAGAGCTTGGACTGCAGTACTGCAGCTTACCACTCTGCGCCACGGGGCTCCCTACTGGATAACTACTCCAGACTTTAGGACTACTTTGTGACTTCGAGATGTTGACGTTTTATGTATGGCTGCAATTTTCGTTTGTAAGGAAGCCTTAAACAGAGGAACAAGTTGTGCAGTTTTTAAGATTAATTGTGATCCTGCAAACACAACACACATATAGTCACAAAGATTTTGTGCACTGACATAACCTTTTAATCGTTCAACTTTTAGCCTTGTATGTTTCTTTCTTGACCTTTTAGGTACTTAATTCTGTTTTTTAGGATTAAGCCCCCCCCCTTTTTTTTTTGATCCCGAGACCAGAACTGTTGACCCCTCCTGGGCGAAAGCTCTCTTGCCCCACAACGGTATCTGAGCAGGGCAGAAGTGAACACAGGACCCATGGGGGAAGTAGAGCGTGGAGTTGGGGTCACTGGGGGGGGGGCAGGTAGGGTTGCCAACCTCGAAGTATTAGCTGGAGATCTCCTGCTGTTACAACTGACCTCCAGCCGATCAGTTCCCCTGGAGAAAATGGCAGCTTTGGCAACTGGACTCTATGGCAGTGAAGTCCCTCCCCAAAACTCGCCCTCCTCAGGCTCTGCCCCAAAAACCTCCCACCGATAGCAAAGAGAGACCTGGCAACCCTAGGGGGAGGTAGCTGTGAGTTTCCTGCATTGTGCAGGAGGTTGGACTAGATGACCCTGGTGGTACCTTCCCACTTTATGATTCTAGAGAATGTTTCTTGGGGGCATGCATCTCTAAAAAAGGTGAGTGGGGAAAGGGAGTGTTTCTTGGTGGAAGGGTGGGATAAAAACAGAAAACAGCTTAACTAAATAAATCAGGGGTCCCCAACCTTTTTTAAACCTGAGGGCACAATTGGAATTTTAAGAGGAGGCGGTTCCTGGGTACCGTCCGTGATCCTGGGGTGAAAATAAGTACCCTTTGTTTGTGTCCACTGCTCCAAAGGGTGGTCTTTCTCCTCTACACTCCCCTCCTTACAAGGCATTCTGCATATGGTTCTAACCAATACTAATGATTGTGAGTACTGAGACGTTAATTATTCTGGATTAATCTACCATGATTAAACTGGCATGTTACCTGCATCCTTCATTCTAAGGCTGCATCCACACATTACTGAATATTGCACAGTATAATAATTCACCTCTTAGTTTCAGGTGGGTAGCCGTATTGGTCTGCAGGAGAACAGCAAGATTTGAGTCCAGTAACGCCTTAAAGGCCAACAAGATTTCCAGAGAGTAAACCTTCGAGAGTCAGCTTTTGTATCGGAAGAACCATAGAATCGTAGTGTTGAAGGGACCACCAGGGTCATCTAGTCCAACCCCCTGCACAGTGCAGGAAATTCAAAACTATCTCCCCCCACACCCCCACTCCCCATGCCCAAAGAAGGGTCCTTTGACTCTCGAAAGCTTATACCCTTGAAATCTTGTTGGTCTTTAAGGTGCTACTGGACTCTAATCTTCCTCACATCTGGGATGGTCTTGTCCACACAGGGAAATCCACAAGTGTGCAAACGCACTTTAACTATGCTACCCTTTAGTATTCAGATCCACCTATGCAGCCTCCCACTGGATGGCATTCTTCCCAATGTAAACCAGGCCCGGCTCAAGACAACCTATTTTCCCCTCTCCTCTGCACTGACTGCACGATGTGCTTCCTCCTGGATGGGTCACTTCACACCGTGACACAAACAAACACCACACCACAATCTCCCACTGTATTGTGCACGATCTACCTATTACATTTGGATCCCACCCACCGAGCTACACGGCTTCCCCTTCCATTTCATTTTCACTACAATCCCGGGTGATGAGCGAGGCGGAGAGATCGTGAGTGGGCCAAGGTCACCCGGAGAGGTGTGTGGCAGAGTGGGGGATTCGAACCCAGGACCCCCTCGTCTCAGTCCAACATTCTAGCCACCGCGCCACACCGCAGCCTCACCATCCAAGTAAAAAACCATGCCCTCCACTCACGAGAGCTCATATTAAAATTAATGCTGCCAGTCTTTAAGGCGCCACTGGAATTTTATTTGTTCCCAATGCCACCCGGAAAGGTTTGGTGGAAGAAAAGAGATTTGAGCTCAGATCTCCCACATCCTAGTACGTCACCCTAACTACTACAACCAAGCCAGCTTACCACCTCCTTTCCTGAGCTTCAGCTACAATCTCTGAACAACAACCAATCTCTCTCTGATGTGCAATGGTGGCTTTCTGTATGCCTTCCATGTGACCCCCCCAACTTAGACTACAGCCAACAGAGCTTCACACACAAATACACGCAACCTGGATCGTCTCTAGAATACCCAATCTGCCACATGCTGTAACACGTCCGTGGCATGGCCTGATACTGACCCAACATGCATGCAATGTGTCGGCACATGCCAAGAGGCTCCACAAGCCACAGACGGCATGCTCTGCCTATCTCCCCGTTTGACACACCGTCTCACTCTTCGGCTAGGCCTTAGAATAGAATCATAGAGTTGGAAGGGACCACCGGGGTCATCTAGTCCAACCCCCGGCACAATGCAGGAAATTCACAACTACCTCCCCCTCCCCCCCACACACACACAGTGACCCCTACTCCATGCCCAGAAGATGGCCAGGATACCCTCCCTCTCATGATCTGCCTAAGGTAATAGAATCAGCATTGCTGACAGATGGCCATCTAGCCTCTGCTTAAAAAACCTCCAGGGAAGGAGCACTTACCACCTCCCGAGGAAGCCTGTTGCACTGAGGAACCGCTCAGACTGTTAGAAAATTCTTCCTAATGTCTAGATGGAAACTTTTTTGATTTAATTTCAACCTGTCAGTCTTGGTCCGACCTTCTGGGGGCAACAGAAAACAACTCGGCACCATCCTCTATATCAGCGGTTCCCAAACTTTTTGGGCCACCGCCCCCTTGGTTCCACGAACTCAACCCCAGTGCCCCCTACCCAACAACACAGTTGAAGGGGCCCACCTTTAGTGCCCCCCTGCTGCCCCTTGCCTCTTAGTGCCCCCCTAGGTAATCCCACTGCCCACTTTGGGAACCACAGCTCTATATGACAGCCTTTCAAGTACTTGAACACACGAAGCTGCCTTATACTGAATCAGACCCTTGGTCCATCAAAGTCAGTATTGTCTACTCAGACAGGCAGCGGCTCTCCAGGGTCTCGGGCAGAGGTCTTTCACATCACCTGGTCCCTTTAACTGGAGATGCCGGGGATTGAACCTGGGACCTTCTGCATGCCAAGCAGATGCTCTACCACTGAGCCACAGCCCCTCCCCTTCATGTACTTCAAGCCTTAGAAGCGGTGGGGTTGACGCCTCTTTGTATTTCCCCGTGGGAGGCGGAAAGATATATTTCTGGCACAACACTGCAAGGGGGGGGGAAACGGGGGTGTGGAGGAGCTGAGCGCCACAGTGAAGGACAAGCAGGGGGAGGGAACAGAGACTCCAGGTCATGCGTGGTGGCGTGGGAGGAGACACCGGCCAGCTCACAACTTCATTCCTCCCCACATCGCCCTTCCTGCCAGGACTCTCCTCCCCCCAACAGCTGCTGGATGAAGCATTAAAAGCCTGTAAGGTTCTGCCAGGCCTAGTTAGCGCCAGCCTTTCTGATCCTGGGCTTAAGAATTTGGGGAAGGGAAGCTCCCCCCGGCAATGGTTTTGCCCCCTACCTCTCCATTGAACACATGAACACATGAAGCTGCCTTATACGGAATCAGACCCTTGGTCCATCCAAGTCAGTATTGTCTACTCAGACTGGCAGCGGCTCTCCAGGGTCTCAGGCGGAGGTCTTTCACATCACCTGGTCCCTTTAACTGGAAATGCCAGGGATTGAACCTGGGACCTCCTGCATGCCAAGCAGATGCTCTACCACTGAGCTACGGCCCTTCCCCAAGGTATGATGCTGCCTTATACTGAATCAGACCCCTGGTCCATCAAAGTCAGTATTGTCTACTCAGACCGGCAGCGGCTCTCCGGGGTCTCAGGCGGAGGTCTTTCCCATCACCTGCTTGCCTAGTCCCTTTAACTGGAGATGCTGGGGATTGAATCTGGGACCTCCTGCATGCCAAGCAGATGCTCTAACCACTGAGCCATGGCCCTTCCCCAAAATTTCTTGAAGCCACGTGAACACATAAAGCTGCCTTCTACTGAACCAGACCCTCGGTCCATCAAGGTCAGTATTGTCTACTCTGACCGGCAGCGGCTCTTCCAGGGTCTCCGGCAGAGGTCTTTCCCATCACCTACTTGCCTGCTCCCTTGAACTGGAGATGCCGGGGATCCTGAGACACTGACACATCTGGGCACACTACGCGGCCCCCCTTTCCAGACATTTCTCCCTCCCAAACGCCCCCTCCCCAAATCAGGCTTCATTCGAACCAGTCTGGTTTTGAAGATCAGCCCCGGCGCATGGGCAGAGACGGTACAGGGAGGGGAGCGCCTCTGAGCCTGTGCAGAATCCCCCCCCCCTCTTAAGACCCCAGGCCCGGCCAGCCCCGCTTCGAGCAAGCCAAACGTCAGTCGTCCGGGGGCGTGAGCCCCGGCACCTTTCTCCCTCCCGCTCGGGAAGGCGTCGCCGCCGGGCCGGGCCTCGGATCCGCCCCGATCCGAGCGGGCCGGTTCGTCGGAGGGGCCGGGGGGGGGGGCTGCGACAGTCCCCCGGAGATCCCCCGGTCATAATCGGCTTCCAGACCGCCAGGGACGGCATTTCTGCCTAGCGACACGCCTGCTCTGCGCACTGGATCCCTGGGCAGGACTCGAACGGGGATCTGATTTTATTATTGCGGCGACAGCCAGCTGAACGACAAACTTTATCGATTAAAACCGATTACAAATTTAAACAATTAAATTAAATTACAACCTCCCGATACCAAACATAGATAAAGTTAGAACAATTAACAATCACGGTATAGAATTGGGACCGAGCTCTCTTCCCCAGGATAATGGGGACTCCAGAGATTCCTGCCCATCGGGGGCCTCGGAGTCAGCAGCTGCAAATCCACTGCTTTCTGGATCGAGATCTTGGGTCTCCCATTCCCAGCGAACCCCTGTTTGACTGCAACGGGGCCAAGAGGCCCACCGGCCCCAAATCCAGGGGGGGGGGTTGCATGCATTTGGGGCCTCCCCTCCTCTCGAGCCCCCACCCCACCCCACCCGCCCAGATCTTGCACTTACTCGCTGGCCATTGCAATCCCCCGGCGCGGCTGGGCTGGAGCAGGAGGGCGCAACCGCGGAGCGCGCACGGCCCTGCGAGCCTGCAGGTCGGGTGGGGAAGGGGGGGGTCTCCCGTCCCTCCGTCCCTCCGTCCGCCCGCCGCTCCCGATGGAGCCGACCCGCCTCTTCCTCGGCGCTGGCCCCGAGCCGCCTCCCACGCCGCCGGATCGGCAACGGAGCTGGCGCCGAGCTGCCGCGGCCGGCCGGGGGAGGGCCTCCGGGGGCGGCAGGCAGGCAGGCAGGCAGGCACGCAGCTCCCGCCTCGAACCAGCACAACCGCAGCGAGAGGGAAAACGCCGCCCCCGGACGCCCCCGCCGCTCCGGGTGCGTGGGCGCGCCTGGGTGGGGGGGAAAGGCGTTCCCAGGCGCGCCTGCCGCCCCCGGGTGGAAAGGGGGCCGGGGCTTTTTTGGGGGGGGGTTGCACCTGGGGTGTGATGTAAGGGCCCATGCGAGAGCCGGCGTGGTGCAGCGGTTAAGAGCGGGGGTTTGGAGCGGTGGGCTCTGATCTGGAGCGCTGGGTTCGAGTCCCCGCTGATCCGGCGGACCGGGTTGGTTTCCCCGCTGGGGTGGCCGGCCTCCAGGGACTAGAAAATCAGTACAGGAGCGAATATGATGAGAACTCAACCAATTCTATTGCAACTATACACATATATACAAAAGTAGTCTCGTTGACCATCGGCATACGGTGGTCCGGGTTGGTTCCCCCGCCCAGGGACTGGGAAAAGATGATGGTCTCAAGCTCAAAAGAGTATGCAAAAGTGAATGTTAGATACTAACCTAATGATATGTCAACAACGTCATTTTTCCTTTCCCTGTTTTCCCCTTCACTCTGCAAGGTGGTAGTGCTAGATATACTAAATCTGAAAAATATTTAGGTATATATATTTTTCCCGCATTTTCCTTGCTTTTACTCCCCCACCCCTCTTTCCTTCTGGATTCCACTCATAATTTAAAATCAATACAAATATTTATTAAAAAAATAGTATGCAAAAGTGAATGTTAGATACTAACCTAATGATATGTCAACAATGTCATTTTTCCTTTCCCTATTTTTCCCTTCACTCTGCAAGGTGGTAGTGCTAGATATACTAAATCTGAAAAATATTTAGGTATATATGTATTTTTCCGCATTTTCCTTGCTTTTACTCCCCCACCCCTCTTTCCTTCTGGATTCCACTCATAATTTAAAATCAATAAAAATATTTATTAAAAAAAATAGTATGCAAAAGTGAACGTTAGATACTAACCTAATGATATGTCAACAATGTCATTTTTCCTTTCCCTGTTTTCCCCTTCACTCTGCAAGGTGGTAGTGCTAGATATGCTAAAACTGGAAAATATTTATGTATATATATTTTTTCTGCATTTTCCTTACTTTTACTCCCCCACCCCTCTTTCCTTCTGGATTCCACTCATAATTTAAAATCAATAAAAATATTTATTAAAAAAAATAGTATGCAAAAGTGAATGTTAGATACTAACCTAATGATATGTCAACAATGTCACTTTTCCTTTCCCTATTTTTCCCTTCACTCTGCAAGGTGGTAGTGCTAGATATACTAAAACTGAAAAATATTTAGGTATATATATATTTTTCCGCATTTTCCTTACTTTTACTCCCCCACCCCTCTTTCCTTCTGGATTCCACTCATAATTTAAAATCAATAAAAATATTTATTAAAAAAAATAGTATGCAAAAGTGAATGTTAGATACTAACCTAATGATATGTCAACAATGTCATTTTTCCTTTCCCTATTTTTCCCTTCACTCTACAAGGTGGTAGTGCTAGATATACTAAAACTGAAAAATATTTATGTATATATTTTTTCTGCATTTTCCTTACTTTTACTCCCCCACCCCTCTTTCCTTCTGTATTCCACTTATAATTTAAAATCAATAAAAATATTTATTAAAAAAATTAGTATGCAAAAGTGATGTATTATTTACAAGTGCGGATATTATACAAAAATACAAAGAATGTGTAGCATATAGCTACTCAAAGAAGGCCAATAATTTTCAAGGTAAGTACAGTGACTAGTGAAATACTTTCAAAGGTACGTACAATGACTTGTTCATTTTTCTTTACAGAATGAAATGATGGAGCTTGTGAACGACGACGTAGGCACGCCTCCGCTGGAGCGTTTTCCGGATGCTTTGAACGCTTTCGCCGTCCAAAGACAGCTTCATCAGCCGGTAGCCTGAAATTATTGCTCCTTCACAAATTTCTTATTATTCACAATATTCGTATAATCAAAGTCTTATTCTTCCATGCACCAGGATGGCTGCCAAAATAAAGCTGGGTTGCTTTTGGGGTTGCTTTTGGACTGATATTCTAGACCTTTGTCCTTATTATTTAGGTTGGATTTAGACCTGGGTGCAGCTAACCCAGTCTATTATAATGCTATGAAATGAATTTGGTGATGTAACCTTTTATTATTTGATTGATTGTCCTATGTTTTATATGTTATAGAGTTCTCATACCTGGCATAACCTGCAAAGTGGTGATTATTTGTGTTTCTTGACCTATCTAAATTTAGAGCTGGTGCTGCTTATTACTTTAACTGAGGTTATTCAGCACACATATCAATTATTTAGCCTCCAGGGACTAGCTGGAGATCTCCATAGGAGCAACAATAACGCCCTTTCCCCCCCCCCACCCCCAGGCGCACCCACGCACCCAGGTGGAAAGGGGACCGGGGCTTTTTTGGGGGGTTGCACCTGGTGTGTGTGTGTACGGGCCCATGCGAGAGCTGGCGTGGTGCAGCGGTTAAGAGCGGGGGTTTGGAGCGGCGGGCTCTGGAGCGCCGGGTTCGAGTCCCCGCGCGAGCTGATCTCGCGGACCGGGTTGGTTTCCCCGCTAGGGTGGCCAGCCTCCAGGGACTAGAAAATCAGTACAGGAGCGAATATTATTAGAACTCAACCAATTCTATTGCAACTATACACATATATACAAAAGTAGTCTCGTTGACCATCGACATACAAAAAGCAACGTATCTCCGACGCAAAAGGTGAGTAATAAATAGGGTGAGTACACTTCAGTCAACAATCTTTCTATGTTTCTTTTTCCACAGGAGCAGGTTTGTATAGACGAGAGGATGTCAATGGACAAAAGTTCATCAAGAGGATACGCGCACAATTCAAATCTTCATCAGTCGTTCATAACAAAAGTCTCATGCCTTTTTTCGGACCTTACCCCGGCTGCTGCTCTTGACTTACTTTTTCCCTCCAGTTAGGTCTACTATTGAGATGTCTTGGCTGAGGGTATCAGAGTTAATAACCCTAATTATGACTACCGAACTGATTGAAGGACCTGGTTTTTGAGGGATTAAAGCAGCCACAGTCTCTGCCTCATAAAGAAATCCAGGGCGGTATAGTGGTTAAAGATGTAAAGTAGTGTTAGTGGCTAAATACAAGGACCTGAGAGACCCAGGTTCAAGACCCCGCTCTGCCCTGGAAATCTGCTGGGGGACCTTAGGCCAGGATCCACACACTCAGCCTAACCTACCTCACAGGGCTGTTTGTTCTCCTCCCCTTTATTTTACCTGACAATGGAAGCCGCTCTACCTCCTTGTTGTGGAGAAAAAGCAGGGTATAAATGCAGTAAATAAGGCAGCTTTCTATGTGCTTGATAGTGCCTCCTTCCATTTTTTTAAAAGTGGAAACCCTGCAGGTGGGAATGGGTTGGCTTTACCATGACATAGCGGAGGAGGAGGAGGAGGAGGAGAAGAGTTGGTTTTTATATGCCAACTTTCTCTCCCACTTAAGGAAGAATCAACCAGGCTTACAATCACCTTCCCCTCCCCACAACAGACACCCTGTGAGGTAGGTAGGGCTGAGAGAGAGCTGTGACTAAACCAAGGTCACCCAGCTGGCTTCATGTGCAGGAGTGGGGAAACAAATCCAGTTCACCAGATTAGCCTCCGGCACTCATGTGGAGGAGTGGGGAACCAAACCCGGTTCTCCAGATCTGAGTCCACCGCTCCAAACCACCGCTCTTAACCACTACACCATGCTGGCTCTCCATGAGTATGGTAGAAAGTGATTGCAAGATTCCATAGAACAGGAGGGATGATTGAATATATATCTCTGCCACTGTACCTGCATGTATGTGCATGCACAAATAACCCCTTCATATATCCTCATTTTATAAGACACCCCCCCATGCACACACCTACACATCTACTTGTTCCAGGAAGAAGCATGGAACTGGCCATTAGCCAGACTTCACAACTCTGCTTGTATCATCAAGGGGGGCATGGAGGATCCTGTGCATTTGCTATCCATAGCTCAGCTGAATTGGGTGAGCGCAAGCAGAGGTTCTGGAGATGCACGCCGGAATCAAAAAGAGCGCATCTGCAGGAAAAAAAACTGGTACCTTCCTTTTCAGCCAGGGGCCTAAGCCCCAACCCACAGGATTCTGCGCCTTAGGTTGTCCGATGCTCATGCTTTGACTCCCAGCCCCCTTCTTAATTCTAAATCCACCCCCCCTTCCCCGCATCTGGGAGCTGACGCTTGAGTATATTTTGGGATCCTCTTTGCAGCGCAGAGAGCATTGGCTGTTGTGGGTTTCGTAGGACTGGAAGTTGTCTCTTTTTCTAATCATCCATTCATCACTGTATCCCCCCACCCACCCACCCCAAAAAACTTTCTGCACCTCACCCCTGCAGTGTCCAGTCCCGAAACCTACTGGCTTTTCAGGAGCAGAGGCCTCGGGAGCTGTTCCCTGCCTGCAGAGGAAGGCGTAGGCAGGAAGCTGGCTCGCTGGAGGCCGGATCCTCCTGACCAGTTTTAGCTGCTGAGGGAAGGTTTCTATTCGGGGAGGCCCGAGCGGCAACATATGGTTCCTACCGTGCAGCCTCCCACGATGACGGTGACAGCATCGACCCGGGTGGGGGCAGATTCTAAGTTGCCGATGCTCCTGGGTGCCAGCCCACAGACCCCTTGAGCTTCAAGCCAAGGGGTCCCCCACCTTTGCAGAGGCGTTTGGAGCTGAACTTTCCACCCGCGCCCCCTACTCTCATGTGAGACCCAATTGCTAATGTTGGCTTGGTTCTCGTGGAAGCACAGAATTGCAAGCCTTTGGAGAGAACCATGACTTAAGTTAAGCTGTACCATTCTCAAGATGATGTCAGAGGGGTATGCTTTTGACTCAGTGCCACAGAGTCTTGTGGTATCTTAAAGATGCATTCATTTCAGAATAAGCTTTCCCAAGCCAGAGCCTGCTTGGTCACATCTGGCTCAAGAAAATTTTGGAATGGTGATCCTGGACATTTATGCATGGGAGTTTTACCTGAGGTTCATTGCTGGCTGGAACCACACTTGTTGGGAATCTGTGCACCAGCAGTCTCCAAACTCAAATCAAGTCCCGCCTCTTTAAATGCTGCTTTGTAATTGGCTTACTTCACAGCGCTTCCTGTGAGGGAAAAAATCCCCCCAAACCCAATTGCCGCATAAAAAAAAACATTTTTAGAACAAAAAACAAAAACTGGAGCAATCTGTAAGGAAGGGGGGGAGAAATCTAAGCCTCAGTTTTTAAAAGCCTTTCTTTTGCTCAGAAAGAGCCCCAAGGAAGCATTTGAATCCCCGCCTCTTTACACACTGCTTTGTGACTGGCTGTGAAAGCAAGCTTCTGTGTCCTGTTCTTTGCCTTCTGCACGGAGATTTCAGCCGGGCTGAGCTCAGGGGAGAGGGAAGAGTCGGGTTAACAGAGGAATGGGAGGACCCAGACATAGTGAGGGCTGGCAGTGAGGTCATCTCTAATGGATGGAAAACTCATGCAGAACTCCAAGGAACAACCGAGTCAGACAGGGCAAACATGAGTCCAAGTACCCATGCATAAATGACCCCTGAGTCCTTATATCCCAGTCAGAAGATGAGAGGGGTGTTGCAAAGAAAGGAGTCAGGGTGCAAAGATACAAAATGCAAACTGTAATTCGCTTGATTCGCGCAGAGGAGAAATGCTTGGGGGCATTTCTACCTCTGCAGCCTGAGTTGCTTCTTTGCAACACCTCTCCCACCTTCCAACTAGGATATATGTACTCAAGGGATCTCAATTCTGACCGTATCTGGATGAGGGGAAATTTGAGACTTGAAAGCTTATACCCCAAACCTCTTGTTGGTCTCTTAAGATGTTACTGGACTTGAATCTAGCAATTCTAATGCAAGCCAACATGGCTGCTCTCTGAAACCACAATAAATTAGGGTTGCCCATTGTGGTTGGGAAATGTGTGGAGATTTGAGGGAGGGTGTCTAGGGAGGACAGGGTTTGGGATGGGGAGGGACATCAATGGGGTATAGTGCCATAGAGTCCACCTTCCAAAGCAGCCATTTTCTCCAGGAGAACTGATCTCTGTTACCTGAAGACCAGTAGTAATTCTGGAAGATCTCCAGCCACCACAATTAAAGAATCCACTTGCCCAATAAGAGTCTCTTTAATGGGTTTGTGAAATTGACACATTTGCTGTTATTTGTATGATTCTTAGATTAGCTAGGATGCCAATATATTGTTACATGTATTGAATATATGCTGGGGAACATAGGTTGATGGATACACAACTTAGATCCTGTTGTTATTATGTGTGATGTGTAAGTTATAGTGTAAAAACAGGGTTATATAAGAAACTTTGGCCATAGTAGCTGTGATTTTTGCATAGGTCTACGTTTGCAAGTCACTGGAAAAGACAGTCATGCTAGGAAAAGTTGAGGGCAGCAGGAAAAGAGGAAGGCCCAACAAGAGATGGATTGACTCAATAAAGGAAGCCACAGCCTTCAGTTTGCAAGATCTGAGCAAGGCTGTCAAAGATAGGACATTTTGGAGAACTTTCATTCATAGGGTTGCCATGAGTTGGAAGCTACTTGACGGCACTTAACACACACACACTATGTTTGCAGCTCAAGTTTTGCTTTGTTTATACTACCACCTGGAGACTAGCAACCCTAGCAATAAACATAGTTTCAGAGGGTAGCCATGTTGACTTGCAGCAGAACGGTTAGATTTGAGTCCAGTAGCATCTTGGATAACAACAAGATTGCAGGGGTATTACCTTTCAAAAGTCAAAGCTCCCTTTGTCAGACACAACAAGCATGTTAGTCTTTGGGGTGCTACAACATCCTTTTATTATTTTGTCTGCAACAGGCTAGCAGTGCAACCCCAGGCAGACTTGGTCCAGGCTAAGGAACTGCATAGGATCGCCCCACTGGCATTTGCCATTTTGAACCCACGTCTCCTTCAAACACAAAGGTTGATTATGCATGGTCGCTTTAACCTCCTTTATTCCCTGTTTCAGCCAGGATCAAATTTTTCAGTATGCACGCTATCTCATTCCTTGGAATCTCAACGCTGTTTCGACACAAAACAAACCCTGCTTTTCCCATTCCTCTTCTGGCCCAAATTAAACCGTTGATCCTGGCTCATTCCGGAGTGACAGAGTGTGCATACTCCGTTAGGGGGAAACACAGAAGATTGGCTTCTCTCACAGCCAATCACAATGCAGTGTGTAAAGAGGTGGGGATTCAAGTGCTTCCTGCTTCCTTGGAGCTCATTCTGGGCAAAAGAAAGGCTTTTTAAAAACGAGGCTTGGATTTCTCCCCCCCCCTTTCAGATTGCTCCGTTTTTTGTTCTTAAAATGCTTTTTTATGCAGCAGCTGGGTTTGGTGGGGAGGAAATCTTCTCTCACGGGGAGCACTGTGAAGTAAGCCAGTCACAGAGCAGCATTTAAAGGTGGTGGGACTTGATTTGAGCTTGGGAGACTGCTTTTCTGTATTCATGGCTCGATTAGCACACAGTTTCATCCCGGATCATTCAAGCCAATGCACACAGTTTTCCCCAACCCGGGTTACTTTAATGTGCGTTGAACCAAGGTCAAAGCAGGGAGCTCCAACCCATGCATAAAAGGCCCAAGTTTGGCAGCTACCTGTTAAAACCAGGAAGGGTCAAGGAAGGAATTTCACACCTCTGGTTTTACTCGAATCAGCTTCACTTGGTTTTTAAACATTAAGCACTGGTCAGCACTGTTGCAATTGGGAGAGAAACGCTGGTGAAGGCAATGCCTATCGCTGTGGACTGCCCTACAGTCACTCATGCCCAGCACCCCAGTACTAGGATAACATCTGTGGACTACGGGGGCGTTGTGATCCACTCTCAGCGCCAGCCTCTCTTCCCAATGCGTGTATGCAACAAATCCAGACAAGGTTGCAGGGTTGTTGTGAGTCATTCATTCTTAGTAGCACCTCCCCAGTGGAGACAGTGGACTACTGCTACCTTGCAAGGTATTGTCATGCTCTGCCTCAGTCCTGCAGCAATAGGGTACAATAATACCTGCACACACACATCAGTAATAATATTGTGATGTTGATCCTTTCCTAGCATGGAAAGCGTTTGCAGGGAGGGTTTTTTTTAATTAAATCGATATTTTTTTCCTACACAAGAAGACCTGAGTTTGCGCAAACTCGGTTGGGAAATACCTGGAGATTTTTGGGGTGGAGCCTGAGGAGAGCGAGGTTTGGAGAGGCGCTTCAATGACATTTTCTCCAGGTTAACTGATCTCCATCGGCTGGAGATCAGTTGTAGTAGCAGGAGAGCTCCAGCCACCACCTGTAGGTTGGCGACCCTAACTCTGAAGCCTTAGCCCCGGAACGTTATTCTTAGGTGGGGTTGCCAGGTCCCTCTTCACCACCAGCGGGAGGTTTTTGGGGCGGAGCCTGAGGAGGGAGGGGAGGGACTTCAATGCCGTAGAGTCCAATCACCAAAGCAGCCATTTTCTCCAGGTGAACCAATCTGTAACAGCTGGAGATCAGTTGTACTAGCAGGAGTTCTCCAGCTGCTACCTTCTCATGGAATCCTGTGGCATCTTCTTTGCATAACTGTTTAATTATTGTTGCTCCTATGGGAGTATGGACTCTTTTGTTACACCCTGGAACACAGTGTATGGGATTTGTACTGTGCTGTGATATTGTCCTATGTTTTTGATATACCTTATGCATTGTTGTGAATAACCACACCTGGAGACAACTTGGTTACAGAGAATAATTTATTGTAATATTGTCGCTCATAGTTCTATAACACTTATGAAATATACTGTTCATTACTTACCTGTTATATTTCGCCATCAGTGCCGTTTTGTTTTAGTACCTTTGGTGTATCGGCACAAGGTGCGTTTTGAATTCTACTACCTGGAGGTTGCCATCTTCTGGGCATGAAGTATGGGTCACTTGGTGTGTGTGTGGAGGAGGTAGTTCAGAATTTCCTGCATTGTGCAGTGGGTTGGACTAGATGACCCTGGTGGTCCCTTCCAACTCTGTGATTCTACAAGAGGGAGGGCATCTTGGCCGTCTTCTGGGCATGGATTAGGGGTCGCTGGGGGGTGTTGGGGGGAGGTAGTTGTGAATTTCCTATGCTGTTCAGGGGGTTGGATTAGATGGGGGGGGGGCTTCCAACTCTATGATTCTAAATTACGAAAAACTTACGTATTTTGCCAGATTTATGTATAAGCTAAAAAAGCTATAGCTTAGGGCCCCACTCTCTTGGGGGGCCCCAAAAATTTAAAGGAAAAAAAACTAGATGTACATTGTGTTTCTAAAGGAACTTTTGTTTTTGTCAAATGCCAATGTTTGCATTATTAAGTTTGTGATGAATAAAAAATAATTTTAAGTTAGAGCTTAATAATTATTTCACTATTAATATACTTCTTAATTGTATTTCAGTGCTATCAGCCTACCCTGAACGTTGATGGGTTGTCACATCTTGAATTTGGATAAATATCTCTCCCTCAGTACAATCGGGGCTCAGAGATTTCTGCCCATCAGGGCCTCTGAGCCAGCAGCTGCAAATAAACTGTTTTCTTGAAATAAGGATCTCAGGTCTCTCTCTCTCCCCCCACCCCGCAAGAACCCTTGTGTACCACATCAGATACAATACTACAGGCGCATCGTTCTCGGGGTTGCCCCCACCCCGGCCACCCGCCCCCCTCTGCGAGATCAGCTGTCGTGGCGACCATCCCTAGCACCCCCAGAGCAAAGGCTTAAAAAAAATAATTAAAAATAATTAAAAGCACCAGGAAATCCGGCGCGCAACGGAAAAGACCCGTTCCCTTCCCCACCCACGCCCCCCAAGGCTGTGGTCGGCCAGGCCGCCACGTGTTCGCCTCCCCCGCGCCGGGCTGACGCACATCCTGCCGCCCACGCGGCCAGCGGCCCCTTTGCAAGCTCCCTCCAGGCGCTAATGGGAAGCTGGCGAGGAGGAGGAGGAGGAGGAGGAGGGGAAGAGGAGAGGTGGGGGGTGAGGAGGAGGAGGAGGAAAAAAAAAGGAGAATAGCAGTTAATGGGAACAAAAGAGCTCCTTCTTTCTTTCCCACCCACCCCTCCACCGAAGTGGAACGCGCAAGAAATAGCCCCAGGTGCACAAACTGGGAGAGCTCACCTGCGAAGGGGAGGGGTGCGTACAGCTTCAAGCTTTCGGTAGACTCTTCCCCCCACCCCCGTCCTCC
This sequence comes from Euleptes europaea, assembly GCF_029931775.1. Classification (NCBI taxonomy): domain Eukaryota; kingdom Metazoa; phylum Chordata; class Lepidosauria; order Squamata; family Sphaerodactylidae; genus Euleptes; species Euleptes europaea. The sequence continues at coordinate 169,755,254 of NC_079312.1, forward strand.
TCCTTTCTATTGTTTCACGCAGAGCTAGGAGATGGTGGGAGGGGTTTCCTCCCTAAATCCTTCGCTTCGGTCCAAGTTGCCAAGGGCCTCCGCAGAAATAATGCAGGGGTGTGGGTGTCAAGTGGCATCAAGTCGCAGCCGACTTATGGCCACCCCTTATGGGGTTTTCAAGGCAAGAGGCTAACAGAGGTGGTTTGCCAGTGCCTTCGTCTGCACAGCAATTCTGGTGTTCCTGGGTGGTCTCCCTTTTTTTTTTTAAATATATTTTTTATTGCATTGGAAGTCATTTTACATCTCCATACCTTTATAATTACAATTTACACTTTCCTTCTTCCGATACAAATTTCCCCCTTTCCCTCCCCGCACAGACCAATACATAATATCATATTTTCATATTTTCAGCCATGAGCATAGCCTTTTTAGTTTTACTAAAGTCTCTTCGTTGGCTTCTTCTCTTTTCACCCAATTAATGTATGGGCTCGGGTGGTCTCCCATCCAAATACTAACCAGGGCTGACCCTGCTTCGCTTGTGAGATCTGATGAGATCAGGCTAGCCTGGGCCATCCAGGTCAGGGCAATGCAGGGGAGGATGTATTAATGGTTAACTACTAGGGTTGCCCTGACCTGGATGGCCCAGGCTGGCCTGATCTTGTCCGATCTCACAAGCTAAGCAGGGTCAGCCCTGGTTAGTCTTTGGATGGGAGACCACCAAGGAAGGCACAGCAAGTTGCTGTTCAGAGGGAGGCACTGGCAAACCACCTCTGTTAGTCTCTTGCCGTGAAAACCCCCCAAAAGGGGGCGCCATAAATCGGCTGCGATTTGACGGCACTTTACACACACACGGGGTTGCCAACCTCCAGCTGGTAGCTGGAGATCTCCTGCTATCACAACTGATCTCCAGCCAACGTAGATCAGTTCACCTGGAGAAAACGGCCGCTTTGGCAATTGGACTCCGGCATCGAAGTTCTTCCCCTCCTCAAACCCCGCCCTCCTCAGGGTCCGCCCCCAAAACCTCCCGCCGGTGGCAAAGAGAGACCTGGCAACCCTAGATGCCAACCTCCAGGTACTTAACAAAAAACAAAATTATTCCAGTGCTGCAAATGCAGTGCTAAATACAAAAAGGCAGCACGGAGGCTCAATATACAAATATACTATAATATAATGCAATGAGCTTAGCTATACACATGTAATGCAACACAAAAAGAAAGCCTACAAAGTACAATACTAAACATATGACAATGCTGACAACTCAAGAGTCAATATATATCAACACCACTGAACCAAAAATCATCTAACAGTTCATAAGTCTATAAATCCAGCATAAACAGCCAGAAAGGTACAAAGGTGACACAGTACCTCCAGGTACTAGCTGGAGATCTCCCGCTATTACAACTGATCTCCAGCCGATAGAGATCAGTTCCCCTGAAGAAAATGGCTGCTTTGGCAATTGGACACTATGGCACTGAAGCCCCTCCCCAAACACCGCCCTCCTCAGGCTCTGCCCCAAAAACCTTCCGCTGGTGGCAAAGAGGGACCTGGCAACCTAGAGGGAAGGGACCTCAGCAGATACCATAGAGTTCAGATTCCAAAGCTGCCATTTTCTCCAGGGGAACTGATCTCTAGCCTGGAGATCTGTTGTAACACCAGGAGATCTCCAGCTACCACCTGGAGGTTGGCAACCTTCACTCCCCACCACATCCACGAAGAAGAGACCCCAGGAATGAGTCAGTGTATACTGACTTCTGACAACAACCCTGTAAGCCTGCGTGATTTTGTTGCACCAGCAATTGGAGCGATGTGGGCTTGGAGCAGATAATGGATCACAACACCCCTGCAATGTAGCCCTCTATTGTTATAGTGGGGGTGCTGGGCACCAGTCACTCCGTGGTGCTGCTGTTGCTCTGCAAATAGCAACGGAGCCGAGAATTGCTTCATATTTAGGCACCAGGTTGCAGAGTCAGTTCCCACGGATCAGAGGTGTGAAGTTCCCTCCCAGGCCCGCCCGGCCTCCAACAGCTGCCATATATGACGGAGACAGAGCAGCGTGTGTAACTGCAGTCCTAGTAAGCAGAGTTACTCCAACCTAAGCCCATTGATTCCAAGGCTTTCTGGTTAAGGTAACTCCTGTTCCTGGAGGCTCCTTAAGAAGAGAGGGGACTTGTAGCGGAAGGAGATGTAGGGCTCCTGGGTTCTTTCCCCAGCTCTGGCAAGGAAGTGAAACTCGATGGTTAGAGCTATGTGCTTTGTGCCTGATTTATGCAGATTACTTGCCTGCTAATCAACTTTTTAAATTCACAATCAAGGTGCTGTCATGGGAGGGGGGAGTGTGCCACAGTCGCAATGTGGCAGAGGAGCAGGTTATTTTTCATTCTTTCAGTGCACTCCCCGAGTGATAGCCAGCCTGGTATAGTGGTCAAGAGCGGTGAACTCCAATCTGGTGAACTGGGTTGGTTTCCCCACTCCTCCACACGAAGCCAGCTGGGTGACCTTGGGCCAGTCACAGTTCTCTCCGAACTCTCTCTGCCCCACCTATCTCACAAGGTGTCTGTTGCGAGGAGGGGATGGAGATTATCAGCCGCTTTGAGTCTCCTTAAAGGTAGAGAAAATTGGGATATAAAAACCAACTCTTCTCCTTTATTTATTTGTTTGTTTGTTTGTTTGTTTATTTATTAGACTTATAACCCGCCCTCCCCAGCAAGCCGGCTCAGGGCGGGTAACATCATTTTAAAAATACATTTTAAAAATACAAATATAAATATACAGTAAAATCCATAATAAAACCATCAATACAAGTCTAAAAAAGGGTTACCGCACTTTGTATTCCCAGCGATGTATTAAGAGTTTGAAAATGTTTGGGCACTATAGACCTCTTTTTTAAAAAGGTAGTAAATAATGTATTAGTAATGGATGTAATAGTGCTCTGTATATGTATTTGTGTATTTTATGTTCTTTTTTTTGTATTGGATTATGATTTTACTATTGTTTAATTTTTTTTCTTTTTTATCTTTTTCTTTTTATGTTTAATTATAAAAAGCAATAAAAAATGTAAAAAAAGAGTTTGAAAATGTTATACGAAACATCGCTTTAAAAGGGTTTTTGGATACCACGGCTAATAAATGGCTGGAAGACGTCTTCACAGCTAAAGGGGCCAAACAAAGTGCGAACAGTATTTTTTATAACGTTTTCAAACTTTTAATACATCGCTGGGAATACAAAGTGCGGTCACCCCCATGGTGGCGCACAAGTGTAAAAGCTGTAGGGGACGGTACAGGTGGCAATCCTTTGCTATTTGTTGTTCCCACTAAGAGGGAAAGGGGATGGGGGGAGGCCAGTAGATGGTATAAATAATATGAGCAAATATTGGCGGCTGTCCTCAATGGTGGGCCTGGTGGGAAAGCTCTGTCTTGCAGGCTCTGCAGAAAACTTTTTTTTTAATTAAAGTTTAACAAAACATACAATATAAAAAGACAAAAAAATTAATAACAAAAAAGTTAACATACAAAAGCAAAAAGACAAAAAAAAAAACAAAAAATAAAAGTAAGATGAACTTTCAGATCCCGCAGGGCCCTGATGTTACCAGGCAGAGCATCCCACCAGGCCAGAGTCAGGGCCGAAAAAGCCCTGGCTCTTGCCGAGGACGGCCGCGCGCTCTTAGGGCCAGGGACCACCAGCAAATTTCCATCGGACAATCTTAATGTCCTTTGGGGGGGTATACCAGGAGAGGCGGTCCTGAAGATACGAGGGTCCCAGACCGTGTAAGGCTTTGAAGGTCAAAACCAGCACCTTGAACCTGATCCGATACTCCAGTTGCAGCCAGTGCAGATGGCAAAGCACTGGCTTTATATGCTGTCGAGCATATACTGCATTCTGAACCAGCTGGAGCGGTCGGGTCAGTCTCAAAGGCAGCCCTACGTAGAGCGAGTTAAAGTAATCCAGCCTAGAGGTGACCGTCGCATGCAGCAGTGACCGTCTGCTCATGACCTGAGCTCGATCCCGACGGAAGTCGGTTTCAGGTAGCCGCTCATGTGGAGGGGCGGGGAATCAAACCCGGTTCTCCAGATCAGAGTCCACCCCTCCAAACCGCCGCTCTTAACCACAACACCCCGCTGGCCACTACACCATGCCGTAGAGTCCAATTGCCAGAGCGGCCATTTTCTCCAGGAGAACTGATCGCTGTATATATTGGCGAACCGTTATCCTAACCTAGGAAGTTATATAAAAATAATACATGGTTTGCTTTTGCTGATCCCTATGGGAAATTGAAATTATTAGAAGCTTCATTTGAAACAAGTGTACATACTAAAATTCTAACTGTAAGTATACTATGCAAATAGGTTTTACATGTTTTATTACTGTTAGGCTTAATAGTCAATATGTAAAATGCATTTTTTATATACAGGAACGGGACCGAGGAAGACTTGAGACTTGAAACGATCGTATCCCCTTTTCCACTTCTTTCAAGACTTCTACCTTGGATTGAATGTCACTGTATGTATGTACAGACACTTGTATATGTGTGTAGACACTTGCATATCATATGTATGATTTTCATACTCATGACCCTTTTGCTATATTGTTACAGCGTTGCCTGTTTTCTGTACCACCTGGAGGTTGGCAACCCTATCTTAGTTGGAGATCCCCTGCAGGGCATGTGCTGAGGATCCACCTCAGTGAGCAGGTCATAGAAAGGAGCTTATAGTAGTTGTGGGGGGGGGGGCAGAGGTCTGCCCCAGTTCTGCCCATCTGCTCAGCCTCTGGGTCCGCCCTCTGCTCCACAGCTGTGGGTTTGCAGTTCCCCGTCCCCTGAAGAGGGCAGGTGGGGCCGCGGCCACGTGCCGAGCAGTGGGCAGTGCGTGGGAAGAGCCGTGACAATGATGCGATTAAGGAAATATTTGGCATTAAAGAGCCGGGTCACGTGGGTTGAAAGGATGGGATTGTGAAGCATTTGCGCCTCTCCCACGTAGGCTGGCTTGAAAGGCTCCCGTCCACCCCCTGAGCCTTTCCTTTCCCACTGACTTCAGCCCCCCCAGAGAGAGCCGAAAAAAGAGATTGAGATCCCTTGTGAACAACGAGCGGAGGCATTTTCTCTCCGCACAAAGGCTCTGGGCGTACCTCTTGGGTTTCTCCCTTCTGGAGCTAAATGGACCGATTTCTACACACTTTTCAGGTCGCGTTGGTTGTCCGAAAAGGCTGCCAGGGTCGCAAGAACAGTGTTTGCAGCAGGGCTTCGCCATGTCAGAATGTGCCGCCCAAACCTCTGTTGCAGCCATCTCTGTGGCGGGCTTCTCAAATAAGTTTATTTTTTAAAGATTGGTATACCCTTTCTTTAGATGTGTATACCTTTTTTTTAGATTTTTGTATGCCCCGTTTCTGGTCCATTATTTACTTTACTGAGCCACGGCTCAGTTGATATTGTTAATTTACGATGCAAAGGTTTCTGGATTGCAATCCAGGTATCTCTGTACACGCTAAATTGTAGCCGTCTGCCACAATCATTCATGGCTGTCTGAAGTGGTTGAATTAGGGTTGCCAACTCCAGGTTAGGAAATAACTGGAGATTTGAGGATGGTGCCTAGCAGGGTGGGGTTTAGGGAGGGGAGGGACCTCAGTAGGGTATAATGCCATATAGTCCACTTTCCAAATAAGGCAGTTTCTCCAGGAGAAGTGGAATAAATGTTATAAATAAATAAATAATACATAAATAAGCAATTTATATAGCCGGGAGATCAGCTGTAATTCCAGGAGATGGAATTACATGGAGGTTGGCAACCCTGAATTAAGAGCCAGTGTGGTGTAATGGTTAACGTCTCACACTATTGAGCGGTGGACTCGAATACGGAGAACCGGATTTCATTCCCCACTCCTCCACGTGCAGCCTGCTGGGTGACCTTGGGTCAGTCACAGTTCTCTCTGAACTCTCTCAGCCCCACCACCTACCTCACAAGGTGTCTGATATGGGGAGGGAGAGGGAAGGTGATTGTATGCCCCTTTGAGACTCCTTAAAGGTAGAGAAAAGTGGGATATAAAAACCAACTCTTCTTCTTCTTCTTAAATCCTTCCCCTTACTAGGAAATACCCTAGTGGGCGGCTGTCCCAAAGGGCCACTGGCGGCCAGGTGTCAGCTGAGTCCAGAGATTCCTTGGGTATGGGCAGTGGTACAAAATTTGCTAGGCTCAGATGTAGGTCTTGGTGACAATGACAATAGGGGTAAGGTGCAGCCAGGGCCCACACTAAGCAGACCTGCACCACTGGGCCCATCTTGTTCTAGGGCTGTTCTAACATCCCAGTCTACCCTAGATCTTCTGCCATGGTCCTGCCTTTAAGATCACATTGATGTAAATGTTCTGCTGTCGCCGCATTGAGTCAGAAGACGGTGGGAGGACAATAAAAGGAGAAATCTTTGCTTGTATCCTATTTATTCATTTACTTCATTATAACAAAACACCGTCTTAAGGCATGGCATACCATAATGCAGAAAGTGGGATACAAAGGTAACATTCGATGCAGTTAAAGCACTGGTTCCCAACCGGGGGTCCGCGGACCCCCAGGGGTCCGCGAGAACTATATTAAGGTCCACGAAACAAAGTTATAAACCCATAATAAATTAATATTTTCAATTAAAAGTTCTCTATTATAAAAATATATATTCAAATATTATTCTAAGTTTAATGTTTAACAGTTATGATTAAAGTTTATTTTCAAATTCTTGGAATTTTTATTTTGAACCTTGGGGTCCCTGCACCGAACAAAAAAGTCCTAGTGGTCCCTGGTCAAAAAAAGGTTGGGAACCACTGAGTTAAAGGGTGGTTGCTACATACAAAAATGTTTTTGCAATAGACTACAAAGTTACCACTCCACTGAGCAAAGTCTGAAGCTTCCCTCCAACTTAAGTGGCCCTTCCATTTAGGCTGGAGGAACTTCCTGGAATTCGAACACATACCTTGTATCTTGCAGGTCTCTATTTATGCCTGATTGTTTTCCCCCAGATGCTTTTCTTGCGTCTCTGGGTTGCTGAAGGCCTTTCCCTCTGAGAATCCCCTTTTTGGTAAAGTGCTCCATCGCAGAGGAAAGAGACTGTGGATTCCAGTAACGGAAAGCTTGCAAACTCCAATAATGGCAGCGTGAAAGTGGGAGAGAGGCTTCCTTCTGCAGAATTCTCACTCAAGGAGGGTGGTGACTCATACAGTTGCTGATTGCTGATGCCTTATGTTTTTCCAAGCCTTGACGTGTTGTGAAGTATGTCTGGAGAAGGGATCCTGTGTCTGAAAGAGAGTTTTTGCTATGGACGGTTAGCATCCTGAAACTCTTGCTGCTCTCTAAAGAGCTGGCGTGGTGTAGTGGTTAAGAGCGGTGGTTTGGAGCCGTGGAGTCAGATCTGGAGAACCAGGTTTGATTCCCCCCTCCTCCACATGAGCGGCGGAGGCTAATCTGGTGAACTGGATTTGTTTCCTCTCTCCTGCACACGAAGCCAGCTGGGTGACCTTGGGCTAGTCACAGCTCTGATAGAGCTCTCTCAGCCCCACCTACCTCACAGGGTGTCTGTTGTGGGGAGGGGAAGGGACGGTGATCGCAAGCCCGTCTGAGTCTCCCTTAAGTTGTAGAGAAAGTCGGCATATAAAAACCAACTCTTCTTCTTCTTCTAAAGTGTTACCGGGCTCAAATCTAACTGCTCTACTGTGGACCAACAAGTCTACCCTCTGAAACTATGAATCCCTTGGAAACACTTATTAAATAATGCTCCAAGGCTTATAGGGCTTATTGTGCATCTCTGTGCAGGTTGCTACTTACTACTTCATAAAATACAATTTGCATCTCATCACTCCAGTCTGCTTATGTTACATAAGCTCAATCGGTATCATATCAACATAAGTTTTAAGTAATCAGTAACCTGCATTCCATCCTTTGTATTGGGTATGAACTGGGTATGAACACAAAATCTCAAGCTGCTGTTTATAGGTTTTATTAGTTATATAAGTACTGGTCGAGTTTCGTTTATTCAGAGTTTTTTTAATATTGTATATTTGTAATTTTTAATTAAAAAATTTAAAAAAATCTCAAGCTGTTGCATTGCTAGGTCAGCAGAGCTAAATCTGGTGATCTGCCTATTTTTAGTAATGGCCTTGGGCAGGGTTTAGATGCACCATTTGGCTAACAACGGGCTTTATGTTATAATAAGGCTTCGAGTTCTAGAGCACGGGTGGCAGACTCACTTGTTACGAGGGCAGGATATAACATCAATGTCACTTGGTTGGGCTGGACCATGCCTTCCTCCAGCTTAAGTAGCTGTTCCACTTAAGTTGAGGGGAGGCTCTTTAGGATGGAGAAAGTCTTCAAACTTTGCTTGCCAGAGAGGTAGGATACAGACCAATCTATGGCCATGCATGCCTAGCAAAAAAACAGCCCCTCTGAATTTACGTCTGACTAAATACATCTGGCATTTGAGCGCAGATTTCCTTCTCTTCACTGAAGGTCTAGGAAGTAAAGTCTGTAAATAATCTGTCTGTCCCCTTTCTACTACATAATTCTACTCAGTGGGTCCTGGTTCTGAAACAGTTGAAGGCCATTAGACTAAAGAATTTCCTGTTAAAAACAAATACTGTGTCCTGCTAAAACATATCACCTGTTATAAACTTCGCTACAAAAAGCAGCCATAAAAGCTCTGGAGAAATGACCAAAAGGTTGTTATTCATCCCTGGGTGTTCTTGGAAAGCAGTCATTTTCTTCATTACAACACTTAGAATATTTGAACAAGTTATTCAGAGCAGCTAGAGAAGACTGGACAAGAGAGAAGACTGTGGCCCTGAAGTCCCTACCCATATCAGACCCATATTATCTTTATGTATTTAATACATAATTTGTTAAATATATTAACTATTTTGGGCTTGTGTTAACCCCTGCCCTCAGTGTCTATTTTTATCTGGGAATCTGCTTGTGAATTGGAAAATGTGAGGGTTCTTTTAGCAGGGGTGGATTTTAAGACTACATTGTCAGTTGCCAAGTTTTTATCTCAGTCAAGATAAAAACAATACTAATTATTTTATTGTTTATTTAGATATCTATCTATCTATCTATCTATCTATCTATCTATCTATCTATCTATCTATCTATCTATCTATCTATCTATCTCCCCCTTTCCACAATACACACACACAAATACACCAGCATGGTGTAGTGGTTAAGAGCGGTGGTTTGGAGTGGTGGAGTCTGATCTAGAGAACTGGGTTGGATTCCCCACTCCTCCACGTGAGTGGCGGAGGCGAATCTGGTGAACTGGATTTGTTTCCCCTTCACATGAAGCCAGCTGGGTGACCTTGGGCAAGTCACTCTCTCTCAGCCCCTCCTACCTCACAGGGTGTCTATTGTGGGGAGGGGAAGGGAAGGTGATGGTAAGCCGGTTTGATTCTGCCTTAAGTGGTAGAGAAAGTCGGCATATAAAAACCAACCTTCATATATATATAGAGAGAGAGAGAGAGAGAGACAGACAGACAGAGAGAAAGAAAGAGAGTTCCTTTTTAAATTTTGATCTTAGTGTGACCTTGTTCAGGGCCAAATTGGCCATATTAACAGTATCAGTAAAGTAAATAATGAACCATAACATAAGCCAAAGGAAACCCCCTGGGATTAGAATAAAACATGTTTGACTTCCAGTGGTAAATGGTGGCAGTGGAATATTTGGGATAAATAAGCAACAGGGTTCAATATTCACGTCAAGTCCACACTAAACCCCAACACAACTCCCTTCCTAGCCATTCTACATGGCATATCCCCATTCGATTGTCCCTTAAAGTCCTGTCTCCAATTCCTCTACAACAGCCAGCATTTTCTGAGAGGAGGCGGCTTCAGGTGGGAAGTATTGAGACCGTATAATGAACAATCACACCGGACTGAGGAGAGCTCAAGCAGGTGTACACCCACACAGCTGAAGGAGAATAAAGGTCTGTTTCTTTGAAGTAATTGATCCTATCTCATGCCAATTTTCCAAGGCTCAAAGCAGTACCAAGCTGGTCAGCCTTCCCACGGCATTGTTCTTCATCTTGTTAGGCAGCTTTTCAGTGCTGATTCAGACATGCTTATTAATCAGCAAGCATACGAACAAGTACAGCTGCCTGATTATGCCAGCGTATCATTGGTCCCTCTGACGCCAGCACCGTCTATTCGGGCTGGCAGCGGCCCCGTTGCCCAACACCTGACTCCTGTCTGGAGATGCCGAGGATCAAATCAAAAACCTGCTGCAAGCAAGGCAGATGCTCTATGGATGAGCCACAGCCTTTCCCCAGCGTTGGCTTGCAGGTGAATGTGTGGCTCTGATTATTGTTGCTGTCATTGAGTTCATTTGTAACCCGGCTTTCTCACTAAGACTCGAGGAGGATTACAAAATATAAACAGCAATTAAATCAGAGGGCAAAGGCCTAAGATAAACACCGCACGAGGACTAGGATGAAGGAAGTACAAACCAATGCAAATGAAAAACACAGGTTACATGGGACTGAAGATCCATCCACCTCCTGAACAGAGGTCCACAAACATTATCCCCCCTCCACATCTGAAAATGAGCTCTAGAGCCTCAAGATAATACTGGTTTATATCCTGTGACAGTGCCTATGTAATAAATACATTGTAAAGAAAAATAGATTACAGTATTAAGAGGTTATTGCAAGGTGCTATTTTGAATAGTCATTGTTGGTCTTTGTCTTGTATATTTGCATACAAATGTTGGACTCTGTAAAGCTGTTATTTCTTCCTATCTTATGACACACACACTACTGTCTGAGGAGAACACTTCATGTATCTTATAAAAGGGGTCTTGTCCAGGAAAACCTATGCCACGAAACATCCTCTTAGAATCATAGAGTTGGAAGGGACCACCAGGGTCATCTAGTCCAACCACTGCACAATGCAGGAATGCCAAACTACCTCCCCCCCACACCCCCAGTGACCCATACTCCATGCCCAGAAGATGGCCAAGGTGCCCTCCCTCTCATGGTCATATAATCAGCATTGCTGACAGATGGCCATCTAGCCTCTGCTTTAAAATCTCCAGGGAAGGAGAGCCGACCACCTCCTGAGGAAGCCTGTTCCACTGAGGAACCACTCTGTTACAAAATTCATCCTAATGTCTAGATGTCTAGCCTCTTTTGATTTAATTTCAACCCGTTGGTCCGACCTTCTGGAGCAACAGAAAACAACTCGGCACCCTCCTCTATGTGACAGCCCTTCAAGTACTTGAAGATGGTTATCATATCCCCTCTCAGTCTTCTCCTCTTCCATTCATCTTTAAAGTGCCACAAACCCTTTGAAAATGCTAGGAAAAGTTGAGGGCAGCAGGAAAAGAGGAAGACCCAACAAGAGATGGACGGACTCAATAAAGGAAGCCACAGCCTTCAATTTGCAAGATCTGAGCAAGGCTGTCAAAGACAGGACATTTTGGAGGACTTTCATTCATAGGGTCGCCATGAGTCGGAAACGACTTGACGGCACTTAACACACACCCCCCCCTTTGAAAGGTGATAATCAAAACCATGGCATTTAGGATTTTAATTTTTACTGTAACTATCTTAACAAATCTGTGATTCACTCTCCACCCATTACAGCTGTTAGCTAGCTTAGTGTAACTAGAGAGAGGTCTCTCTATTCCTGGTTGCATTTGAATTTTATATAATTACATTTCATTCTGTATTTTCTGCATGTCATGATCCCTTGACCATGCTTGTCCTAAAAAAAAAAAAAATCCCCTCTTAGATAAAATTAATGCAAAGTGGGAAACTGAAGAACTGGATTCTTCAGCCCCCCAAAACGCTCTTGCTTCCTGCAACATAGAACTGGAACCAAGGAGCCCCGCAGTGGTTGCTATGGAGAATGGATGCTGCTGCGAGAAGTGCGGGGCTGTCACTCAACAAGTTGCTAGGAGGTGAATTCGACGGTTGCTAAGGGACCGCGCTATGGAGAATGGATGCTGCTGCGTGAAGTGCGGGGCTGTCACTCAACACGTTGCTAGGAGGTGAATTCGACGGTTGCTAAGGGACCACGCTGCGTTTCCGTGGACCGGGAAGCAGCCTCGACCCAAGCACGTGAGCCGTTGGTTGCTACGATACCGTTGCTTCGTCAAAAACGGGCCTTGTTATCCTGGCTCCCCCATCGGCTGGAGTTCACGCCTATGGGAAAGACGAGGAGGCGGGACTAACCGTGGGCGGGCTGTTTGGAGCAACGCGCGAAAACGAAACGCCGTCGTCCGCCGCGAGGCGTTTACTTCACAGAGGACGTCTCTTGTGATAGGCTCGTCGACGGATCACTCAAAATGTCCGTTGGCCCGACGGGGGCTCGGCGGTGTTACTCCCGCCCCCTCTCCCGGGAGCGGCCCTCCATTGGCTACTGTTCCTATGACTCGGGCGAAGTGGGCGGGCGTTTTTTGCGTGCCCGAGTTTCTGATTGGCTCGGAGGGCGACCGCGCCGCAAAGCCCTGGTATAGGATGGGCGGCGGGTGAAGGAGCGGCCATGGCGGGAGGGATGAAGCCCGACTCGCGGCGGTGTCGTCTCCTGCTGGAGGCCGCCGTTGTTTTGGTGCTGCTTTGGGACGCAGGTACGTCCGGAAGGCGGGCAGGAGGACCCCTAGGGCGGGGTCTTGGTGATGAGCGGCGGAGGCCGGCTTCTCAGTGGCTCCTGCGCCTTAGGACAGCGGGTTGCACGTGTGAAGACGTTAACACGTGACAGAGTGCGCTCTTTGTAAAGTCACATCAGGGTGGTTGTTGTTTTTTTTGAGCTAAAGGGCCCTTATGGGCAAATAAGCTGGATTAGATTTAGATGAAGGTGGGGTGAAAATTGGAGGGAGGAACATTAATAATTTGAGATATGCTGATGACACTACATTATTGGCAGAAAATAGTGAAGATTTGAAACGGCTACTGCTGAAAGTTAAAAGAGGAAGTGCCAAAGCAGGACTCCAGCTGAACATCCAGAAAACAAAAGTAATGACTACAGGAGGATTACACAACTTTAAGGTTGACAATGGGGAAATTGAAATTGTTCAAGACTTTCTATTCCTCGGCTCCACCATCAACCAAAAGGGAGACTGCAGCCAAGAAATTAGAAGGAGATTGAGACCGGGAAGGGCAGCCATGAAGGAGCTAGAAAAGATTTTGAAGTGTAAGGATGTGTCACTGGCCACCAAGACTAGATTAATTCATGCCATCGTATTCCCTTTTACTATGTATGGGTGTGAAAGCTGGACAGTGAAGAAAGCGGATAGGAAGAAAATAGATTCCTTTGAAATGTGGTGTTGGAGGAGAGTGTTGCATATTCCGTGGATTGCCAAAAAAACAAATCAGTGGGTTCTAGATCAAATCAGGCCTGAACTGACCCTTGAAGCTAAAATGACTAAACTGAGGCTGTCATCTTTTGGTCACGTCATGAGACGACAAGAGTCACTGGAAAAGACAGTCATGCTAGGAAAAGTTGAGGGCAGCAGGAAAAGAGGAAGACCCAACAAGAGATGGATTGACTCCATAAAGGAAGCCACAGCCTTCAATTTGCAAGATCTGAACAAGGCTGTCAAAGATAGGACATTTTGGAGGACTTTCATTCATAGGGTCGCCATGAGTCGGAAGCGACTTGACGGCACTTAACACACACACATGGGCAAATAATACGGGGTCGGAACAAATCAGTGGGTTGTAGATCAATTCAAGCCTGAGCTGACCCTAGAAGCTAAAGAAGAAGAAGAGTTGGTTTTTATATGCCGACTTTCTGTACTACTTAAGGGAGACTCAAACCGGCTTACGATCACCTTCCCCACCACAGACACCCCGTGAGGTAGGTGAGGCTGAGAGAGCTGTGACTAGCCCAAGGTCACCCAGCTGGCTTCATGAGTTGGAGTGGGGAAACAAATGCAGTTCTCCAGATCAGAGTCCACCGCTCTTAACACTATACCACAGTGTGGCTATCATACTTTCTTCACATTATGAGAAGACAAGAGTCACTGGAAAAGTCATGCTAGGAAAAGTTGAGGGCAGCAGGGAAAGAGGAAGACCCAACAAGAGATGGGTTGACTCTATAAAGGAAGCCGCGGCCCTCCGTTTGCAAGACCTGAGCAAGGCTGTCAAAGATAGGACATTTTGGAGGACTTTGATTCAACTGTGAGTTGGAAGTGACTTGATGGCACTTAACACACACACAATATGGGGTGTAGATTTGGAAATTAGGATGAGATGGGTTAAATCATCTCTGTTCCCATTAGGATTGCCACCTTCCATTTGGGGCCTTCCCAGAATTACAACTGATTTCCACTGTTAAGAACATAAGAAAGGCAATGCTGGATCAGACTAAGGCCCATTGAGTCCAACAGTTCACACAGTGGCCAACCAGGTGCCTCTAGGAAGCCCACAAGCAAGATGACTGCAGCAGCGTTAACCTGCCTGTGTTCCACAGCACCTAATATATTCAGCATGCTCCTCTGATCCTGGAGAGAATAGGAATGCATCATGACTAGTATCCATTTTTACTAGTAGCCATGGATAGCCCTCTCCTCCATGAACATGTCCACTCCCCTCTTAAAGCCTTCTAAGTTGGCAGCCACTGCCACATCTTGGGGCAGGGAATTCCAGAATTTAACTATGTGTTGTGTTCTGAAAAAGTGAGCTGTGACTCACGAAAGCTCATACCCTGCCAGAAATTTTGTTAGTCTTTAAGGTGCCACTGGACTCATTCTTTTCTACTGCAACTGATCTCCAGACAGTGGAGATCAGTTCCCCTGGAGAAAGCAGCAGCTTTGTAGGGTGGATACTATGGCATTATATTCTCGCTGAGCTCCTTTCTCCTCCTAAACTCCAGGGATTTCCCAAGCTGAACTTGGCAACCCTAATTCCTGTGGCCTAAGCATTGTACGGGCTTCTCTGTAGCTATTTTAAATGATATTATTTAGTTTTTGTAATGGATATTGCTTGGCTTGGCCATTGGATTTTATGAACCCTGGGGCAAGGATCTGGTTTTCTTCCTTATTTTATGATGGGGTGCTATGTACTTTGGTGGTACTTGAGAAATCATAATACATTCATATGTTTTCAATGTTCATGGCTTAAAGTTGTAATTCTTTCCTGTAGTGGTCAACTCATTTTACCAAAGATCTCAAGTCAGGCCATACTAAATTATTCCTATATTATTTCATGATTATTCTTATAAAAATGTTTTTTGATCTACTTGATTTCTAGATTTAAAGTCAGCCTTTCTTTAATAAGATGTAATTCTGCATGGACATGCTTAAGAAAAAAATCTGTTGAACTAATTGGTCCTTAATTCTGATTGAGGATGCCTAACATTGTGTTGTAAATTATGCAACTTGTTCCTCGCACCACTTTGTTTACTTATTTTCTTTAGTTCTCTTTGACTTGAAGGATTATGCTGACCTCACCCCAACCCGGACCATCTGGCTTATCTCTAAATCTTCTGTTAACCACTGTGTAGCCCAGGTGGAAAGCCTATACAAATGATAACTTGGTCATGTGTTTCATATGTGGGGCAAAATGCTCCTTACCACCTGGCATGGTGAGGCAGACTGCAAAGCTACCCTGGGCTGAGAAAGGCCACTGTGGGGTAGTCTGGTTCTTTGGGATGGGTTGCAACAGCAACTGGGGTGCATACCTTTATGAATTATTTTCTGGCACAAAACAGCCTTAAAATTAGGTCATACATGACTTGGCTGAGATAGTTTGTTTTCTTTGTTATCCCTGTCGCCAGTTTTCCTTAAGAGCTGCTGGATTGCTGAACCATGTTTTGTTTGCAAACATTTTGTCGCATGGCGCACTGCTAGAAATGCCCAGCATACCTTTCTCTTTTTTGTATCCCTCAAAACATTTGTCAGACATGCTACATCTGAAGTTTGTGTTATGCTTATATTGAGTGTGGGTGACACTTCGGAGGCTGGCAGTCATTGTTGCTGGTCTTTTGTTTAATACAGCCATCTGTGCCAGAGACTGATAGAGTGACTGTTTTCTAACTAATGACAGCCAGGCTCAGATACGTAAAACCGCCCAAACTTTAAGGATCTCTTCTAAATCCACATGTGTTTAGATGGAAGTTTAAACTGGACTGCTGTTAATAGTTGCTGTAAATTGCACGTTGCAGGTAAGTACCATAGCATATTATAGGTGGTGCAAAGAAAAATGGTGGTGGTTCAGGCTTTTGGTTCTCTCACCTCTGTATTTCTCTCTGAAATGGAGCAGTTAGTGTATCATTTCTGTGCTTCGCCTGCTGTAGGCTGAATGGGCATTCTGCAGCTTAGTGACCACGCTAATTTTGGCCCTCAACTTGTATAATCAGCCTAGTTATTTGCTCCATGAGGAACAAATCTGATTTATGTTCATACGAAAATCTTGCCAATTTATCCAATGTATTTTTTTTTGCTTGAACCCTGAAGACGGGCAAGTAACTCAACTTAAAGATCACCGCATGTGCACAAAGAACTCCCCTGAGCAGTTTTGCTACGCAAACACCGTGATCCCCAAATGGCACGACATATGGACCAGAATTCAGGTAAGAATCAGGGTGACAGTGATGTCCTGATGGTTCAATGGTTGAACAAAGAGTAACAAGACAGAACCTGCATGGCTTTTCATAGAATCATAGAGTTGGAAGGGACCACCAGGGCCATCAAGTCCAACCCCCTGCACAATGCAGGAACTTCACAACTACCTCCCCCCTCCACACCCCTAGTGACCAGAAGATGGCCAAGATGCCCTCCCTCTCATCTGCCTAAGGTCACAGAATCAGCATTGCTGACAGATGACCATCTAACCTCTTCTTAAAAACCTCCAGGGAAGGAGAGCTTACCACCTCCCGAGGAAGCCTGTTCCACTGAGGAACCGCTCTGTTAGAAAATTCTTCCTAATGTCTAGACGGAAACTCTTTTGATTTAATTTCAACCCTTTGGTTCTGGTCCGACCTTCCCTTTCCTCAAAGGGAAGTTCTACCTCTCCAACCTTTTGGACTTGGCAAGTATTAATAAGCATGTAGATAAAAGTAAGCCAGTAGACACTATGTGCTTCCAAAAGCTTTTGCCAAAAGTCCATTCAAATACACTCTTGGATAATTAGACTCAGCAATTGGGGGAAAGTGTGGGGAGCTTTTTGAATAGGCTACTGGTTAAATAGTAGGAAGTAGTGGGTGGAAGTAAATGGACAGTTCTCATGCTGAGGGAAAGTGAACAGTGGGGTCCACGTTCGGACTAGTGCTATTTAATATATTACCTGGAACTGGGGACAAGTGGTGATGTGGCCCTGTTTGCAATTGACGCCAAATTTTTCACGATGGTGAAAACCCCACACCAGATTGTGAAGAGCTCCAAGAGGATCTCTCTTAGCAGGGTCCAGCGGGCAACAACACAGCAAAGGATGTTCATTATAAATAAGAGTAAAGGTACACCCATGTGTACAGATGTCTGAAGTGGTGGTGACTGTCCAGGAAAGAGACTTTGGGGTAGCAGTGGATTTCTCAAAATAAGTCAGCTCGGTGTGCAGCTGTAGTAGAAAAAGGCAAATTCTGTGCTGGGTCTTGTTAGGAAAGGGGTTAAGTCTGTAAAGCAGGAACAAGGATAGACCATCTTAGGTTATTATGCCTGCATGGTTGTACAGGTATGCAACTTGCTCGATGGTCATTAAGGTCCATTAGCCGACTTCAGACTCACTCTCTTTGGGGCTGGATCTCCTGCCCAGTTGTTTGTACGCTGAGAGACAGGATGTTCTAATAGTGGACTTGAGCCTGTGGCCCTCATATTTCATCTTTATCTTTCAAAACTCTTGTTGGATGTTTGAGCTTTCTCTTTATAAACAGTTATGCCATAAAAAAAGAGGCATCTTGTGGCAGCTTAAACACTAATAGATTTATTGTGGCTTCAGTTTTTGTGGTCTAGACTAGAGCCCACTTTACCAGAGGCATGAAATATATCATGAACACATGAAACTGCCTTATACTGAATCAGACCCTTGGTCCATCAAAGTCAGTATTGTCTACTCAGACCAGCAGTGGCTCTCCAGGGTCTCAGGCAGGGGTCTTTCACATCACCTGCTTGTCTAGTCCCTTTAACTGGAGATGCCTGGGATTGAACCTGGGACCTTCTGCATGCCAAGCAGATGCTCTACCGCTGAACCCCTCCTCAGTATCCTCAGTTGGCAGATGCTGACCCATTGAGGGCAAGCTACATACAAATGAGGAAGTAAGTGTTAGTCCATAAAGATGTATGCCACAATAAATCTGCTAATGTTTAAGATGCAACAGATTTGCTTGGCTCTTCAGGAATTCTGTTATTACATCATCCTTTAGCCACCTGCTTTTTCAAGAAGAAACATTCCTGCCTTTTTCAACCTTCACTTAACATGCTGTGTTTCCTAAAGCTCCATTTTATAATCTTCAGTGCTTTCCTCTGGAGTCTTCTACTGTCTTTTCAGCTGAGCACTTCCTAAATGTACCCAAGTTTTGTGCTGGCCAGTTCAAATACTCTTTGTCTGATGAGCGTTCAAGGATTTTTGAACTGAATCTCGCATGTCCTTCTCTGTCTCGCAGATCCGAATAAACAGCACCAAGATGATCCGCATCACCCAAGTTGAAAACGAGGAGAAGCTCAAAGAACTGGAGGAGTTTAACGTGTGGAATTACATTGGCTCCTTCTTCAAAGAGAAGCTCAACGACACCTACATTAGCATAGGGCTGTACAGTAGTAAAACCTGCTTGAAAGTTGACCTTCTTGAACAAAACACCAATTACAGCATCGTCATTGCTCGCGGTATGTCCTGTTCTACTTTAACTTGCTGGCTTGGTGGGGAGGTTGTGTAGAATTCTACCTACTGCCTGTAGCAGTAGTATATTAAATTGATTGCTTCCAGATTCTGGGACCTGCAGTTTTCAGGCATTCTGACTGTGTTAAAATCCAGCGGAGATGCTAGAGCCAGGAATGTAACAAAGATGACTTGTAGAATCATAGAGTTGGAAGGGACCACCAGGGTCATCTAGTCCAACCCCCCCACCCAATGCAGGAAATTCCAAGCTACCTCCCCCACACACTCCCTGTGTCCCTGAAAATGGCCAAGGTGCCCTCCCTCTACCTAAGGTCATAGAATCAGTCCAGAACTATTTTTGCTCACTTAGCACCGTAACTAAAATGGCTTCTGGTATCCAGCACTGATTTTAGCTGTCTTTTAAAAGTGCCAGGGAGCAAATACCAAGATGTTCAAGGTTTATGTGGGCCAAATAATAGGCCTTGCAGTGAATTAGTGTTTGGTCTGTTGAACATTTCAAATACAGAATCTGAAGTTGGCATGGATAAGAGCTGTAAATCTGTGTAAGTATTTGTGGTCTTACCATCTTGGGGGAACCTGCCCAGTTTTTCCACTTCTACTGAAAAAACCTACAGGGGCACAGTTTTCGTCTGTTGCAAAACATATGCCCAATACTTCCCCACTGAAAGACTATTGAAAGTGCATTGTTGTATTACCTAGTGTGCAAGTACAAATAATAGCTGATTCATGCTTTTATCTTCTGCACAGAGGCGGCATCCACTCATTGTGACTGGCCTGTGTGTGGATTCTGTATTTATCTTGGGGAAACAAAGTCATTTACATGATACGTGTAACAGTCACAGTTTGATGTGCTGCCATGTATGTTTTGTACCCAAGTATAAAGACTGAATTGGCCTTGCTTGCAATCTAGGTTGTTCAGTTGGTATGTACGTGGATGGAGAAAGTAAGAACATAAGAAAGGCCATGCTTGATCAGACCAAGGTCCATCAAGTCCAGCACAGTGGCCAACCAGGTGCCTCTAGGAAGCCCACAAACAAGACAACTGCAGCAACATTGTCCTGCCTGTGTTCCAAAGCACCTAATATGATAGGCATGCACCTCTGATCCTGGAGAGAATAGGAATGCATCATGACTACTAGCCATTTTTACTAGTAGCCATGGATAGCCCTCTCCTTCATGAACATGTGCATTCCCCTCTTAAAGCCTTCCAAGTTGGCAGCCATCAGCACATCCTGGGGCAGGGTGTTCCACAATTTAACTATACATTGTGTGAAGAATGAAAAATGACTGCTGTTGTGTGAAAAATGACCACTGTAAGGAAAGGAAAGCCATTTCATTGCGGCTACGTAGACTCAAATCTACTTCTGATAGCTTAGGATGCAGTTCCCCTGTTCACCGTGTGTTAAGTGGATGTATGTAAGCTTGTAGTGCTGTTTTTTTGGAATCAGGGCCATTCTGGCTGGTACTATATATGGCTGTCATTTATAAGTATGTGAGCAAGCATCATTTGCCCCACATGGCTTTCCCCCCCCCCTCGGTGAAGCCTTATGAGACATGGA
The DNA here is from genome assembly GCF_029931775.1 of Euleptes europaea. Taxonomy (NCBI): domain Eukaryota; kingdom Metazoa; phylum Chordata; class Lepidosauria; order Squamata; family Sphaerodactylidae; genus Euleptes; species Euleptes europaea. Next base: position 169,775,592 of record NC_079312.1, read on the forward strand.
TGTAACCCCTGACACCTGTTAATCCAACTGGTCTGGGAGCTGGCAGGCCAGCCATGCACGCTTGCTTGATGTGGAAACATTTTGTTTCTTTCAGCATTTGATCCCAAGCTCTTCCTGGTTTCGTTTCTGGGCCTCCTGCTGTTCTTCTGTGGTGACTTGATGAGCAGGTGAGCATTTTAATGGGTAGAAACGGGCTTGGTTGCGCTTAGGTGTAAGCAGTGACCTCTGCTGTCCCTCCACAAAAGGCTCAATAGTTGTCATTTGCTCCGTTTATATCAAAGGTAATTGATTTTTGTTATCCTGGCTAGATTCTTATACTGCTGGTTGGGGGAGGGAACATGACCATTCCTTAATCATTAAGGAAAAAATCATGCCTCCCCAGCAATATAAGAATAAATATGTCTGTTCATCTGTACCTTAATAATGGTTGTTGTAAATGAACATATGAAGCTGCCTTATACTGAATCAGACCCTTGGTCCATCGAAGTTGGTATTGTCTTCTCAGACAGGCAGCGGCTCTTCAGGGTCTCAGTCAGAGGTCTTTCACATCACCTACTTGCCTGGTTCCTTTAACTGGAGATCCCAGGGATTGAACCTGGGACCTTCTGCGTATCAAGCAGATGTTCTGCCACTGAGCCACAGCCCCTCCCCAAATGCTAACATGAATCTGACTTTCTGGCAGACTCTTATAATTTTGACTCCAGCTTGGTAAGTCATACCTACCTGTTGCTGGTTTTCCTGTATTTTCCTTTGGAAACATATGTGCAGGGGCCTGCAAAAAAAAAAAAAGACTACATCTGAACTGGGCCTTAAAGACTACCTTTTGGAAATGAAACCAAGCTTGTGGCATAAGTTTTTCTTCCTTCCTGCTCTGCCTGGTACCTTGGTTAACAAGGTAACAATGTGCTTAGGACATTCAGGGGTGTGCGCATGTGCTTGCAGAAGATCCCCAGTGGTGATCTCTTCTTTGCATCTGGTGGGTGCCTGGCCCAGGGTCTGTTACTCAGTGGTAGAGCATCTGCTTGGCCTGCAGAAGGTCCCAGGTTCAATCCCCGGCATCTCCAGTTAAAGGGACCAGGCAAGTAGGTGATGTGAAAGACCTCTGCCAGAGACCCTGGAGAGCCGCTGCCGGTCTGAGTAGACAATCCTGACTATGATGGACCTGGAGTCTGGTTCAGTATAAGGCAGATTCATGTGTTCAAAGCAGAGGACTAGGAGCTACTCACGCTGACCCCACAGCGGACTTCAGAGGCATCCAGGCATTTTGAGAAGTCATCTTGTCTCCGAATCTCAGGGCAGCATCAGAGACAAGACACCTCCCTGTTGGGAGGAGGGGCAGTGGTGAGGCTGTTCCTTCTTGCCGGGCTGCGCCATTGAGTTCCGCTAGACTCCTCTGCCTTGTGTGCCCTGACGGGAGTGTGTTCTAGTCGCCTAGTGAATAGGCTGGAAACCTCTTCCTGCTGCACCGCACCCAGGCAGAAACACACAGAAAACACTAGTCAGTCCAAGCGGACATTGCCTCCTATGACTTAATATGGGGAAGTGGCTGTGTTGCCCAGACCACTGGCTTCCTGTTAGCATTTTTCTTCCAGCCAATGTGACTTTTTCCCTCCTGGGTGAGGCTTACAGTGCAGTCCTCAGTATGTATACTCAGAAGTGGGTCCCATTGAATTCGACAGGGCTTTCTCCCTAGTGAGCGTCCTAAGGATCGCATCCTTAGTCTTGCTGTCCCCTTGGTTGATATCCGGTAGGCATGCAGGAGCATTCTCTGCCACAGCACAGCAGGGTTAGTGGCAATCACAAATTCCACAAAGGTCTAGAATGTGCAGACCTCTAGAACCTTGCTTATCTGTTGTACACAGCCGCCCTTCCCAAATCTTCTGGTGTATGTATGAGGCTTAATGCTCCCAACCATCTTTTGAGAGCCAGTGTGGTGTAGTGGTTAAGAACGGTGGGCTCTGATCTGGAGAACCAGATTTGATTCCCTGCTCCTGCACATGAGCAGTGGAGGCTAATCTGGTTAACTGGATTTGTTTCCCCACTCCTATACATGAAGCCAGCTGGGTGACCTCGGACTAGTCACACTCTCTCAGCCCCACCTACCTCACAGGGTGTCTGTTGTGGGGAAGGGAAGGTGATTGTAAACCAGTTTGAGTCTTCCATAAGTGGTAGAGAAATTTGGCATATAAAAACTACCTCTTCTTCCTCCTCCCTGAAATGGAATCAAGCTGCAGTCCTGCTTTTTATGCTCAAAGAGCTATGGAGAGCTGTGAGAGTATCATGGTGCTTGAGTAGACGTTTTTAGTGATCCTGACGTCTGATTTCATTGCCTGCCTGCCTCCCCACTCCTTCCTGGTTCCCAGAAATCCTGTAAAATCCTGTAAAAGAACAAAGAGCCTTAAAATGCCAGCCCTGAACACTCCTAAATATTTCCAGAATTTTTCAGGACCCCATCACTGGTATTACAGAAAATCCAAATGTCACTCTGGATACCTGAATATATCCAAAAAACATTAATAAGGTATTTTTTAGATATCTATTTGGAGTGGAAATATCCAAATGCACATCCCTGGGGCGGGCAGGCAACAGATTATAAATGACCCAATACATTCTGTTTGTTTGTTTTTAAGTCACTGGGAAAAATAATTAAGGAACTACACATCTTGTGCCCTCCATGATAGACGCTTTGAGTCTTCCTTAAGTGGTAGAGAAAGTGGGCATATAAAAACCAACAACTCCTTTTCCTCTTCCTCCTTCTTCTTCAGATAGGATTCCTCCACAGCAACTGGGATAACAATTGTCTTCTTTTTAGGAGCTCGCTCTTTTTCTATTCAGCTGGAATAAGCATCGGCATGCTCAGTTCGCTGCTCGTCCTCATCTATGTCATGTCTAGAATGGTGCCCAAGGTGAGTGACGCCATCCTTCCATCGCTCATATCAATCGGAGCATTCTGTAAAAACACCTCTCATTTTAATTCCCTTGGTTTATCAGAACGGCGCACCTGCGGCTGGAGGCGCTGCTGCTCCGGGCCTGCACCCCCCGCCGGCCCGCCCCGCACCAGGCGACGGCGCTCCAGGCGGCCCACTACAGCCCCGGCGCCCCACAGGGCGCAGTGCCCGTCCGCGCCGCCGCCCTACGCGCCGCCCTCCAGCTGCAAGCAGGTGCAATGGCCCCCCCACCCCCACGGCCTCTGGCATGTCCCCAGGGAAGCCTGGCCGGGGGGGGGTTAAACTGCTTCGTCGGGCATCTGGGGGGGGTATATACTGGCTCTCAAAAGAAATGTCAATTGTTGTACTGTTGATATTTGGCTCTGTTGACTAATGAGTTTGCCGACCACTGTCCTAAGGCATTGTTAGGGGAGGGGCTGTGTCTCAGTGGTAGAGCATCGGCTTGACATGCAGAAGGTCCCAGGTTAAATCCACAGCTTCTCCAGTTTAAAAAAGACCGGGCAGCAGGAGATGGGAAAGACCCCTGCCTGAGACCCTGGAGAGCTCCTGCCGGTCTGAGTAGACAGTACTGACTTTGATGGACCAAGGGTCTGATTCATTATAAGGCAGCTTCATGTGTTCATGTGTGTTTGTTCTTTCTCTGTCCTAGAAAAGTCCCGTGTACCTCTTGCTAGTAGGAGGCTGGTCTTTTTCAGTTTACCTCATCCAGCTGGTCTTCAGGAACCTGCAAGAGATTTGTAAACTATACTGGGAGTATCTGCTGGGTAAGTGTGTGCATACCTTGGGGGAAGCATGATCCTCACACCTCTGTCCTATTTCTGAGCGAGCCTGTTTAGGGAACGCAGGGAGCCCCACTTCCTTCAGTCTCTGTGCCTCGAAAAATGTCTCACTTCAGGAATTTGCCCTCTGCTTCCGGTAAACTTGAGGTTAAAAAAATGTCTAGAGGTTCTCATTAAGGCTAATTGAGCTGCACGGGTTTGTCTTAATCGCTAGGAATGTACGGCTGCTTCCCCCCCCCCCCCCGTTTGTTGTTTTAAGCGCTCAGCGTTTTTTTGCTCGAACAGGATTTGGAGGCCTGAAGCAGACAGGGATTTGGGTTGTCGGCTCTTTGCGATACCAAGGGGTTTAGGTGGATTATGGAGGAAATAAGGGCATAATTGAGGCGGGTGAACGCAGCCCGTGGTTTAAATGACCAGCATGAGGTTGCCTGTTGCGCAACCCCAACCTTATCAGGCTTAATCCTGATTTGTGTGTGTGTGTGCAGGAATTAATAATCGTTGTAATCCTTGCCCCACCTCCTGGCTTCAGTGGGCACAGTACCTGCCCTTGGCAAAGTGCCTGATGGGCACCCAAGCCTCTCCCTGTCTGGGAAAGTTGCTTGCCTCATCACCACCCTTACCTCACTTCTGTCCCGTTTGGGATCTCAGAAGGGGCTGTCCAGATATTCTTATCGTCTGGCTCTCAAGAGCATCTGATTCCTGTTTCCCTCGCGTTACATCAGACAGGGTGGCTGGTGCCGTTGTCGCGTAGCAGTTAGAGTTTCAGACTAGGATCTGGGTTTGAATCCTTGCTTTGCCTTGAAATGTGCTGGGTGACCTTAGGACCAGTGGCACACTCTGGGCCTGCCCTTCCTCACAGGTTGGTGGTTGTGAAGATACAGCAGGGGAGAGCGATGGAAGTCGCTTTGCGTCCCCATTGGGGAGAAAGACAGGGCATAAATGAAGTAAATAAATTCAAACCCCAGGCTGCAGAAGATACTGAACCAGATGCACCTCATTGACTCCGCTTCATCCCCTCGACTCCTGCTGAGGCAAAGGTGTGGTTGCCAATAGTGCTGGGTCTGCTCTTTCTCTCAGCTTGCCTGCTGAGACCTGGCTGGACTCAGTGAAGCTGGAAGAATGATCAATAACCCTAGCTATAGCTGGTGCTAAGAACTGCTTTGAGGTATACAATCCTGATAGTAGCTAAATACTACTATAATACTATTGCAGAGGGGGCTGTGGCTCAGTGGTAGAGCATCTATTTGGCATGCAGAATGTCCCAGCTTCAATCCCCGGCATCTCCAGTTAAAGGGACATGAACAAGGTTACTAAGCCAGGTGAGGCTTACAATTCCTGAGCATCTGCCTCCCTACCCTTTGCTGGAGGCTGGCTGGTGGGTGTTATGCATAGCACGCATGCTGGTCCTTCTGCTTCTTGTGCACTTTCTCTGCAGAACCATGGCTCAGTGGTAGAGCATCTGCTTGGCATGCAGAAGGACCCAGGTTCAATCCCCGGCATCTCCAGTTAAAGGGACTAGGTGAGCAGGTGATGTGAAAGACCTCTTCCTGGGGAGCCTCTGCTGGTCTGAGTAGACAATACTGACCTTGATGGATCAAGGGTCTGATTCGGTTTAAGGCAGCTTCAGGTGTTCAAGGCTTTTGATACCCTTCCGGGCAATTTACCTTGTCCACCAATGGAGATGCCTCTGTTTCCCCAGCCCCTTGCTTCACACCTTTGTTAGTAGAAGCATGCGTCACGAACAAAGGAGAAGCTTGTGCATCAGTTTCCACGTTGCACATAATCGTGCTTTCTTTATTTGAATTTGCTTATTTAAAACATATGTTTGCCACATTCTTCGCAAGTGCTTTAAGCAGTTTACAAAATTGTTAACATTGATATTCAAGAAGTCACAATTGACTTTCTGAAAGCAGTCCCAAGTCAATAAAAGCAGCAAAGATAACTTTTACTAGAGAAAATGTAAAGGTATAACTAATCTGTTTGTAGTGGTCTTCTGTGCAGAATGTCCGGTGCTTTGTCTTTTGGGGTCTTCTGCACTCTCTGCCAGGCAAAGTCTTTCTGTCCTTCAGCTGATTTGGTGTGTTCCAGATGAGCACACTGACCTACCAGTGCGATCCTAAACAGCGTCACACCCTTCTTGGCCTGTTTCCTTGAGTAGACTGAGAAGGGTTTTACTTTGCTTAGGAATTCTCTGTTAGTGAAGAATCCCATTTCCTAGTCTGGCCTCTGGTTATTTGGCAGCATTCATTTCCGAAGCAGGAATCGTTAAGATCCCAGCAAAACATCCTCGTTTTCAAAATGAGTATAGCGTGCCTTTTAAGAACATAAGAAAAGCCATGCTGGATCAGACCAAGGCCCATCAAGTCCAGTGGTCTGTTCACACAGTGGCCAACCAGGTGCCTCTAGGAAGCCCACAAACAAGACGACTGCAGCAGCATTGTCCTGCCTGTGTTCCAAAGCACCTAGTATAATAGGCATGTTCTACTGATCCTGGAGAGAATAGGTATGCATCATGACCAGTATCCATTTTGACTAGTAGCCACAAATACCCATTTTAACTAGTAGCCATGAATACCCCTCTCCTCCCTGAACGTGTCCACTCCCCTCTTAAAGCCTTCCAAGGTGGCAGCCATCAGCACATCCTGGGGCAGGGAGTTTCACGATTTAACTACTTCTTTTTTACTTCTATTTTACCAGCGTGGTGTAGTAGTTAAGAGCAGTGATTTGGAGCGATGGACTCTGATCTGGATAACTGAGTTTGATTCCCCACTCCTCCACGGCGGAGGCTAATCTGGTGAACTGGATTTGTTTCCCCACTCCTCCATGCGAAGCCAGCTGGGTGACCTTGGGCAAGTCACAGCTGTCTTAGAGCTCTCTCAGCCTGCGGAGGGGAAGGGAAGGTGACTGTAAGCCGGTCTCCCTTAAGTGGTAGAGAAAGTCAGCATATAAAAAACAACTCTTCTTCTTCTTCATGTATCCTTCCCCCGCCCCTCCAGGCTACATGGTCATCGTGGGGTGTCTCAGCTTCGCCGTCTGCTACAGGCACGGCCCCTTGGAGAACGAGCGCAGCATCAACCTCCTCACGTGGGGCCTTCAGCTGCTGGGGCTGCTGCTGCTATACTGCGGCATCCAGATCCGGCAGATCGCCGTCGCTTTGATCGCCATCGCCATCTGCACTAAAAACCTGGAGTACCCGGTCATGTGGGCCTATGCTGTCTACAGGTGACAGATGGGTGGCATGGGTATTGCTCGTCCTGTTATTTTTTTAATTTGTTATTTTGATTTCTAGCCCGCCCTCCCCGGTCGAAGCCAGGGTCAGGGCGGGTAACAACCATAAAATCAACATATCTTCCAATATAAGTATCAGTAAAACATTTAAAACAAGAAAACACAACAGCCAGTAATCATTCAGAACTATTAAAACCATGGATGGTGTCCTAGAAGGCACAATCCAATAATAGCCTCGTTAATAAGTCTACGATAATGAGCCGTTGTGTCTTTGTCATTGCAAGAGATCAGTTGCTTTACTCTCTTAACGTTTGGGAGAACTAGGATTTCCTAGCTGTATTGCTTGGGCCTGTCTAGATCCTGAATTTCAGGCTGTCTGGAGACCATCTGGTTAGAACAATAGGGGTAATTGAATTCTGAGCCAGAGTGGTGCAGTGGTTAAGAACGGTGGTTTGGAGTGGTGGACTTTGATCTGGAGAACCGGGTTTGATTCCCCGCTCCTCCACAGGAGTGGCGGAGACTAGTCTGGTGAACTGGATTTGTTTCCCCACTCCTCCACATGAAGCCAGCTGGGTGACCTTGGGCAAGTCACATTCTCTCAGCCCCACCCACCTCACAGGGTGTCTGTTGTGGGGAGGGGAAGGGAAGGTGATTGTGAGCTGGTTTGAGTCTCCCTTAAGTGGTAGAGAAATTTGGCATATAAAAACCAACTCTTCTTCTTCTTCTTCTGTCTCTCCTGGCTGCGCCATTCTGTTGTGTGTTCTATTTTTCTGTCCCTCCTTGGGTTCTGCTTCAGTCACCTTGCGTTGAATTTCGCAGATCTTCATGAAATAGAATAACTAGACAGCCTCTGTGTCCACAGAGGCAACACCAATTAGAGGGGGATTTATTTGAAGGTCTGTAGGCATGCATTTCTGTAAGCCCCCATGGTGCAGGGATCATGGGGAAAGTAGACCAAGGTGTTTCCCATGGGTTTCTTGGGAGTGGGGGGGAAATGTCATTCGAGATCACAGTAAAAAAATGAGGCGGGGTCTGTACATGTGGACTCTTAATACAATATTAACGTATTGCACTGAAGGGAAACCCCCCTTTTAGCACATTAGAGAACAAGGGTGTACTTTTCCCACGATCCCTGACTTGCACAAGCCCATGGAACTAATTATTTTGTTGGTTGGTATGCGTGCTGGGGAAACTTTGCTAAGCACTTGGACACATGCTTCCTGCAGTCCCTGGATCCTGGGAATGAATGCCCATAGACCCTTTTTTAAAAAACCTACCATCTTTGAATACCAGGGAGATGAGTTCAAAAATAAAATAGCAAGCCCTTGAAAAGAGATTCCATGACATTCCCATAAATTGGATCCTGTCTTGGGTCTCCATCAGAACGAGAAGAGGGGAAACGCTCCTGCGGTGGTATCCGCTGGGGCAGAATTTTGCAGCAAACCAGGTGCAGGGGTAGAGAGGGAGCTCTGATACCTTGCTCGGTACAGCGCAGACCAACAGAACAAAATCCACACGCCTCCTCCTTTGTCTGAACCAGAAGCGGGCCACTCCTTTGCAGAGAGAGCTTGCCCCAGACTAGATCTATATATTTATATTAGTATTGGTTAAGGCATCAGGAGGTGTATTTGCCCCCCTGGGTGGTCCTGTGGTGGAAGCTGCGGTGTGTCGCCGGTGGGCGTTGCTCTGGATTTTTCCAGGGGAGAATGTTGGCAAGCGGATACTAGCCACTTATGCATGAGAAGTTTTGCCTTGGATTTGCTGCTCTCTAGATGAACATTTTTCCCATATGAATTCTCAGAACTCTGCACGGGGGACTATTTTTGAGTTATGAGAATTCGGATGGGAAAAAATGTGCATCTAGAGAGTGGCAAATCCAAGGCAAAACCTCTCATGCGTAAATGGCCACCCTCTTTAATCGCAACCCCCTGGGTTTTCAGCTGTTAGATCAAAATCCACCACTAGGTGGCTCCCACAAAGGCAGCTCCCACAAAGGCTTCATAACAGAGCTCTCTGCTTTTCAAGACTGTCATCATTTAGAAGCACTGAGGGCAGGGTCTTTCTTACACTAGTAAGATGAGCCGAAAGATGACTTGAGGTTCCTCAAGGTTGAAAGCTGAGCAGCGAAACCAAAATTCCCTTGTACCCCTAAGCCCAAAATCTGTAGCTACCCCTCTGTTTGGTCTCTCTGTGTGTATGTGTGTGGGGGGAGATTAAATGATACCTACGTTTGAGAATATGCCAACTGGGAGTTGGACCAGTGGACTCCCTTCTCTGACGGTTGTTGCAAACATGTGCAAAAAAGTTGCCAGGCAGTCAGTTCGGAAGTAAGAGCGGCTGGACAGAATCTTGGCCCACGATCACCGTTACTGGCTCTCTGCCCTCGAGCGTGACTTAGACCGGCGCGGCTGCGAAAGGGTCTGATCCCCAAGCTCTGTCTTCTGGGATGCCCGGGAGCTTTTGCGAGAAGCCAGGACCCGGGGGCGTCGAGAGGTGGAGCTGCCACTAATGCCCTTGCTGTCCTAGCAGGAAGGTGCGCACCGCCTCAGACAAGCCCAGCCCGCCGCGCCTACTAACCGAGGAGGAGTACCGCCTGCAGGGGGAGGTGGAGACGCAGAGGGCCCTGGCGGAGTTGCGGGAGTACTGCAACAGCCCGGAATTCTCTGCCTGGAAAGCAGTCTCCCGCATCCAGTCTCCAAAGAGGTACTGCCTAGGGGTGGGAGAAGATAACTCTCTTGTGCTGTGGAATTTCTTTGGGGGTATATGAGTATAATGAGCCCCGTGGCGTAGAGTGGTAAGCTGCAGTACCGCAGTCCAAACTCAGCTCATGACCTGAGTTCGATGCCGACGGAAGTTGGTTTCAGGTAGCCGGCTCAAGGCTGACTCAGCCTTCCATCATTCCGAGGTACCCAGCTTGCTGGGGGTAAAGTGTAGGTGATAGGGGAAGGCAATGGCAAACCACCCCGTAAAACAAAGTCTGCCTAGGAAACGTCGGGATGTGACGTCACCCCATGGGTCAGGAATGACCCGGTGCTTGCACAGGGGACCTTTACCTTTATATAATTATAAAGTCTAGGGCAGGAGGTCCCGGTCGTGCTGCCTGTGGTTGCCATGGCACCTGCCAAGCGTTTTTAGGGAAGTGGGTGGGGCCAAGTAGGGCTTTTGCCCAGCAAGGCTTCTGGCTGATTGTTGGAGATTTGATTGGCTGTGCAGATTTTTTTAAAAAAATGTTGCTTTGGCAGCAGCTGCCACCACAATACAAGGATCTGCTTCATTACTGAAATTAAGCGATGGCAATCATTTTGTCTCTGCCATTTTGCGGCAGCCATTATGTTGTTGCGCCCACCATGCTGGGTCAGAATTCCAAATGTGCCTGCAGGCTCAAAAAGGTTGGGGACCCCTGGTCAAGGGAATCTTCAGAAAGATACCCAAGTTACAAACCCTAATATGAGTTAGGATCTGGGGTAGTTAAAGGATATGGAATAGGATTGAGTCCTAAAAGTTGGCGGCGGGGGGGAGTTCTCTGTCGTGAAAATCTGTGAAGTGTACTTGCCACATTACAAACTTGGCTGCCCCCATACATTCTAGAGACTGGGGTCTTACAGATAGTTAATCAGACTACGGTGCTTAGCTTAATGATATCCCAACACTTAAATCATACTTGGGGATTGGCTAGCTGCTGCAGTGTCCTTACTAGGGAAAGGGACGTGGCTCAGTGGCAGATAATCTGCCTGGCATACAGAAGGTCCCAGGTTCAATCCCCAGCATCTCCAGTTAAAAGGGCCAGGCAGTAGGTAATGGAAAAGTCAGGTAATGGGGAAGTAGGTAATGGGAAAGTCAGTGAGACCCCAGAGAGCCGCTGCCAGTCCGAGCAGACTGTGACTTTAATGGACCCAGGATCTCATTCAGCATAAGGCAGCTTCATGTGTGCTGTCTGTTTACCTCCAGGTTTGCTGACTTTGTGGAAGGTTCCTCGCATCTTACCCCGAACGAGGTCTCCGTCCACGAACAGGAATACGGGCTGGGAGGTTCTTTCCTGGAAGACCAGCTCTTCGAAGAGGAAGGGATGGACGATGACAGCTTTGATGGGGACAATGGCATGGACACCTCCCTTCCCCAGAACCACTTGGCATTCCTGCAGATGGATTGACTGGCGATGCCCCCTGCTGACGTGGGGGTAAGAATGGAGGCTTTGCTGCCCTCCGCCACAACAAGCACCCCTATACAAAGCCTACTGTGTCTGGTTGCTCTATGAGGCATGCATCCTTGGCAGATGCTGCAACCTAGGAAGGTGGTGGGTACCTACAGACCATTAAAGCACTGCCGTCCATTCCAGACAAAGAACCAAAGGTGGGCTGTACCATGCTTGGCGTATGCCTGAGCGTCCTGAACCAAAGTACCACGCGGACTGCCAATCGGCCAGAGCCCAGGGTTGGCCTTTGTGAACGAGGCTGAAAAACGGGTGCAGCAGAGGTGGGGTTGAAACCGCTAATGAGGAAATCTCACCTTGAGACGGCTGCTGCTGAGGGAAGGAAGGGTTGAAAAGGAAAGAGTCTGATTTCCAGGTGAGGCGGGTATTGGACACACATGCTCTGACTTGCTTTTCGGAGACACATAGATGTTGTCCTTTGAGACCTCCTGCTTTGGGGCAGGCTTGCCAGGGTGGCCGTGGACATCGGGTGCAAAGGTCACTGGCCTGGGGAGCTCCCCCACACTTGTTGGGCAATTCGTGGGGTTGACCCTCTCTTTTGCACTGTTGTCGTTTTCTTGCCTTGTTCCCACATCCGTCAGCAGCCTCCCCACGCTGCATACTTCTCAGCACAGACAGGATTTTGTTTTCTTCCAAATAAGGTGCAGGCGCAGGGGGGGTCCATGTGGCCTGCGCCTGCTTTTTTCTAACACCGGACCGCAAGGGCTTGAATCGGGGAGGTGGAGACCGGAGTGGCTCACGAAGGATAACGACGACGGGCAATTTCCTGGCGGTCCCTCAGATGTTCTCTGCCATCTTGCAAGCAGGAGTCGCTCAGAGAAATTGTCTCAGATTCGTGCACTGCAAGAAGAGGGCCGCTGGGCCTTGACTGCCTCCTGCGGAAATCCTGCAGCCGCTTCACTTTATTAGCATCCTTCTTGGATGCCGTTAGCCCTGTGTTCTATGACAAGCCTGCCAGGGCGCGGAGTCTTCCTTCGTTTTCCTGTGCAGGTTTTTCTCTTGTAACATTCTAGGTGAGATTTTGGCTGAGGGTTGACACTAGGGAACTTCCTAATAACAGATGTGTGTGTCTTATGGGCACACATAGCTCTCTGATGGTGGTGCTGGGGTCCCCCCGCCCCCCAAAAAAGACCAGTTAACTGTAATAAGATTTACCTTGTGATTGGTTGCACCTGTTTCTCCCTCCTTGATTGGTGGGTTGGCTGTTCTAGCTCTCTCGACTAAGCCTGAAAAGTATAGTAGCAATGTGAGTTTAAAAAAAAAATCTATTTGATCAAATACATTACATGAAGATCTGTTTAAACAGATGTATTTGATCAAATACATTTTTTTAAACTTACGTTGCTACTATACTTTAGTATACCAACTAGTCTTCAGGCGCTTGCACCAAACTTCTGCTGATAAAAGATGTCAAAACTGGTTCTGAAAGCATTTTTTTGTCCAGACCTGCCCAATTCTGCCACTGCCTTTTTTCTGTTGTGGATAATTCCTGAAGTCAAATGGCAAAGACCGAACCTCTTCCAGATTATTTGATCTGTAGATCCTAATTGCCGTCAAGTTTTGTATCTTTGCAAAACAGCTCTGCAAAGAAATGTAGTGAAGGCCTACATTTTTGGTGTGGCGTTTACCGGGAGGTCAGTGGGATTGAATCTTCAAGAAAGGAGTTCAGTGGGGCTCTCTTGAGTTCTTTCAAGGACATCTTCGAAATAGCGTCACTAGCATATGTGAGACAATTTCGATGGCTTTATCGTGCCTTAATGTTTTGTTTGTACAAGCAAGCGCAATAAAAGGGCAACAGGTAGCCATAAGCTTCTCACCTGTTTTGGCTGTTCTGTGTCCTACCAGCCTGTCGCTTGAATTTCTGCAAACTGCTTGTACTTTGCAAAACCTGTGGCTTAAATGTGCGCAGCAGGCTTTGCTGTATGGAAACTGTCTTTTCCTTTCAGGGCTTGGGGACTGTGAAACATATTCAGATTTAGTCAGAAAGTTGAGAGAACTTTGTGTTGTTGGTGTCAGCGTGGGCCATTTATGCATGGAGTTTTTGCCTTGGATTTGCCGCTCTCTAGATGCACATTTTCCCCATCTGAATTCTCAAAACTCTGCCTAGGGGCTTATTTTTGAATTCTGAGAATTCGGATGGGGAAAATGTGAGCCTAGAGAGCAGCAAATCCAAGGCAAAACCTCCCATTCATAAGTGGCCATGGTTTCAGGTGACATGGTGCCATTGCTGAAAACTCCCAAGTTTTGTGTCATTCTTCCATCCTGCTCCCCTTATCATGTATTCTCTCTGGCAAAATAGTGTGATGTCAGTTTTGGGCAGGTTGTTACGGAGAGAGCAGGGTGGGGATGACAACCCTGGGTGGCCTGTTACTTTTTTAATCCTCTTCTGCTTCCTTGGAGATGGTACAATTCATCCTCTTGTGTTCTCAGTGTTTAGAACTCAGGACTTGAGAGTAAAATAGCTAGTGATGATTTCCCCCCCCTTAAGAGTTAAGCTGAGGTCTGAACCAACAGCCAAGCATCCATCCAACTAGTTTACCAAGGAAGCAAACATGTTTGAAACCCTCTTATTATTTTTTTGCTTCAAGTTCTATGCAAAATCATCTTCATGCACGGACGTGACGGTTGCCTCTTCCAAACACTGCAACCGGCACGAAAGCACTGAGCTCTCCCACTCGGATCAGTTTAACACACATTTTGTGGGAAGGGCAAAATATTTCATTTGTGCAGTGTGTCTTATTCTTTGTGGGATATAAGCCATAAAAGGAGTGGGGTGGGGGGGAGAAAGGAGGATGTCTCCTAACAGTATGTCAGGATTCTTGCAGATCTAATTTTTAAAGTATATGTGGTTCTCTAATTTTTATTTCCTTATTGGAACAGGTCAATCTTTAAAAAGAATATTTTTTTACATTGAATGTACCGATAATACCATTGAAATGCTTTGTTTGAGTTGTAAAGGATTTAAATTTTTTAAAATAAAAGTCATGTTTTATAGAGGAAAATCCTCCTTGTGGAAAAATCCTCGCGTGATGGTGGTGGTTGATATACCCAGTTCTCTTCATGCTGGAAACCTTTCTTAACTTCAGTGCAAAGAGCCTCTGCCTTGTTTTTCTCACAAAACCCACTTGCCTCTTGATTCTTCAGAGTAGCTGTAATGTTACAGTGGCGAGCTGAGAGATCAGTTCTTGTAAGTGGGAAAGGTAGGCAGCGGAAGACTTCCCTCCCTTCCATCTAGTGATTGGTGCTCTTGTCGAAGAAAGACCGCATGACCACAGAGCTGTTTACACATGCATATGTATGCAAGAGCCAGCATGGTGTAGTGGTTAAGGTGTCATTTTTCTCTTGCCCCTTCTTTCAAGGAGCTCTGGGCAGCATACATGGTCTATGTTATCCTTGCACTAGATAAGCATGGCTGGAGAGCCAGCGGGGTGTAGTGGTCTGGAGTGGTGGATTGTAATCTGGAGAACCGGGTTTGATTCCCCACTCCTCTACATGAGCGGCGGAGACTAATCTGGTGAACTGGATTTGTTCCCCCACTCCTCCACATGAAGCCAGCTGGGTGACTTGGGCTAGTCAAAGCTCTCTCTCAGCCCCATCAACCTCACAGGGTGTCTGTTGTGGGGAGGGGAGGGGAAGGTGATTGTAAGCCTGGTTGATTCTTCCTTAAGTGGGAGAGAAAGTCGGCATATAAAAACCAACTCTTCTCCTCCTCCTCCTCCTACGCTATTTCATGGTAAAGCCAACCCATTCCCACCTGCAGGGTTTCCACTTTTAAAAAAATGGAAGGAGGCACTACCAAGCACATAGAAGCTCTCAGAAAGCTGCCTTATTTACTGCATTTATACCCTGCTTTTTCTCCACAACAGGGAGGTAGAGCTGCTTCCATTGTCAGGTAAAATAAAGGGGAGGAGAATAAACAGCCCTGTGAGGTAGGTTAGGCTGAGTGTGTGGATCCTGGCCTAAGGTCCCCCAGCAGATTTCCAGGGCAGAGCGGGGTCTTGAACCTGGGTCTCTCAGGTCCTTGTATTTAGCCACTAACACCACTTTACATCTTTAACCACTATACCGCCCTGGATTTATGAGGCAGAGACTGTCGCTGCTTTAATCCCTCAAAAACCAGGTCCTTCAATCAGCTCGGTAGTCATAATTAGGATTATTAACTCTGACACCCTCAGCCAAGACATCTCAATAGTAGACCTAACTGGGGGGAAAAAGTAAGTCAAGAGCAGCAGCCAGGGTAGGAATTACCAGGTTTATTGAAGCCACTGACAGTGAAACAGAAGCACAATAAAAGTGAATCTTAACCCTCTCTCTGTCTCTCTCTCATATACGCACACACTTTAAATTAAAGCATGTTACAAAGAAAACCCATAATATTTGTACCTGAGCGAGAAAGTGCCTCAGGCCCCCCTCTCAACAGCCCCCATTCCACAGCTGGCTCTCGCTATGGTGCATTTCGGGGAGTGTGACAGGTTGTAGTGGTTAAGAGCGGTGGACTCTAATCTGGAGAACTGGCTTTGAATCCCCACTCCACGAGCAGCAGACTAATCTGGTGAACCGGGTTTGATTCCCCACTCCTCCACATGAAGCCTGCTGGGTGACCTTGGGCCAGTCACAGTTCTCTCTGAATGCGCTCAACCCCCCCTACCCGTTTGATGTGGGGAAGGGAAGGCGATCATAAGCCGCTTTGAAGCTCTTTAAAGATAGAGAAAAGCGGGATATAAAAACCAACTCTTCTTCCTAAAGAAAGCTGGCGTGGCTGGGAACATGGTGAAGAACTAGGAAGGTTGTGGTCTTAAGTTCCCCTTACAACTTCGGTAATGGCCACCATTGCTGCCAACAGCTAAGCGCCACTCATTCCCTTTTTACCATCTCGTTCTAGTTCTCTGTGTTGGCAAACACACAAGGGCCCTCTTTTAGATAGGTAACCCTTTTCCCTTCTTACTGGGGTCTCCCAGATATCCCCATATCAGTCCACTAAGCTCCGCTTTGCCCCACCACAAAGCTTCTCAGTTGTCTCTAGTGTCTTAGAAAAAAGGTAAAGGCAGTCCCCTGTGCAAGCACCGGATCATTACTGACCCATGGGGTGACGTCATATCCCGACGTTTACTAGGTAGACTATGTGTACGGGGTGGTTTGCCAGTGCCTTCCCCAGTCATCTACACTTTACCCCCAGCAAGCCGGGTACTCATTTTACCGACCTTGGAAGGATGGAAGGCTGAGTCAACCCGGAGCCATCTACCTGAAACAGACTTCTGTCGGGATCGAACTCAGGTCGTGAGCAGAGCTTTTGACTGCAGTGCCGCAGCTTACCACTCTGTGCCACGGGGCTTAGAAGGGTGTCAGAAACAGTGGCTAGCATTTGCCGAAGCCGGATCCCCTCCCCCTTTACGCATACAGCCTCTTCCCCTCCGTCTCTTACGGCACCATGCTGCCTGTCTACACGAACGCAACCTTGAGCGCTACACCTAGCATCTAGCTACTACGGCATCCCAAGCACTAAACTCGCATCCACCCAACGGAAAAGCCGGCTCAAGGGCCGGCAGCATCTTTGCACCCCCAATCGCTGCTAGCTTATTTGACGAAGCACCTTCCGTCGTGTGCTCGGAAGCCTCCCGTTGGCCTAGTTGCCGCTCGCCCTGGGTCTCAGGCCCTTTGTTGGGCTGTTGTCACAGAAGACAGCTGTTCCATGGGCGTAGCAGGGAACCCAGGATTCCAGCAAGATGGCAATCGTGCAATAAATTAAAAGTTAATGCTCTGCTTGAGTAGGGAGGTCCTTGGTCCAGAGTTTCTGCCGCTGGAACGTTGTGCGTCCTGCCTCGTTCAATCACTGCTCGGCAGTGGGCAAAGAGGGTTTTCCTCCGGGCCTTCCAGCCGATGGCCTCTCTTGTCCACACACCAACACTGGCCTCTCTTCTGCCCTTTGGATGCTCGGCACTGCAAGATGGGAAAGCAAGGAAGAAGAGATGGGTGGATCTCGAGCCCTTCCCCCCCCCCTTCTTAACCACTACGCCACGCTGGAGAGCCAGCATGGTGTGGTTAAGAGCAGGGGTTTGGAGCGGTGGAGTCTGATCTGGAGAACTGGGTTTGATTCCCCACTCCTCCACGTGAGTGGTGGAGGCTAATCTGGTGAACTGGATTTGTTTCCCCACTCCTACATGTGAAGCCAGCTGGGCGACCTCGGGCTAGTTACAGCTCTCTGAGAGCCAGCTGGGTGACCTCGGGCTAGTCACAGCTCTTAGAGCTCTCTCAGCCCCACCTACCTCACAGGGTGTCTGTTGTGGGGAAGGGAAGGTGATTGTAAACTGGTTTGATTCTCCCTTAAGTGGTAGAGAAAGTCAGCTTATAAAAACCAACTCTTCTTCCAACAAGCAGCAAAACCAGCTTTCTTGGTTATCTGGACTACTGAGAAACAAGTTGCAACCGCTCTTCCAGGGATCAATCCAGTGGGGAGACAATAGAGTTCTTTATTTCTGACTCAGACAGGGGAAGGTCAGGTCAGAAGACCGAGTGAGACATCGGGTCACCCAGCCTGACCCTCCCACCTAGTACAGGATTTCCACTTGCAGCAAATCCAGCTCTGTGTGCAGTGACTGACAGCAGCAAATCTCAAGGCTTTCCATCTTACTAGCAGAAAGGAAATAGCACCGGAGGAGATTTTGCTTCTGGAACTGTTGATACAGTTACATGGCTTGTTTTTTACCGCTTGGGCTCGGCCATATTTGAAGCCTTCCTCCGGCAGAGAGATAAAGGCTTCAAAGCTGGCGGAGTGGTGGAGCAAAGTGAAACATCTGGGGAGGGGAGCAAAGTGAAACATCTGGGGAGGGGCTGTGGCTCACTGTTAAAGCCTCTGCTTGGCATGCAGAAAGTCCCAGGTTCAATCCCCAGCATCTCCAAATACAAGGACCAGACAGTAGTTGATGTGAAAGACCTCTGCCTGAGAGCCAGTCTGAGTAGACAATACTTATCTAGATGGACCAAGGATCTGATTCAGTAAAGGCTTCATGTGTTCATGCATATATTCTTACATCTGTTAAAAGCAGAAATACCCTTCCATCCCCCCCTGTGGTGTAGTGGTTAAGAGCGGTGGTTTGGAGCGGTGGACTTTAATCTGGAGAACTGGGTTTGATTCCCCACTCCTCCACATGAGCAGCGGACTCTAACCTGGTGAACCGGGTAGGTTTTCCCGCTCCTACACATGAAGCCAGCTGGGTGACCTTTGGCTATTCACAGCTCCAAACTCTCTCAGCCCCACCTACCCCACAAGGTGTCTGTGGTGGGGAGGGGAAAGGAAGGTGATTGTAAGCTGGTTTGATTTTTCCTTAAGTGGTAGAGAAAGTTGGCATATAAAAACAAACTCTTCTTCCTCCCTGTGAAAGGTTTACCTGTAGAGTGTAAAACACTCAAAACTGCCTGTCCCCATATGCGTTTGTTCTCAGCAAAAAAAATTTATTTATTTTTTTGCATGAATCACTCTTCTGTGCATATCTACTAATTAGAAGGAGGTAAGGCCAGAGCGGTGACTTATGCAGAGATGCAAAGGGCAGTTGCCTTATAAGGCAGGTGATTCTGTTGGGTTTTGGCAGCGGGAACAACTGGGTGGTGTTACTCCCACTGCAGAGAGGGGGCAGAACTGGTCCACGCATCAGAGGTTGATTGGAAGGAAGCAGAACTACAGCTGCAAGCCACCCCCTCCCCTAGTCCCTAAAACGGCTTACCCCCTTTCCCTACAAAGCAATTCTTAGCAGGGAAAACTGAGGGGAGGGGAGCTGGGCGCGGGGGTGCCTTTCACAACTGCTTTAGCACAGGCACAGTGTGTGTGGGTGTCATTCCCACCCACTCCACCTGCTGCAGTTGCCGTGGTTGGTTTCTGCACTCCCACGTACAAGAAGATGTTGTTACATTTGCTTTGGGGTTTGTATGAAAGGCCCTGGGGATGTGTACGGGCTGTTGCCTCTATTACAGAGTGTGACCACTCACCTAAACATGGACACGAGCAGCAAAATAATATGTCTAGCCCACAAACTGCCTGGAGAACAGAGTTAAGCCTGAGAAACCATCCCTAGACTAGAACAAGAACTGGGACAGCTACATTGCCAGGTTTTTAGCTCTCCTATAACTTTCAGGCTTCTTTAAGAAGAAGAGTTGGTTTTTGTATGCCGACTTTCTCTACCACTTAAGGGAGACTCAAGCCAGCTTACAATCACCTTCCCTTCCCCACAACAGATGCCCTGTGAGGTAGGTGGGGCTGAGAGAGCTCTGTAACTTGCCCAAGGTCAACCAGCTGGCTTCGTGTGTAGGAGTGGGGAAACAAATCCAGTTCTCCAGATTAGCCTCTGCCACTCAAGTGGAGTGGGGAATCAAACCAGGTTCTCCAGATCAGACTCCTCCGCTCCAAACCACCGTTCGTAACCACTACACCATGCTGGCACCCCAGATGAATAGGGGTGGAGCGTGAACGTCTTTAGGGTTAGTGAAGGAGATCCGTTACTAGTTTACTACACTACTGATGGAGCAACCTCTTCTCCCTATGCTCTTCTGTCATTTCGTTACACGTCAATTCATTTTGTCTAAGAATTAGAATAGAAATGCCAGGGGTCCTTCTGCTGAGTTCTCCACTTCTGTTATCAAACATCATCTCAGCAAGAGATGCCAGCAGCTGAACGTGGGGCTTCCAGCTTGTACAAAAGAAGCTCTACCCCTGCATTATGGACCCTTCCCCCAGTTTGGGAAGCTTTTCTTACTATTAGCCTTAGATGTATGCCGCAACAGTTCAAGCCCATTCCCAGGGCTCTGTGTCTTGGCAATGACGCTAAGCAAGTGCAGAACGGGTGCTAAGGTCTGAAATCAGCATCTAGAGAATCTCTCTTTTTAATCCGAAAGAGCAAGCTTCTATCCCCCCTTGGCTTGCCAAGTAAGTATATGTAGATGTGCTTGTTCTCTATGTATCATTTTCAGTTCTGGGTATAAAGGAAATGGCACTTGCCACAGCCAAGTCCTCTGTTTATCTCATCTTGAAGGGAAGAAATCTGCTTCCTGCCCTCTTCGATGCAGATCCAATCCCCACCCTCTTCCCCACCCAGCAGCGATGGTTCTTTTAATCCCCATGCTCAATGGTATGTGCAAGGCGGCTGGTTTTTATGATGAGTCTAAGCCACATTGTGCTACGCATTAGACCGCTGCTTGCAGCACAATCTACTTTTTCCATTCTGTCTGTGCAAAAAAACAAAACCTATTCCTTTAAATCGGCAACCAATTCCCCAGGAATTCCAGAGGCCTTAGGATAAAGGACTACCAAGCATAGGCAAGGTTACCCATGTTATTGCTATACGACACCGAATCAGCAGCAGTGTTCAAGCTGCATTATCTTCTGCGTTTATGCAGGGTCAGTTTTGATGCTCGCTCAAAACTGCTTTTTTAAATCCACCCTTTAAAATGACTATTCATGGTCCCGATGCAAGAGGAGAAATCCCACCCACCCACCCACGCTCGCCTGCGCCTTCGTTCCTTCGTTTGCATAGCTAAGCCACGGCTGTGATTTTTCATGGCTGCGATTTTTCATGGTTCCTTCAGTAAATGCTTCAATGCAGGGGCGGAGCAAATGCGAAGCAGGTATGCACAGGCTGAAGGTTCGGTGTGAAGAAATCAAAAAAGTATGCGGGGCACTTCAGCCTGGAACGTGCTGCTAATTACCAAGCATAATCCAACTGTTGCCAACTGAAGGGGACCAAGGTGTATCTTTACCATTCCTGCCATGTGGGAGCTGTGAACAACCAGGTTGTGACAACACAGCCATTACTCACTGGATTGGCATTCTAGACACAGAATGCGCTTCTCGGCAACAGCCGAAGGTCATATTCTTGACTGCCAGCCTCTCTGAGAACCACCCGTTCCGAGAGTGTCTCTTTTCGGTCTGTACCTGCTTCCGCCTGTAGAAACCCTTGGTGTCGCAGTTGGGAATGAAGATATCTTCACCGCTCAAGTAGAGCGGGGCCTTCAGCTCCTGCAAAACGGCTGCCAGATGGACACGACACGGGCCCTGCCAAGTAGAGAGAGACTCTTGTTAGGGTTAGCTGTGGGGTGGACTGAGAGGTTGAAACAAGGGGAGATGCCTGGCCTGGGTTTTATAGCACTTAAAACACACAGCTCTCTGGGGGCTTTGTCTCCCATCGAGTTCTTTCTAGAAGAAGAAGAGTTAGTTTTTATATGCCGACTTTCTCTACCACTTAAGGAAGAATCAAACCGGCTTACTATTGCCTTCTCTTTCCCTCCCCACCACACACACCTTGTGAGGTAGGTGGGGATGAGAGAGTTCGGAGAGAACTGTGACTAGCCCAAGGTCACCCAGCTGGCTTCATGTGGAGGAGTGGGGAAACCAACCAAGTTCACCGGATCAGAGTCCGCTGCTCATGTGGAGGAGTGGGGAATCAAGCCCGGTTCTCCAGATCAGAGTCCACTGCTCATGTGGAGGAGAGGGGAATCAAGCTGGTTCTTCAGATTAGTCTCCACTGCTCTTAACTATCGCTCTCAACCACTACACCACACTGGTGGTGTTTGAACGTGCACTTTGTACGTACCGAAAGCATGCCATGGAGAAGCACAGGCTGGAACTCTTCTGCCAAATGAGTCTGTTTCCCTCAGGCTGGGAGGGGTTTAGGGTTCCCATTTGCCCACACAGCAGGAGACCTCCAGGTAATTGAGGCCCTGCTGATACTCACCTGACTGGCAGGTGGAAATGGGAGACAAAGGGGGGGGAGTGCAATCATCCTGGGGATTTAAAAAAAAAAAAAGGCCCCATCTATTTACTGGAAGGAGCCCCGTGGCACAGAGTGTTAAGCTGCAGTACTGCAGTCAAAAGCTCTGCTCACGACCTGAGTTCGATCCCGACGGAAGTCGGTTTCATGTAGCCGGCTCAAGGTTGGCTCAGCCTTCCATCCTTCCGAGGTCGGTGAAATGAGGACCCAGCTTGCTGGGGGTAAAGGGAAGATGACTGGGGAAGGCACTGGGAAACCACCCCGTAAACAAAGTCTGCCTTGGAAACGTCGGGATGTGACGTCACCCCATGGGTCAGGAATGACCCGGTGCTTGCACAGGGGACCTTTACCTTTTTATTTACTGGAAGTTTTGACCATAGCGTTTCTGGCGATTCCTAGAGCTACCTGGAATTGATCAGGGAAGCTGTAGGCATCACCAGGAACTCTATGTTCAGAATTTCCTATAAGTAGACGAGGCCTTATTTTTCCTTTTAATTTTTTTTCCTGGGATGCCACCCTCCCAACTCTCCCTCTGGTTGCCAGTTATTGCCTGGCAACCCTGGGTGTGTGTGTGTTTCTACAGGGGGAGTGTTGAGCCATGCAATCATTCACCTGCATTATGAAGTGGTGTTGTCCCAGGAGGGTCATAAATGTAGACCGGGTTATCTCAAGAGAAGGCAAGAGAGAGAAATGGAGGCAGGCAGAGGACATGCAGAGTTGAAAAATTTCCCTGTATCACCATGGAGGAACAGCTATATAGGAAGAAGCAAGAGTTCTAGCAAGGTACAGCCAGGAGCGGGGAAATGCCGTCCCGACGTTCCCTCCAAGAAAAGGGGGGGGGTCCGAGCCCGAGCTCTCGTTCCACACACCATCTCAAAATCTTGCTTGGTATCACTGCTCAGGGAGAGCTGCTGGAGCTGGACGCTGCCCACGCTGATCTCCGGCAGGGGGGCCTGGCTCTGCAAGAGGAGGGGTTCTTGAGTCGAATGACCTGCCCGGCGAGTCTCCTTCCAAGCCTCACCTGCAGAGACAGAAAAGACCTTCAGCCTTCGTGATGTAGGCAAGGGGCCAGGCCCCGGGTTCTTTGCCTGACTACACAAGCGCGTCCTGGAAAACTCAGCTACCCACTGGATGTAATCAACCTCTCTGCCTTTTGGAGAGGGAAGACCACATTTATTTATATATTTCTTTCACGGTGGTTTACAACAGATCATAAGTAAAAGAAGAAGAAGAGTTGGTTTTTATATGACGACTTTCTCTACCACTTAAGGAAGTATCCAACCATCGGTGGACTTTGTGGACTAGGATGCTCCAGCTTCCCCACTCCTGCTGCAGCCCACTGAGCCCCCCATCTTTTTAAAATTATATTTTTATTACATAATATTAATAAAGATAAAGGATAAAAGAAAAATAGAACGGAGATTTCTTCAAATGAAACAGAAGGATTCATGCCAAGGACTCCGTTGGAGATAACATAGTAAACATATAGTATGAAGAAGAAGAAGAGTTGGTTTTTCTATGCCGACTTTCTCTACCACTTAAGGAAGAATCCAACCGGCTTACAATCACCTTCCCTCCCCCTCCCCACAACAGACACCCTGTGAGGTAGGTGGGGCTGAGAAAGCTGTGACTAGCCCAAGGTCACCCAACTGGCTTCATGAGTAGGAGAGGGGAATCAAACCAAATCTCCAGATCAGAGTCCACCGCCCCAAACCACCGCTCTTAACCACTACACATCAAACACTTGCAACATTACAACAATCAGTAATATGAAAGAAGTAGAATAGCTAAACCGAACTACCATTGTGACATAAAATCTCAATACAAGGGCTTGGTCTTAACCCACGGACGGAAAGAGCTAAGCGACTGAGAAGAGCTGCTGCCGGTCTGAATAGACAATACTGACTTTGATGGACCAAGGGTCTGATTCAGTATAAGGCAGCTTCACAACAAAAGGGGTGCCACACAACATCGGGACAAGCTGCCAAACTGAGCCTTTCCCTTGATGGATGCTGACCTTGCTTCAGCGGATGGTGGAACCTGGAGTAGGGTTTTGTTGGCAGAGCAGGAAGGTTCATACAGGAGCAGGGACTCCATCAGGTAATTTTGGTCCCCAGCCAATTTTAGGGCTTTACAGGTCAAAACCAACAACTTGAATTATTCCCAGAAACACAGTCAGTTTACTTCACAAAGCAGAGGAATAACACGCTCCCTTCTGCTTATATCCACTGGCACTGTCTTCAAGGGCAGCCCCATACAGAGTCTATTACCGTAGTCTAATCTAGACATTCCCAAAATACGAATGATGGTGGCATTGTCCTTGTCCCAACAGCATGTGCAGTTGACGGATCCATTAAGGCTGGTAAGGGTCTCCTCTAGTCATGGCCTCTGAGATTCCAGAAGTATGGCCGGATCTAGCAGAAACCCCTCCAATCCAGGACTGGAACTGCCCTAAAACAGTGCCCCCTACACCCAGCCCTGCACAAGATTGATGCCGTGGTCAATGGTATTTAAACTGCAAAGAGCTCAAGAGTTCCCTCTGCCCCTTTTGAGTAGAAGTCATGAACTACAGCGACCAACCCTGTCTCAGTTTCCAGGTAGGTCAAGAAAACTGAAATCCTCCAAAAGCAATAGTGGTTTGTCTGACCCGCCTTCCTCATGGCTTTGATCACTGGCAAACCTATACTTGCCTAAGTCGGCTGGATCCAGTGATGACTTTTAAACAGAAGGGCAGGTGGCATACACCCCTCCTTTCACCGCTGCATTTAATCATGCGAATGACGAGTTTCACCAGAAGGTCATGGCTGGTTATCGCCAGCCAAGATCAAGGAGGCAAGAGGTGGCACAAAACGTGTCTTTTTTGGATCCTTGGGTGACATCAAAACCCATCCAAGCAGATTTTATATAGCAAAGCCCAAAGTGGATTCTGGTATAGAATACCTTATTCAATGCGATGCCAAACTATGGAAGCCAGCACGTTTCAGTGTTACTGAAGACTTTTCGCAACTCTGAAAATGTCCACTGGATGGCATTCTAGATTTGAGTCCAGTAGCACCTTAAAGACCAACAAAATTGTTGGGGTATATAAGCTTTTGTCAAAGCTCCCTTCGTTAGATACCTGATGAAGAGAGATTTGCCTCTAGAAAGCGGATACCCAGCAAATCTTGTTGGTCTCCTAAGGTGCTTCTGGTCTCAAATCTAGCTCTTCTGCTGCAGACCAACACAAGCCGTATGCTTGACAACCCTTCTCTGGATGACATTCTGTAGGTATGGGGGGAAAGTATGTGGACCACAAACTGAATATGAGTCAACAGTGTGATATGGCGGCTAAGAAGGCCAATTCAATTCTGGGCTGCATCAATAGGAGAATTGTGTCTAGATCAAGGGAAGTAATACTACCACTGTATTCTGCATTGGTCAGACCTCACTTGGAATACTGTGCCCAGCTTTGGGCTCCACAATTTAAGAAGGATGTTGACAAGTTGGAGCGTGTCCAGAGGAGAGCGGCCAAAATGGTCAAAGGTCTGGAATCCATGCCCTATGAGGAGAGACTTAAGGAGCTGGGATGGTTTAATCTGGAGAAGAGAAGGTTAAGGGGTGACATGATAGCCATGTTTAAATATTTGAAGGGATGCCATGTTAATGAGGGAACTAGCTTGTTCTCAGTTGCTTCAGAGACTAGGACACGGAGTAATCGATTTAAACTAAGAGAAAAGTGATTCCACCTAAACATCAGGAAGAACTTTCTGACGGTGAGGGCAGTTCGATGGTGGAATGCACTGCCTCGGGAGGGGGGTGGAGTCCCCGTCTTTGGAGGTCTTTAAGCAGAGGCTGGATGGCCATCTGTCGGGAGAACTTTGATTGTGGGATCCTGCATGGCAGGGGGTTGGACTGGATGGCCCTTGTGGTCTCTTCCAACCTTGTGTGATTTTGTGATCCTCACAGAGTAGTTCCACTAATGGGTGCTAAGCCACATTTGGTTGGACTTGTTCTGAACGTTCCACCACCCACACCCTAGTTGTCAGCTCTCACACGTCATTCCTAGTAGTTTCTCCAAATACCTATTTATTGAGATACTTATACCCCACTATCTGTGGTCAATGGGAAAGAAGCTACCCTACTCCCCTATTCATGGAGGGGAAGTCCAGGATCAGTCTATCAATGGCACAGGTTAGTTGACAGCCAGAGTGGTGTAGTGGTTAAGAGCGGTGGACTCTAATCTGGAGAATCGGGTTTGATTCCCCACTCCTCCACATGAAGCCAGCTGGGTGACCTTGGGCTAGTCACAGTTCTCTTAGAGCTCTCTCAGCCTCACCTACCTCACAAGGTGCCTGTTGTGGGGAGGGGAAGGAAATTGTAAGCTGGTCTGATTCTTCCTTAAGTGGTAGAAAAAGTCGGCATATAAAAACCAACTCTTCTTCTTCACCAACCCCATAGATCAGCCAGGCCACTGACAGAGAAACTTGGCAAGCCAAGCATAAACTCCCTAACAATTCCCAGCAGGGAAACCTGAAAATCTGGTTTTGGCTTGGGACATCTAAGCAGGGCTTTCCCTCACATTCTTAAATGGGAAGCAAGGGATGACAGAAACCCATGTTTCTTGGACCCGGTTCAGACATGGGGCAGCAGAAATCTAGGGCGGCAGAACAAATGGCACCATTGCAGGTAGAGGATTCCAGCTTTAAACGTCGCTCTGAATACCACTTAGAAATGGTCCTGCCCCCCGGTATTGGGTTTCTATTTGCAGGGAGTTTTTATAAGGGAGCATTTATCCTCCACCTGCAACCTGAAACGGGGCAGGCCCTTTTACCACCTCATTCTCCCGTCTGTTTGAACTGGGTCTTAACTGACAAGAGGAGAGCAGATTTCACAAGCTCGGGTTTGGCATGATTCCCATAGCCTACCGGATCGGATTATAATTTGCCTTCTCAGTCCATAAATCATGAGAGAGATATGCAGACCACAAAATTCACACACACCTTTCCCCTCCTCAGCGTCTCCTGTGGCTTCCTCCCAAATTATAGGCAATTATAGGCTTCTTCTTCTTTTTTTTTAACCAGTCACCCACGGCTGTAATGACACATCGAAACAATGCAATGAGGTAACCTGTCCTGACAGATGAATTCTGCAACTCCTATATATTTTAGAAACTCATCGCGGTGCTTCTGCTAACCACAGGAAAGGGCAAAGAACGACATCTGACGGGGAACCTTGCCTGCTCGGTAGCTTCCGAGGGCCAAGTCAC
The DNA here is from genome assembly GCF_029931775.1 of Euleptes europaea. Classification (NCBI taxonomy): domain Eukaryota; kingdom Metazoa; phylum Chordata; class Lepidosauria; order Squamata; family Sphaerodactylidae; genus Euleptes; species Euleptes europaea. The sequence goes on from NC_079312.1 coordinate 169,802,756, forward strand.
ACGTACATTTGTCGAGTCCTGTCAACCAAAGCGGACTGCGAGTTGCACACGTGGAAGGAGGATGTGAAAACGACCCTTTTCTCTTTTTCTTTTCCAATCACCATGCCAGCGGCAGCAAAACGACGGTGCCCTCTCCGATCTGTTCAAACACAGCAACGCAACTTCTTCTGTTAACACAGGGAGCCAGCGTGGTGCAGTGGTTAAGAACGGTGGTTTAGAGCGGTGGACTCTGATCTGGAGAACCGGGTTTGATGCCCCACTCCTCCACCTGGGCGGCGGAGGCTAATCTGGCGAACTGGATTTGTTTCCCTGCTCCTACACACGAAGCCAGCTGGGTGACCTTGCACCAGTCACCCTCTCTCAGCTCCTCTCTCAGCCCCACCTACCTCACAGGGTGTCTGTTGTGGGGAGGGAAGGCGATTGTAAGCCGGTTTGATTCTTCCTTAAGCGGCAGAGAAAGTCGGCACATAAAAACCAACTCCTCTTCTTGTTGTTGCTCATGAGCATATATGCTGCCTTGTGACTTATCCAGTATCCCTCCATCAGGAACCAGGGCAAAGAGATTAAGTTCCAGCTTGCTCAAATGCAAGCAGAGCATGCTGTTCTTTGTAGACTACAGACCGCACGCTGCTGTCCAAGGGTGTGCAAGCCACAAACCACATCAGTTTCCAAGGCTGCAACCTCACTACGCCATCACTCTTTGCAGCTTTTTTTTTTTTTTTTTTGCCACAGACGCCGTCTAGATTTCAGGAGCATTATAGTTTAAATCACAAAAGGAAAACTAATCATCGAAAAAAAGGTAAAGGGAACAGAACAGGGACGGGGTGTGTGTGCACTGCTAGCTGAAAAACTGTGCGGAGAGTGTCCTAGGACAGGGATTCTCAACAAGGGGGAAAGTGCCGGGGGGGAATTGGGACCCCTATTCAGCAAAGTCCATGTTATTTAGAACACACCTTTTGAGATTGACAAAAAAAACCCTACAAACAAAAATAGTTAAGACACTGAATTATCTTGCAACATTTTATGGTGGTTTTTGAAAGTATTAATGGGGGACATGGGTCCTTTCGTTGCCTGTTTTGCCCTTTTTGAGAGTTGGTTTTGCCGCCTAGATGGGAGTTTATGGGGGTTCTTACTATTCACTTAGTTTTTTCTATGTATTTTATGATGTTTCGATGTGACCATTTTAAGTTAAATAAATAAATTTAACAATTGGGGGGGGAAGAGATAGACTATTTTGGGAAAGGGCGAATTATATTCTGAACAATGGTGAAAGGGGGGGAATGGAGCAAAACAGGTTGAGAACCACTGTCCTAGGAATTCAAGCCGGCTTTCTCTCTTCCCCCGCTGCTTTGGCTCACCACAGAGACTAGTGACTACTTGCACGCCATTAAGCAGAGGCATAAAAACGGGATCCTCCCATGAAGCCACTGGCTGCTTGGGGGATAAGTATGCAGCCCGGAGGGGTATGGGAGCTCTCCAAGGTGGGGAAGAGCTGGGGGTGGAGGAGGGAAAAGTTCCAGGCAAGGCACAGCATCTTTGAGTTGCTTCTCCTCTTTCCTGCCAAAGGTTTGCATTTCATCCGATGCCTTTTAGCAGCGGTGGAGGCTAATCTGGAGAACGGGGTTCGATTCCCCACTCCTCCACAGGAAGCCAGCTGGGTGACCTTGGGCCAGTCACGGCTCTCTCTGAGCTCTCTCAGCCCCACCTACCTCACAGGGCGTCTGTTGTGGGGAGGGGAAGGAGATTGTAAGCCGGTTTGATTCTTCCTTAAGTCAAGAGTTGGCTTTTATATGCCGACTTTCTCTACCTTTTAAGGAGAATCCAACCGGCTTACAATCGCCTTCCCTTCCTCTCCCCACAACAGGTGTGAGGTAGATGGGGCTGAGAGAGTTCAGAGAGAACTGTGACTGGCCCAAGGTCACCCAGCAGGCTTCATGTGGAGGAGTGGCGAATGCAACCTGGTTCACCAGATTAGAGTCTGCCGCTCTTAACCGCTACACCACACTGGCTCTCAAGGCAAGGAAATAAACCCTACCTTGAGAAGCTGGGGAGGACCCCCATCAACTACATTTTAGCAATCCTGATCTTGATTAAGACTTATCCAAACCAGATTAGCTACTCTCCTGCATACCCTTAGGATCCCTACTTCATTGAAGCCGCATGGAAAAGACAGTCTCCCATCACCAACTCGACCCTGGCATGGACTGGCATTCTACCAGGGGCCGTGGCTCATCGGTACAGCATCTGCTTGGTGTGCAGAAGGTCCCAGGTTCAATCCCCAGCATCTCCAGTTAAAGGAACCAGGCAAGTAGGTGATGTGAAAGACCTCTGCCTGAGACCCTGGAGAGCCGCTGCCGGTCTGAGTAGACAATACTGACTCTGATGGACCAAGGGTCTGATTCAGTATAAGACAGCTTCATGGGCCATTTAGGCATGGGGTTTTGTTGCCATGTTGCCACTCTTTCGATGCTAGTTTTCCCCATCTGAATTCTCAAAACTCAACAATAAGACCCCATGGAGATTTCTGAGGATTCGGATGGGGAAAATGGGCAAAGCCTCCCATGCATAAATGGCATATACTCATGTACCCAGGGCAGCTCGCCCGCATCAACTGCTCCTGGCCTCAATCTCTCCTCCTCAAAGAATCATTGACGATTTATGCATGGGAAGTTTTGCCTTGGATTTGCCGCTCTATAGATGGACATTTTCCCCATCCAAATTCTCAAGACTCAAAAATAAGCCCCCATGCAGGGTTTTGAGAATTCCAATGGGAAAAATGTGTCTCAAAAGAGTGGCAAATCCAAGGGAAAACCTCCCATGCATAAATGGCCATAGAGTTGGAAGGGACCACCAGGGTCATCTAGTCCAACCCCCCTGCACAATGCAGGATATTCACAACTACCTCCCCCCCAACACCCCCAGTGACCCCTACTCCATGCCCAGAAGATGGCCAAGATGCCTTCACTCTCATTATCTGCCTATGGTCATAGAATCAAGTCATATAGAATCATATAGAATCACAGAGTTGGAAGGGACCAGCAGGGTCATCTAGTCCAACCTCCCCCCCCCTGCACAGAGTTCATAATTATCTGGCTTGGAATGGGAATTTGTTCAGCTCTGAATGCTTGGATGTATTCCCATTCAAGTGGCATTCTCCTGAGAAGTTCATTTGCTGCTCAGAATGTAAAAGGAGATTCTTCTATGAGATTCTCCTGCCACTTCCCCCATGCTCCCCTCCCAAGACTGGCAGGAGAAAAATGGGGAATTTGACAGAAGCATAGAGCTTGAAAGGACTTCAAGAGCCATATAGTCCAACCCTCCTGCAAAACACAGGAAATTCACAACTACCTCCCCCCCAACACCCCCAATGACCCCTAGCCCAGAAGATGCCCAAGATGCCCTCCCGCTCATGATCTGACTATGGTCATAGAATCAAGTCATATAGAATCTCACAGAAGCACAGAGTTGGAAGGGACCACCAGGGCCATCTAGTCCAACCCCCTGCACAATGCAGGAAATTCACAACTACCTTCCCCCCAAAAAAACACCCCCAGTGACCCTTGCTCCATGCCCAGAAGACGGCCCAAATGCCATCCCTCTCATAGAATCCTAGAGTTGGAAGGGAGCCTAAGGGTCATCTAGTCCAACCCCCTGCACAATGCAGGACATTCCCAACGACCTCCCCCCATACCCCCAGCGACCCCTGCTCCATGCCCAGAAGACGGCTCAGATGCCCTCCCTCTCATAGAATCCTAGAGTTGGAAGTGAACCCCAGGGTCATCTAGTCCAACCCCCTGCACAATGCAGGACATTCCCAACGACCTCCCCCCATACCCCCAGCGACCCCTGCTCCATGCCCAGAAGATGCCCAAGATGCCCTCCCACTCATGATCTGACTATGGTCATAGAATCAAGTCAAATAGAATCGCACAGAATCAGAGTTGGAAGGCACCCCCAGGGTCATCTAGTCCAACCTCCCGCACAATGCAGGACATTCACAACTACCTCCCCCCATACCCCCAGTGACCCCTGCTCCATGCCCCGAAGACGGCCCAGATGCTCTCCCTCTCACAGAACCCTAGAGTTGGAAGGCACCCCCGGGGTCATCTAGTCCAACCTCCTGCACAATGCAGGACATTCCCAACGACCTCCCCCCATACCCCCAGTGACCCCTGCTCCATGCCCAGAAGACGGCCAAGATGCCCTCCCTCTCATAGAATCCTAGGAGTTGGAAGGGAGCCTCGGGGTCATCTAGTCCAACCTCCCGCACAATGCAGGACATTCCCAACGACCTCCCCCCATACCCCCAGCGACCCCTGCTCCATGCCCAGAAGACGGCCCAGATGCCCTCCCTCTCACAGAACCCTAGACTTGGAAGGCACCCCCGGGGTCATCTAGCCCAACCCCTCGCCCAACGCAGGGAATCCACAACCCCCCCCCCCAGCCGCCCATAACCCCTGCCCAGAAGCTGCCCCGGCTGCCCCCTCCCCCGGCGCGGGGACTCTCACCCGGCGCCGGCTGGCCCTCCGTCCGGTTCCTGCTGGCCAGGCCGGCCAGGCACACGCCCTTGCCGCGCAGCAGGGCGTGCAGCGGGGCGCGCTCGCCCAGCCGCGGCACGCAGCGCAAGCCCCGGCCGCAGCCGGGCGTGTAGACCCCGCAGGGCTCGCCCCGCGCCCGCCCGCCGCAGCCCGCCTTGGCGCCGCAGCCCCCGTCCCCGGCCTCGGGGGAGCCGCAGCCGGCCGGGAGCGGGCAGGCGGGCCGGACCCGGGCTCCCCCCGCCGCCCCCAGCCCGGCCAGCCCGGCCAGCAGCGCCGTCGCCAGCCACAGCGGCGGGAGCATGGCCGGCTCGGACACCGCCTGTGCGCTCCGGGGCCCCGCGGCGCGCGCCTTAAAGGCGGCGCCCAGCCCACCGCCCGCCTGGGAGGCGGCCAGGGGGCGGCGGCGGCGGCGGGGTGGGGCTGGCGGCGGGCCGGGCAGCGCATCGCGCGGGGCAGCCTCCTGCGCGCTGGCGTTGCGGAGCACCGGGCCAAGGGGAGGCGGGCGGGCCGGCGCAAGGCGCGCCAGGGCGGGTTGCAGCGCCGCGCTGTAGGATCGAATCACGGCGCTGGAAGGCACCCCCCCGGGGTCATCTAGTCCGACCCCCCTGCACAATGCAGGACATTCCCAACTGCCTCCCCCCATACCCCCAGCGACCCCTGCTCCATGCCCAGAAGACGGCCAAGATGCCCTCCCTCTCATAGAATCCTAGGAGTTGGAAGGGAGCCTCGGGGTCATCTAGTCCAACCCCCTGCACAATGCAGGACATTCCCAACGACCTCCCCCCATACCCCCAGCGACCCCTGCTCCATGCCCAGAAGACGGCCAAGATGCTGTCCCTCTCTTAGAATCACAGAGTTGGAAGGCACCCCCAGGGTCATCTAGTCCAACCTCCCGCACAATGCAGGACATTCCCAACTACCTCCCCCCATACATTCCCAACTACCTCCCCCCATACCCCCAGCGACCCCTGCTCCATGCCCAGAAGACGGCCAAGATGCCCTCCCTCTCATAGAATCACAGAGTTGGAAGGCACCCCCAGGGTCATCTAGTCCAACCTCCCGCACAATGCAGGACATTCCCAACTACCTCCCCCCATACATTCCCAACTACCTCCCCCCATACCCCCAGCGACCCCTGCTCCATGCCCAGAAGATGGCCAAAATGCCCTCCCTCTCATAGAATCACAGAGTTGGAAGGCACCCCCAGGGTCATCTAGTCCAACCTCCCGCACAATGCAGGACATTCACAACTACCTTCCCCCCATCTAGTCCAACCTCCCGCACAATGCAGGACATTCCCAACGACCTCCCCCCATACATTCACAACTAACTCCCCCCCCCATCTAGTCCAACCTCCTGCACAATGCAGGACATTCCCAACGACCTCCCCCCATACCCCTAGTGACCCCTGATCCATGCCCAGAGGACAGCCAAGATGCCCTCCCTCTCACAGAACCCTAGAGTTGAAAGGGACCCCCAGGGTCATCTAGTCCGACCCCCCTGCACAACGTAGGGGATTCACAACTACCTCCCCCCCAAACCCCCAGTGACCCCTACATAGGGTTGCCAACCTCCAGGTACTGCAAGACATGAAGGCTCAGTGCTGTGAGGATAATTGTAGCAACCCAAAATAGCACTATGACAATTCAAAGCAAATTAAAGTGAATTTTATAAAGTGCAATAGTGAAAAAATATATACACAAAAATATGTACAACATAGAAGTACAACAAAATACAAAATTTACAAAATGCAATCCAATAAATATGTTATTCTTCAAGGGATATCACAAGTCCTCAAGCAACAAATAAGTCAAAATATATAACCCATTGGGGCATCCATTGATATCAAAGTCTATTGATTATTCCAAATATTGGAGCAGAGCCACAGGAAAAGGATGTCAGACGTGTCGTCTAGATCGGGACCACGTTTCGCATATGGCTTCTTCAGCGACCTGTATCTCAATCTTTTTTCTCCTTATCTCACAGGTCTGTTTGGACTCATGGTTTCTTCCTTTTACTGTTTACAGATGGGTAATATATTTTGACTTATTTGTTGCTTGAGGACTTGTGATATCCCTTGAAGAATAACATATTTATTGGATTGCATTTTGTAAATTTTGTATTTTGTTGTACTTCTATTTCGTACATATTTTTGTGTATATATTTTTTCACTATTGCACTTTATAAAATTCACTTTAATTTGCTTTGAATTGTCATAGTGCTGTTTTGGGTTGCTACAACCTCCAGGTACTAGCAACCAAAAATCTTTATTTTTAAATTTTTTTACTGTTTTTCAAACTAATTCACATTCAATTGTGTCATTCCATTCACATAGTGTAATATAAACAATTTCTATTTTATCACTATAAAGATATATATACTTGACTTCCCCTCTCCCCTCCTCTATCCATTTAATATCCTTTTTTCTCTCTTTGTATTTAAAGTCTAATTCATTATAATAACCCACATTTATCATTATCTTAGTCTAATCTTTAACTTTGATATCTTCATTGCTTCAAACAATTTGAATTAGATCAAAACATATCCCTTAACATTTCCCAAATTAAGTTCATTTACACAATATGTTGTCCATGCCTCCCATTCTCCCACAAATTCCGTGTTGTCCTTTTGATTTATTAATGCAGTAAGTTTTGCCATTTCAGCCAGTTCCATCATTTTATCTATCCAGGCAGTCTTATCTGGTATCTCAGATGTTTTCCATTTCATTGCATAGACCAATACTAGCAATCAAAAATCAACACCTCTGCACCATTATCTAAGGTTAGAAAATTAGTACAGAAACAGGCTGATAACAATATGTAATGACAAAAGTATATTGAATGTTAACCATGTGCTACCAAGCCAATTGCATATATACAACAAAGTATTTCCCAGTTCTGGGTGTATAACAATGTGCTAACAAGCCAATTGTATATGTACAACAAAGTATTTCTCAGTCCTGGTACAGTAACAATCAATCCGAGGTCAATGTCTTCAAGTGAAGAAGGGTAGAAAGGGATACGATCGTTTCAATTCTTCCTCAGTCCCGTGTATATATTGATTTCAAAATGTACTCATTTCAATATAAGCTTCTGTTGCTTCAAAATTCTCATAGACTTTTAAACATCACCCTTTTAGGGACAAAATAGCAACCATATGTATATTTTAGCTTATCTATTCCAACATCAGGATATCCATTGAAACAAAGTTGCACAGACAAATTTACAGTTTCCACGTTCCCAAATGGGATACAAGTTGAGATCAGTTCCTCTGGAGAAAATGGCGGCTTTGGCCATTGGACTCTATGGCATTGAAGTCCCTCCCCTCCCCAAACCCCACCCTCCTCAGGCTGTGCCCCCAAAATCCTCCTGTGGGTGGCAAAGAGAGACCTGGCAACCCTACCCCTACCCTATGCCTAGAAGATGGCCAAGATGCCCTCTCTCTCATCATCTGCCTAAGGTCACAGAATCAGCATAGCTGGCAGATGGCCATCTAGCCTCTGCCTAAAAACCTCCAGGTAAAGACAGCTGACCACCTCCCGAGGAAGCCTGCTTCACTGAGGAACTGCTCTAACTGTTAGAAAATTCTTCCTAATGTCTAGACGGAAAAGCTTTTGATTAAATTTCAACCCATTGGTTGTGTTAAGTGGCGTCAAGTCACTTACGACTCAGGCGACCCCATGAATCAATGTCCTCCAAAATGTCCTAAACCTTAACTGCTTTGCTCAGATCTTGCAAACTGAGGGCTGTGGCTTCATTTATAGAGTCAATCCATCTCTTGTTGGGTCTTCCTCTTTTCCTGCTGCCCTCAACGTTTCCTAGCAAGATTAGGGTTGCCAATCTCCAGGTACTAGTTGGAGATCTCCCACTGTTACAACTGATCTCTGGCCGATAGAGATCAGTTCACCTGGAGAAAATGGCCAGTTTGGCAATTGGACTCTATGGGATTGAAGTCCCTCCCCAAACCCTGCCCTCCTTAGACTCCAACCCAAAAACCTCCCGCCGGTGGTAAAGAGGGACCTGGCAACCCTATCAGAGGTGGTTTGCCATTGCCTGCCTCCGTGTCACCACCCTGGTATTCCTTGGAGGTCTCCCATCCAAATACTAGCCAGGGCCAGCCATAGAATCACAGAGTTGGAAGGGACCACCAGGGTCATCTAGTCCAACCCCCTGCACAATGCCAGTGCAATCAGGCCTGAAGGAAAATTGCTTCCTGACCCCAAAGTGGCAATCGGCACTACCCTGGGCATACAAGAAAGGGCCACAGGAGCCAAACATTGACACAACCCTTCCTGCCCTCCCTTTCATGATCTGCCTAAGTTCTCAGAATCAGCCATCTAGCCTATGGGGAGGGGCTGTGGCTCAGTGGTAGAACATCTGCTTGGCACGCAGAAGGCCCCAGCCAGGTTCAATCCCCGGCATCTCCAGTTAAAGGAACCAGGCAAGTAGGTTATGTGAAAGACCCCTGCCTGAGACCCTGGAGAGCTGCTGCCGGTCTGAGTAGACGATACTGACTTGGATGGACGAAGGGTCTGATTCAGTATGAGGCAGCTTCATGTGTTCATGTGCTTAAAAAACTCCAAGGAAGGAGAGCCCACCACCTCCCGAGGAAGCCTGTTCCGCTGAGCTCTACCTGTCAGAAAGTTCTTCCTATTGTTTAGCCGGAAACTCTTTTAATTTCAGCTCGTTGGTTCTGGATCCTGCTTAGCTTCTGAGAGCTGACGGGATCAGGCTAGCCTGGAGCTTTCCAGGTCAGGGCATATAATGCACGTTTACTAGGATGAGGAAGGCTCTTGGGTTGCATGAGCATGTATCCCACTACTAGGGCAAAGCACCAGCCCTGCTGGACCCTGGACTACCACTAGCGTAACTTAAGCACGTTTACTCGCTCTGTCTTCAAAGTAGTTGAAGTAAGTCTTCAAAGGGCTCACAAGGAAGGAGCCCGAGGAATGGCGAAACGTGAACGTTCCAACACGTCGTAAATTGGTAGTAACCCAAAAACGATCACTACTTTGACAACAAAATACCTCCTTGAACACCCCCCCAGCACACCCACACCCACGATGTTTCCTCAGTTTATCTTGTTTTAATGGAAAGCAAATCAGAGAGGCAGGCAGAGCCTCTGCTTTGCATACAGAAGGCCCCAGGTTCAATCCCTGGCATCTCCAGTTATTATTTTTTTTAAAGGATCAGGTAGTAGGTGATGGGAAGGGCCTCCACCAGAGAGGCCCTGCTGGTCAGCCTAGACAATATTGACTTTGCTAGACTAACGGTCTGATTCAATATAAAGGCAGCTTCATGTTTTCAGAAGCCCAAACCTAGACAGCTGAACTCAGTGCTAAAATATAAATTAGTGTAACAACTGTTCCCAATTCCAGAGAAATAGCCCTTGGCCCATTTCGGCCAAAACCACAGAGTTTCACAGCACCTTAAAGAGCATCCGGAGACCAAAACCCACTAGGTGTGATTCTCTACTTCTCGCTCACCTTTCACAACATCCTGGTGAGGCAGACTTGCCACTATTCTCGTTTTACAGGTGGGAAAAGCAGAGGCTGCAAAATCCTGAGCGTAGCTGAGCTTTCTCATCCCTGTGGCTCAAATATAGCAACCAGCCCCTGGACAATGCTGGCTTTTACCAACTTGAAGGGGTTGCCAAATTTCCCCCCCCCCACACACACACACCCAAGAAGGGCTCCTCTGCTCTCAACAAATACATAATGGAAGCCAGCAGTAGAAACAAGGATGGAGATGTTGCAATCCTGAAATCATATGGTGCTGCCATATGGGTACTGCCAATGGGGCTACTCCAGTGTTAAGTTCTACATTGTAAGTTAAGGGGCTGTCACTCAGCGACAGAGCATCTGCTTGGCACGCAGAAGGTCCCAGGTTCAATCCCTGGCATCTCCAGTTAAAGGGACTAGGCAAGTAGGTGATGTGAAAGACCCCTGCCTGAGACCCTGGAGAGCCGCTGCCGGTCTGGGTAGACAATATTGATTTTGATGGTACTGATTCAGTATAAGGCAGCTTCATGTGTTCATGTGTTTATCATTCTCACATTTTTAGAGCTTAGCCTCCAATTGTTTGCTTTGGACTGTGGGCAGCAGTCCCTACTTCGAAGAGCCATTCAAATCAAGAGTTGCCAGCTTTTTGGTACAAGACTCCTGAGTCTATGACTGTAGAAATTAAACAGATGCAGCTATTTCTGGGAGTGGAGGGAGCAATTGGGAACACTTCACCTGTTGCATTTCTGTTTGTTAAGCTGTTCAGTGTGTGTGTGTGTGTGTGTGGGGGGGTTTAACCCTGAACTCCATTGTGCTAGTTTGTGGTTATAATAACCAGTTGGGGGGGAGAAACTGCTGACACCGGTAACATGTGAATGCTTCAAGATGATAATTAAAGAACAGAGAGTATCTAACCCACAAAAGTTGAAGTATACGCCCGGAGGGAGTTTTTAGCCTCCTTTATTCCATGTTCTTTTTCTTTTCTCCTTCTCTCTCTGCTAGCTTGCTCCTTTTCTTTTCTTTAAAAAAAATGGTCTGCTCTTATGCTTTTAACAACTTGAATGTTCCTTGCATGAAAATAACTCCTGCTACAAAAAGCTTTATCGGCTGCATTTCTGAATGCAGGTTGCTATTAATAATAATAATAATAAGTTTAATACGATCCAAGGCCAGCAAATAAAAGATATACATAAATATACACAGGTTGCTATTAAAAATGCACGAGTTGGGACAGTTTATTTTTAAAAGAGAGAATCTTACTTTGCAATTTCCCCTCTTCCCACAGTGCTCTCTCTCTTCTTCCCTCTTTTTATGTTAGCTCATAGAGGCAGTAGAAATGGGGAAAGGAAGCAAGATACCTTGGGGGATTTCCTTTTTGCCTTGAGAGCTAGCTAGTTAGCCTGCAGTCCAGGCCGCTGCATGTCTACTCGGAGGTAGGCCCTCTGGAGTGTTCTGAAGAAGTGAGCTGTGTGACTCACGGAAGCCCATACCCTGCCAGAAATGTTGTTAGTCTTTAAGGTGCTACTGAACTTTTGCTCTTTTCTACAGGTACAGACAGACTAACACAGCTACCCATCGTGATCTACCCTAAGGAGAGTTACTCCAGTCTGAGCCCATTCATTTCAATGGGCTTAGACTGGAGTAACTCTGCATAGGATTGCACTGTAAATTAACTAGTTGATACCCAGTTCTCCATCCAAGAAGAAGAAGAAGTGTTGGTTTTTATATGCCGACTTTCTCTACCACTTAAGGGAGACTCAAACTGGCTTACAATCACATTCCCCTCCCCACAACAGACACCCTGTGAGGTAGGTGGGGCTGAGAGAGTGTGACTAGCCTAAGGTCACCCAGCTGGCTTCGTGTGTAGGAGTGGGGAAACAAATTCAGTTCACCAAATTAGCCTCCGCCGCTCCTGTGGAGGAGTGGGGAATCAAACCCGGTTCTCCAGATCAGAATCCACTGCTCCAAACCACCGCTCTTAACTACACCACACTGGCTCTCCAAGGTGGTCAGGGGGCTGTATTTTAGGGGGAGGGTTCTCCTATTTTTCTCCTTGAAGCAACCTAAAAAAAGTCGATTCAGGTGAAAATATTGTGATCCCTTCTCATGCCCTTTCAATTTGAGTTCATCTGATTCTCTGGGAATCGGTTTGGAAACTCTTTCATTTCTCAGCAAGCCAAAGCCGGCAAAGAGCCTTCCAGTTCCCGGCCCAGACTCTTTTTGTTTTCTCCAGCTGTTCCTTGGAGTTAGGAGATGGGAATCTCCCTCCTCCAAATTTTGCTTCCTCTGGATCCAGCCAGAATACTTGGAATAGTTAGCGCTTCCACTCCCGTCTCCGTTGCGTAATCCAATTGCCCAGCTATTTCCCTTCTGTAGCTAGTTCTTTTCTTTTCTTTTTAAAACAAACATCGCATGATCCATCAGTTCGGTTGATTTTCAAAAGTTGCTCTTACAAGGCCAGTTGACTGTTCCTTTTCTCAGCCCTGAGCCCTGGAGCGTGGCAAATTTTTGCTATGTGATGGGGAGGCAGTGAGTGGCTATAAAAGAGGAGGACATCAATAGGTACCCTACCCTGGCCTTTGTTTAGGGTTGGCCGGTCCCTCTTCACCACAGGCGGGAGATTTTTGGAGGTGGAGCCTGAGGAGGGTGGGGTTTGGGGAGGGACTTGAATCCCATAGAGTCCAGTTGCCAAAGCAGCCATTTTCTCCAGGTGAACTGATCTCTATCGGCCAGAGATCAGTTGTAACAGTGGGAGATCTCCAACTAGTACCTGGAGATTGGCAACCCTAATCTTGCTAGGAAACGTTGAGGGCAGCAGGAAAAGAGGAAGACCCAACAAGAGATGGATTGACTCTATAAATGAAGCCACAGCCCTCAGTTTGCAAGATCTGAGCAAGGCAGTTAAGGATAGGACATTTTGGAGGACATTGATTCAGGGGGTCGCCATGAGTCGGAAGTGACTTGACGGCACTTAACACAACCAATGGGTTGAAATTAAATCCAAAGCTTTTCCGTCTAGACATTAGGAAGAATTTTCTAACAGTTAGAGCAGTTCCTCAGTGAAGCAGGCTTCCTCGGGAGGTGGTCAGCTGTCTTTCCCTGGAGGTTTTTAGGCAGAGGCTAGATGGCCATCTGCCAGCTATGCTGTGACCTTAGGCAGATGATGAGAGGGAGGGCATCTTGGCCATCTTCTGGGCATAGAGTAGGGGTAGGGTTGCCAGGTCTCTCTTTGCCACCCACAGGAGGATTTTGGGGGCACAGCCTGAGGAGGGCGGGGTTTGGGGAGGGGAGGGACTTCAATGCCATAGAGTCCAATGGCCATGTGGAGGACTGGGGAATCAAACCCGGCTATCCAGATCAGAGTCCACCGCTCTTAGCTACTGTGCCACACTGGCTCTCTCTGTTCTTAGTGAAGCCCTAACTGAACTTTGGCACGTCGCACCCACATTTGTATATTTTGCAACGAGGAACTCCGCTCTCAAACCCGCAACAGCTCAAGACACGCTGAGGCCCTTAACTATGTCATGTTTAAGAGGCCTCCTAGCATGACTAACAAAAAAAAAATCATTTAGTCATTTTTAGGGTGGGTTTTTTTGGTGTGTATTTAGGAGACCCTCAATCAAAGAGTCTTTTCACACAGAAGTTTTCCTACAGTTTGGGTGCTGTCCTGTAATGGTCCTGCTCTGAGTTTCTTGTTTTCCATTTGTTGTCCTCCTATGATTTTATTTTCCTAATTTCTCCAGGCTTTTTCAGATCAGATCAAAGGTGGTTTGAGAAAGCATGGAAGGGGGAAAACGAGGAAAATGCGGAAAGACAACCAATGGGAAATAAGGCTGCGAGGAAGCTTGGAGAAAAACTGCCATGCCACCCTGTATAATCTGTGGCCCTAAACTGTAGTTAATTTGTGCATAAATCCTGCCCTTCCTGGAAACATGTGGCTCTCTCCTGTGCCTTTAAAAAGATAAAGGTCCCCTGTGCAAGCACCGGGTCATTCCTGACCCATGGGGTGACTTCACATCCCAACGTTTACTAGGCAGACTTTGTTTACGGGGTGGTTTGCCAGGGCCTCCCCCAGTCCTCTTCCCTTTACCCCCAGCAAGCTGGGTACTCGTTTCACCCACCTCGGAAGGATGGAAGGCTGAGTCAACCTTGAGCCGGCTACCCAAAACCGACTTCCGTCGGGATCGAACTCAGGTCGTGAGCAGAGCTTGGATTGCAGTACTGCAGCTTACCACTCTGCGCCACGGAGCTCCTTTCTGTGCCTTGTGTGTGGGTGTGAAGTGCCATCAAGTCACAGCCGACTTATGGCGACCCATTTTGGGGGTTTACATGGCAAGAGACCAACAGAGGTGGTTTTCCAGTGCCTTCCTCTGCACAGCAACCCTGGCCTTCTTTGGTGGTCTCCCATCCAACTACTACCCAGGGCTGACCCTGCTTAGCTTCTGAGATCTGACGAGATCAGGCTAGCCTGGGCCATCCAGGTCAGGGCTTCTGTGCCTTTACCAGCTGCTTTCTGTGCCTTTACCAGCTGCTTAAATCTATCACAATCTGTAGGGGATGCTTTTCCTGGGACAGAGAGGAGCGTGGTTACCAGCTAATGTCTGCAGGCTCAGTAGCACAGGAGCTGGGGCCTGTGAAAAACTTGGCAACACAATAACTGCCACTGTACCTAGGGTAACCAGTTGCAATTATGCCTTTTACTGGCTTTAGAAAGGAGCTAATTTTGGCCATGTCATGTCACAGGGTAGAAAATGTGTCAAAAGCTGTAATCCCCTCTTCTGTGTAAGTGTTAAAGAAGGAGCTGATTTGTTTCAGTGGAAGAGTCTTCTTTGCATGCGGAAGGTCTCCGGTTCAATCCCCAGCATCTCCAGTTAAAAGGACCAGGCAGGCAGGTCATGTGAAAGGCCTTCAGCTGAGATCCTGGAGCGCCACTTCCAAACTGTGTACACAATACTGACCTTGATGGACAAATGGTCTGATTCACTTTAAGGCACCTTCGTGTGTGTTCACATGGAGTAGGGTTGCCAACCTCCAGGTACTAGCAGGAAATCTCCTGGTATTACAACAGATCTCCAGCTGATGGAGATCAGTTCACCTGGAGAAAATAGCCACCTACGCCAGGGGCTGGCAAACTCATTAGTCAAAAGAGCCAAATATCAACAGTACAACGACTGAGATTTCTTTTGAGAGCCAAATTTCTTAAAAAACTATATAGGTAGGCACACTGTTTATTAACTTATTAAACTTTAATTAAAGTTTTAAGTCTTAATTAAACTATAGGTACACTGAATAAAACTTGATATACTTAATAGTGATCTTATTTATTGATAAAAATTAAATTGTAAGTCCCTGCCATTTCCCCCTCCCCGTCCGGAGTCCTTGTCTGGAGGCCTGGTCTACCGCCATAAAAGCCTAATGGTAGACCTGTCCTCCGGCTGAGTCCCATTGGGAGGCCAGGTCTACCCATTGGCTTTCTTGGCAGTAGACCTGGCCTCCGGAGGCCCATAGAAGCCAATTGGTAGACCTGGCCTTTGAAGGGGGACTTTTTCCCCTCCTCAGAGTCCAGGTCTACCGCCAAGAAAACCAGTGGGTAGACATGGCTGCCCAATGGGACTCAGCCGGGGGCCAGGTCTACCAAAGGAAGCCCGCCCCGCCCAACAGCTGATAGGCGGGGGGGTAGGAACCACCGAGCCGCCCGCCCAGCAATCGCACGGCTAGAGGGGAGGGGAGGCTTAGCCTCCCAACCATTGAGGGCAAGGGAAAGGGGGACCTGGCCATTCTCCACGGGGGGGGGAGAGACAGCGCGCCCGCTCGCTTGCCCACTCTCTCTTTCTCTCAGGAGCGCCAGCTCCGCAGCCCGGCTGCCAGCGCGAGCAGGCGCAAGAGCAGGGGCTCCAAACCAAGTTCGGAGAGCCGCACTCAACGGGCCAAAGAGCTGCATGCGGCTCGGGAGCCGCAGTTTGCAGACCCCTGACCTAGGCAATTGGACTCCATGGCATTGAAGTCCCTCCCCTCCCCAAAACCTGCCCTCCTCAGGCTCCGCTCCAAAAACCTCCCGCCGGTGGCAAAGAGGGGCCTGGCAACCCTAACGTGGAGGTGCCTCGCCTCTAGCAAATCTGGTCACCCTAAACCAGGTTGCCGGAGGATTGCTTCCAAATAAGCGTGCACAGAACTGCACCATTCCTGGCACTTGCTCTGCTACACATTGCCCTGGTGTGCTCATAAAAGATCACTGACATGTTGGGAAAGGCTTCGTGCCCTTTTATGGCCTTCGATCAGATCTCTGCAGAAGCGGTGTCACTGTGTCGTTGGCCTAATTCTGGAGGAATCTGTGCTCTTTAGGCATTCTGTTGTCCTTGGACTCTGCAGAGATGCTTCCTGATTTGATGAAAGGGAGTAAGTGTGTGGGGAGATGGAATTTTCCGCTCTGTCCTTTTGAGACCTACATACAAACTGCTTGCGGTCCTGACGAGACACCACCTACTAGGGTATTGATATTTGTTACTGATACAGGTAGCTGATGAAGCCATAAGCGAAACGTGGTCCCGATCTAGACGACACGTCCTGTCATCTTCCCTTCGCGGCTTTGCTCCAAGTGCATTATATTCAGCCTTATGGAACTTGAAAACATAATTTTGAAAATTACTTAAGACTTATTTAAAAAAAATACCTTAGTGGATTCAAAAATTATGCTCACCTGTTTATTAGGATTTGGAACATCCTTCTATTAGTCAATCTTGGCTGGATTGCATATTGTAAATATTGTATCTTGTTGTACTTCTATTTTGTACTATTTGTGTATTTTGTATATAATGTTTCATTTTTTTCACTTCTTCACTTTTATAAAATTCACTTGATTTTTGTATTTGTATTTGAATTTATTATAGTGCTGTTTTGGTTATCCAATGGCTCTGGGAATGGCAGACTCTGATTGGCTGGACTGGTGGTGCCGTGCGCTGGAAGGGGAAAAGGGAGAAAAAGCACATGACCACCTCATAGGGTTGCCAACTCCAGGTTGGGAAATACCTGGAGATTTTGGGGGGTGGACCTTGAGGAGGGCGGGGTTTGGGGAGGGGAGAAGAAGAAGAAGAGCTGGTTTTTATATGCCGACTTTCCTTACCGCTTAAGGAAGAATCAAACTGGCTTACAATCACCTTTTCTTCCCCTCCCCACAACAGACACCCTGTGAGGTAGGCAGGGCTGAGAGAGTTCAAAGAGAACTGTTGCTAGCCCAAGGTCACCCAGTTGGCTTCATGTGAGGAGTGGGGAAACCCACCTGGTTCACCAGATTAGAGCCTGTTGCTCATGTGGAGGTAGGGTTGCCAACCTCCAGGTAGTAGCTGGAGATCTGCTATTACAACTGATCTCCAGCCGATAGAGATCAGTTTCCCTGGAGAAAATGGCCGCTTTGGCGATTGGACTCTATGGCATTGAAGTCCCTCCCTTCCTCAAACCCCGCCCTCCTCAGGCTCTGCCCCGGCAGCAAAGAGGGACCTGGCAACCCTATGTGGAGGAATGGGGAATCAAACCCAGATGATCAGATTAGAGACTGCCGCTCCAAACCACCGCTCTTAACCACTACACCAGTGGTTCCCAAGCGTTTCGGGCCACCGCCCCCTTGGTTCCACAAATTCAGCCCCAGTGCCCCCCACCCTATAAAAAGCATTATTCAAAATAGAGGTTTGCATGATGCACTAAAGAAGATGAGAACAATAAAATTTCAAAACAGTAACAATTAATTGCACATCTATTCAAAATCAAATTTAAAATTTCTAGTTGACATTTATTCAACAAAACTGATGAACCTGATATCCAGTGGTACCAGCTCTTCAAAGTCTGGAAGAAAATTCTGATATGTCCACCAAATCTGCCAGCATGGTGCCATAGCCTGATCTATTGTAAATTAGTGAACAACACAGCTGAAGGGGCCCACCTCTAATGCCCCCCTGCTGCCCCCTTGCCTCTTAGTGCCCTCCTAGGTAATCCCACCGCCCCCCAGGGGGTGGTACTGCCCACTTTGGGAACCACTGCACTACACCATGCTGGCTCTTCTTCAGTGGGGTATAATGCCATACAGCCCACCTTCCAAAACAGCCATTTTCTCCAAGTGAACTGACCTCTGTCGCCTGGAGATCCGTTGTAATAGCGGGAGATATCCAGCCACCACCTGGAGATTGGCAACCCTACCACCTTAGCAAGACTTCTTCTGGAAGTCCCCAAGACCTCTAGAAGGTGATGGCTTTCCGGATGTTGTAAGGGGCAGGAAGAAGCTGAATTTTTGCTTGGGAAAACTGGATTTTTACACCTTGCGATTATGAAACCCTGTTGCCAACTGACCAGAGGGGGATGGAAATCCAGGCTTAGTCAACTTTCTAAAAGACCACTTGTGTGTGTGTGTGTGTGTGTGTGTAAAGTGCCGTCAAATTGCAGCTGAAGTATAGTGACCCCTCATGGGGTTTTGAAGTCAAGAGACGTCCAGAGGTAGTTTGCCATTGCCTGCCTCTGCGTAGCAACCCTGGACTTCCTTGGTGGTCTCCCATCCAAATATTAACCAGGGCAGACCCTGCTTAGCTTCTGAGATCTGAGGAGATCAGCCTAGCCTGGGCCATCCAGGTCAGGGCTGGTTGGTAGAATATGTTTTGGGTAAAGCCGAACATTTTGAGCTGGTTTAACCTTTATGTTAAAACTGGCATGTTTTGAGTAAAAGCAGTATCGTTTTCCTAGTGCTTGACCGACACCATGCATAACTGCCTGCTAAGGAGTCCAGTTGGGGATAGGATTGCAAAACCCACAAACAAAACCCACAAAACATGACCATATGAAGCTTCTTTATACTGAACCTGACCCCTGATCCATCAAAGTCAGTATTGTCTACTCAGACCGGCAGCGGCTCTCCAGGGTCTCAGGCGGAGGTCTTTCACATCACCTACTTGCCCAGTCCCTTTAACTGGAGATGCCAGGGATTGAACCTGGGACCTTCTGCATGCCAAGCAGAGGCTCTACCAGCCGCAGCCCCTCCCCAACCGGGCTTCCTCCTGTACCTTAAACAGCTGGTGACGCTTGCACAAAATGAAAAGAAGCATCACCACTTGCTACTGTCTGTAGATAAGGGTTACCACACTTGTATTCCAACGATGTATTAAGAGTTTGAAAACGCTATAAAAAATACTGTTTGCACTTTCTATGTATTCCCACCAATGTATTAATAGTTTGAAAACGTTATAAAAAATACTGTTCACACTTTGTTTGGCCCCTTTAGCTGTGAAGACGTCTTCCAACCATTTATAAACCGTAGTATCCAAAAACCCTTTTAAAGTGATGTTTTTTATAACATTTTCAAACTCTTAATACATTGCTGGGAGTACATAATGGGATAACCCCCAAAGTTGGGATTAAAGAAGGGTTTCTTTCTTTCGGTGTCTCAAGCAGCAGACATTGGAAAAGGTTGTTCTCTGCCTGGCACCCAGGAGAGCTGCTGCCGGTCAGAGCAGGCAATTCTGAGCTGAATAGGACCATGGTCTGACTTGGTACAAGGCGGCTTTGTATGTTAAAAGTTGGTTGTGGATTTCAGCTGACGTTCACCCCTTCACAGTGTGGTGTGGGGGCAAAGAGCGGCAGACTCTAATCTGGAGAACTGGGTTGGTTTCCCCATTCCTACACATGAAGCCCGCTGGGTGACCTTGGGCTACGCACAGTTCTCTCTGAACTCTCTCAGCCCCACCTACCTTACAAAGTGACTGTTATGGGGAGAGGAAGGGAAGGCGATTGTAAGCCTGTTTGAGTCTCCTTTACTAAAAAAAAAAAAAGGTAGAGAAAAATGGGGTATAAAAACCAACTCTCCTTCTTTAACCTTCCCTCCATTCCTTTAGCCCAGTGGTTCCCAAACGTTTTGGGCCACTGCCCCCTTGGTCCCACAAACTCAACCTACCCTATCCAACAACACAGTTTAAGGGCCCCACCTCTAACACCCCCCCTGCTGCCCCCTTGCCTCTTAGTGCCCCCCTAGGTAATCCCACCGCCCCCAAGGGGGTGGTACTGCCCACTTTGGGAACCACTGCTTTAGCCCACAAGCACAGGTTTGCCCCACTGTATCTGGCAGTGCCAATCACAGGAGCAAACAGGACGCTTTTCCTAGGCTTCCACTGGAATTTGCCATTCTCTGCCCCGCCTGTCTGCTCTCGGCTCGCCCCTGGCCCTGACCCGGGACCAGAATTTGACATTGTCGGCTTCCACAGCTGATGCAGTCTTCCTTTCCCCCTCCCAAAAATTGTTCCCTCCCTTATTGATACAGTTTCTATGTGTTTCTGGTAGGGATGCCAAAGAACAGAGGATTGTAGCAGAAAGAGGATTGCAACAGAACAAAGCAAGGTCATTAAAGTGTGGGAACAGAAGAAATGGTTTGCACACCGTTGTGAGAAAAAGCAACGGCCCTTGAAAGCTGATGCCGCTTTTTAAATATCTCATTCATATAGACGATAAATCCCTTTTCTAACATCCTCTCTCTTGGCTGCATTCCTGAAAGCCCAAGAGTCCATCGCGCCAGCATCAGCTGGATTGCCAGCGTGGTGCAGTGGTTAAGAGCGGTGGTTTGGAGTGGCGGGCTCTGATCTGGAGAACCGGGTTTGATTCCCCACTCCTCCACATGAGCGACGGAGGCTAATCTGGTGGACCGGGTTGGTTTCCCCACTCCTACGCATGAAGCCAGCTGCGTGACCTTGGGCTAGTCACAGCTCTCTTAGAGCTCTCTCAGCCCCACCTACCTCACAGGGTGTCTGTTGTGGGGAAGGGAAGGCAATTGTAAAACAGTTTCATCCTTCCTGAAGTGGTGGAGGAAGTCGGCATATAAAAAACAACTCTTCTTCTTCATTTGTGGCCCTGACTAGGTGGGGGATAAAGTGCCATCAAGTTGTAGCTGACTTACAGCAACCCCAGCACGGGGCTTTCAAGACAATGGTCATTTATGCACGGGAGTTTAACCTCAGGTTCGTTGCTCGCCGGACCCACATTTTCCTGTTGGGGTCTATGCACCATAATGTGATACCCATTATACTGAATGTGAATACCAATTTTTAATACAAATACAAAGTATATCTCTACAAATGTTATACAGTCTTTAGTCAAACAGGAACACAGGTAATAAATAATACATCAGGTAAAGATATATCAAAAAAAGGACACAGGTCTTAAACTCTTTATTCAGTGTGCATATAGCTAACAAGCTGAAGCCTTCTAAATGTATTCTTGTCCAGTTGGAATCTACTGGAAATATCAGATGGGGAAATCATCCGGCGAAGTATTCTCCTGTCTAGTTGAAGTACTAGGTATATCAGGTGAAGAATCACCCGCTCATGTGGAGGAGTGGGGAATCAAACCTGGTTCTCCAGATTAGCATCTGCTAGTCTTAACCACTACATCATGTTTAGAGGGGACTCGGGTTAAAAAGACGGCTAGATCGAGCCGTAATGTGTTTCGCGGGTGCTTTACTAGATGACTTGCCGTTGTTAAGCCAGGGTGCTGTTGGGTTAAATAAACCAGCTTTGATTCGTAAATCCAACCGGTGACGCAGAGGATCTCGCTAGAATCCCGAAAAGAACCTGGGGCGTTGTGACCTAACCCAGCAAAGTCGAGCACAGCTTAACACTGATAGGAGCAAACATAATGGGCTCCAAAGTCAGCAGAGGAGATAGCATTGCGGAAGACAGCACAACAACACATGCAGAGCGGATCCATCTGTGTCTAATACTGGGAGAGGGAGGATTCCAGCAGTGATGAGAATAGGGAATACAAGCGACTCTCCATTTCCGTCTGTGAAACCTGGGAAGATACACTATTGCTATAGAGGCCCCAGTCCATTTGGGACCGTGGCACAAGGCAAATGGAGGGTTAAACCCTGCCTCCCTATGCATTTTTCCCAGTCTGAAGTAGGGTTGCCAGGTCCTTCTTTGCCACCGGCGAGAGGTTTTGGGGGTGGAGCCTGAGGAGGGCGGGGTTTGGGGAGGGGAGGGAACTTCAAGGCCGTAGAGTCCAGTTGCCAAAGCGGCCAATTTCTCCAGGGGAACTGATCTCTATCGGCTGGAGATCAGTTGTATTGAAATGCCTGTATTATTGTATCAATCCCAATGACAATAAAGCAGCAGGAGGTTGAAGATTCAAAGCAGTTGTTTATTGGCCGATACACAAACAGGTGAAAGTTGCCCCAAGGCGCAGGACAATTCACACCGACATCAAAGGATTGCAAGCACGGTTATAGTCTTTGGTAATGGGTGGTACAAAGACGCAAGGCATAACGTAGAGACCCAAACACCCAATACTAGGGACCCCAGGATTAGCATACCCTATTAGAGAATCAGAGGGGTTGCAGAGAAAGTGGTGATCTAATGCTCTCTAATGAGCAGAGAAGACCCACCAGTGTCAGGTGCTTCTCTGTTTGATCCTAAATCATGGCTATCCTTATCTTGGACCTTGGTGCCTGCCAAGGCTAACTAAGGAGGTTCCTAGCTGGCTCTTATGAATGGGAAGCCAGCTTATGAAAAACATTCTAAGGCCGTCTATGGATTCTTTAATTAGCTTCTACCTAAGGAGCAACAGTGGGCCTCTTATACTTGAGGCCTGTAACATATGAAAGTGCTTGATGTAACTTATAGAAGCCACCTCTAATATGCTGAGTGTGGCATGTTCACGAGTGCAGATATACATTATTGAGTACAAAGAATATATTTCAAATCAAAGAATACATTTCCAATACATTTCCCATAGCATATAATGATTTCAGGCATTACAGTATTAGCAGGAGATCTCCAGCTAATACCTGGAGGTTAAGCCAAAATTCACAAAGAGAATATATTCAAGCAATTTCAATATAATTCTGACTTCTGATGAATATATTGTTGCTTAAAGAAGAAGAAATATTGTTAAATTAATATTGATATGGTGATGTGTTGACTTGTGTGTGTGTGTGTAAAGTGCCGTCAAGTCGCAGCCGACTTATGGCGACCCCTTTTTGGGGGGTTTCCATGGCAAGAGACTAACAGAGGTGGTTTGCCAGTGCCTTCCTCTGCACAGCAACCCTGGTATTCCTTGGTGGTCTCCCATCCAAATACTAACCAGGGCTAACCCTGAGGAGATCATCAAGCTAGCCTGGGCCATCTATATTTATATATGAGAATCATACACTCTCTTGTGTGTATACACTTGCTTGTGAATAGATTGTGTGACTTTGTAACTCATGACCTGTGCTTTGATATGACTCTTGCATTATACTGGAATTATATTGAAATTGCTTGAATAGATTTTCTGTGTGAATTTTGGCTTAACTACTGGATACACAGAAGTGTCTATTTTTGTAACAATACCTGGAGGTTGGCAACCCTACTTGGAGAACAATTTCAAGGCACACAACGCAACGGTCATGGTCAAACGAATGAGACCTGGCTTTGTAAGACCTGGATGAAGGACGGCCCGACCAACCATATGCCAACGGGGTAAAAATTTACATAAGAAATAAATACCCTTGGTGTGTCTATCAGCTCAGAGCTGCTGCATTGAAAGGCAAAACTGGATCAAAATACTAAGTGCAAATTAGACTGGACTGACGCGAGGAGGCCAAAAAAGGTAACCCGGAGAACTGACTTTGCCGAGGTTATAGATGAAATTGATGACAGAGCTGGGAGACATCCTCCCACCGCTGCAATCTTGCTCGTGGCTCCCTCATCAAATCATTGCCACCCTGGGACATGGTTAGCAGGTGTTCTGCTGAGACCCGTGGACTTTACTCTCCCCTTAAGGGCCTAGTCAAAAATGATCACCCTTAATAGGGGCCGTGATTGATTCTGCCTGAGCGATCTCCTCGACGGGGGCCTGATTTCCATCTGTGCGCTGTCTTCGGCGTCCCAGAAGAGGTGCAGTTAATGAACGCTGAAGTGGTTATTGATTGAACTTTTATTTAATGATTACCCGTTATGACACGCTGGGGATGGCGGGTTCTCTCCTTGGCGAGGGGAGAGTTTTTTCCCAGAGATTGGCTGCTAGGCGGTGCTCATCCAGCTCCTAAACTTTGGAACGTCGGTGCCCCTTGGACTCTGAGGCCCTGTTGTCTAGGGTTGCCAGCTTCCAGTGGAGCCTGGAGATCTGCCAGAACTATGGCTGATCTCCAGATTACAGAGGTCGGTTCCCCTGCGGAAAATGGCTGCTTTAGAGGGTGGACTCAGTGGCATTATACCCTGCTGAGTTCCCCCCTCGGGCTCCACCCCCAAATTTCCAGGAATTTCCCGACCTGGAGTTGGCAACTGTGCTCTTGTGTTACAGCTTGCCCTTTCTGTGCCTTGGGCAGGTGGGTCATCCTATGCCCTCTAGGGTTGCCAACCTCCAGGTGGTTGCTGGCAATCTCCCACTATTACAACTGATTTCCAGGCGAGAGAGATCAGTTACCCTGGAGAAAATGGCCGCATTGGCAATTGGACTCTGTGGCATTGAAGTCCCTCCCCTCCCCAAACTCCACCCTCCTCAGGCTCTGCCCAAAAAATATCCAGGTATTTCCCAACCGGAGCTGGCAACCCTAATGCCCTCCCTGACTGCGCATGTGGAGTAGTCATGTGCAGAGGACTTGTGCATTATGCTGCAGCACAGAGCCAATGAAAAACTACAGCGGTGCCACTCTGCCTGGCCTGATGCCCTTACTAAGCCTCTGAGCAAACTTAGTATCTGGCTCTTCACCAGCCGTTTGAAAACATGCTGAAATCATCCAAACCGAAAACAAAACATTGTACAGTTGAACACTGTTTAATCATATGGCCTGTGATGTACATTTTGCACTCCTGTCAAGGTTACGTTTATCATAGGTGCCTGCTTTGATCATCCCTAGTTATGCCTCTGGAATCGTATGAATACTTTTAACTCAGAGCTAAAGGCGAACTGGTCCCAATCCTTGGTTCTACAACAGCTATCATTCCTAGTATTGCCTTTTTGTTATTCTGGGGGTGGAAGAACAGGGTAGAAGAAGTGTTAGGAAAACTGTTTATTGAGAGAACTGCAGCACATTTTTAGTACTGAAGCAACACAAGACGTGAAAGTTAAACGAGGCCGAAAAGGCATCATAAAGTTCTGCTTTTATTTTATTCTCTTTATAAT